>NC_143141.1:75581665-75890127 GCF_059928025.1 Delphinapterus leucas | reverse complement strand
GAGACTATCTTAACCAGCTTTGATTTCCTAGTTTATTAGGATAGTGCCGTGCACATACATGTAGGTCGTCACTGAGAATTCGTTGAAAGAATGAAATGTTGGCTGCTTTCCTCACTAGCAGAAGTAGATGGAGGATTCTACTATCTCAAAGGAGTGTTCAAGCAACTCCAACAAAAACTTTTTTTTAGAAATTTAAATTTAGGTGACTTCCCTGGTGGCACAGTGGATAAGACTCTGCGCTCCCAATGCAGGGGGCCTGGGTTCGATCCCTGGTCAGGGAACTAGATCCCACATGCATTCTGCAACTAAGAGTTCGCATGCCACAACTAAGGAGCCTGCCTGCTGCAACTAAGACCTGGCACAGCCAAATAAATAAATATTTTTTTAAAAAGTGACTACTAAAACTGCTAAAAAAAAGAAATTTAAATTTAGATTAAAAAATCTAAACACAGATACAATTTATTGTTTATTAAGCTCAACTCTCATAGATATAATTTCCCAGTTAGTTCTACATTAGATCTTTATTTTAAAATGTAGAGACATGGAAGGGGAATGCAGCAGACACCAATAAGCCTGGCTCACAGTAATTTATTTTTCTGTAGAAAATCCTTTTATAGAGGATGGCCCCCAGCAACTACATCTCTGCTTTTTAACCCTGCCTTTCCCACCTCCTAACCCCAGCTGACTGATATAAAGGTAAATTATATGATCTAAGACTTGTCAGATCAGGGTTCTAAAAGAAATTAAGAGATAGGATGCAAGGCTTGACCATGACACCACCAGGAAAGGAGGCAGTCTGCAATGGGATGGAACAAAGCTGACCCTCTTAGGAGGAGAGACTAGAGTAGAGTACTAGCAGTGTTCCAGTCCCTGGAATCCATTTTCCTTGTGGCTCAGCTGCACTCTGTCCTTTCACCGGTTATATAAGTAACCCTGGTACCCTTCCAATAAATTCCTCCTTTCTACCCTAGCTGGTTTGATTGGGTTACTTGCAGTCAGAAGACTTGACTACCACAGGGAACAAAGACAGGCACTGGGAGCAAACTTACCCAATTTCTCTGTGGCTTCCACACAGACACTAGGATACATGCCCTCAGTGTAAGTTGCCACCAGAAGATACAGATGGGTCTTCACAACAACCACACCAGTATTTTCCTGGATAAAAATAAAACAGAATGCCCTCCTCTTGGTTCTAGTTACAGGACAAGAAGTTAAGCGCCAGCCACATTTTTCACCATTTCCTGACTTCCATATTCATTATGTTTGTTTTTGGACTCTCCACTCTTTTTCACTAATTTAGTTGTCAAAAAGTTTTAGACTGTTGTAATAACAGCGTGTGTATTCTGAAAAAAGCTCCTGAATTGATTGTAATATACCCCTATCCCAGTGAGAACAACAGATGTCACGGAAAGGAAATACATTTTGGAATTAGATAGCTCTGGGCTTGAATCCCAGCACCTCCATTTTCTGCTGTATGACTATGGAAGAGTTATTTAACCTGGTTAAGCCTCAGTTTCCTCATCTGTAAATGAGGCTACTTATTTTATAATGTGGGTGAAGTGTGCCTAACCCATCATATAGGGCATACAGAAATATGACTGTCATCCCCTTAATTCCTTACAGGCAACAGTGAACCAACAGACGTTTTAAGCACAAGAGTAATATCACTTTGTTTTTTAAAGAAGGAGAATGTAGAGTATGAGGAATATTGCAGTGGAGAGAGACAGTTCAGGCAAGGTTCAGTTGATAAATTCTGGAATGAACATTTCTCAAAACTAGGCTCTCTGTTAGTACTTTCTTTTACATGTGCCTTCCTGGCACTAGACTGCTATCTCAAACATTGCCATTGCAGTAACAGGCTTAGTCTGTTTTAAAGATAGTATCAGGAGAGGCACTGAAAATTGGAGTCAAATTCTTTTCTTAAGGTTTTTACAAAGTTGTCTTCAAATCTTGAACACTCACACTCTTAGCATAAAGAGAATAGTCATCTGCCCGGACACATTTGTAGTCCTTCTCCTTGAAATACAATCCTTCTCTTCTGGTTTTCAAAGGGTTCTTGGCAAATCCATCCACAAGTGTTCGGACATCACTGGGCATTACCTGCAGAGGTTAAATAGACTAGAAGTTGGCAACCTATGGTGGACTGGCCAAATTTGTACCACTACCAGTTTTTGTAGGCCTGCAAATGAAGAATGGTTTTTACATTTTTAAGTAGTTGAAAAAACAATCAAAATAATAATATTTTGTGATATGTAAAAATTACATGAAGTTCAAATTTCAGTGTTCATAAAGTTTTATTGGAACATAGTCACTCCCATTCTTTTGTGTACTGTCTATGGCCTTTACAGAAAAAGATTTAAACTCTTATGCCCAAACCTGTTTTTTTCTTACACTAAATCCAGGTGATGCTACACATAGGCTCTGCTCCTGGAGTTTGATGAGGGCTGCACTGTCTACATGCTTTGTTCCCAGGAGTGTATCTAACAGTAAGTTCTGCAAATGGCTCATGCTCCCTCAGCCCTGAAAAAGGGAACTGCAGTTGAAACCATCTGCTCTGGCTAGCTTTTAAAAGCCCTGTGAATACAAATGTCCGTAAGACACCCTGGACAGCTTTAATATCAGCATGTGCACTTTGAAAAGATGAAGGGTGAAAATGGAGTTCCATCATCCAGTGCCCACCAATACTCAAGAGGAAAACAGAATCATAGAAAATCAGTTCACAGAGAGGGTTATGAGTTTGGAAGATCACAGCTCGTAATTTTCTATCTGTGTCAATGGTTTGCATCAGAATCGCCTAGGATTAAAACTAAAAAAATTAAAAACCTGACGAAATGGAGAACTACTGAAGTAAACAAGACTAAATGAGATATACTGGTCATGAGTCCTCACGTTCCTTTCCCACTGACCAACATCAGCACCAACTATGGACACTGATCAATACCCCAGGGGACTAAAAACACCTTAAGGAACCTAAAGCGACATTTTCCGCACAGGTTCCCAAGTCTTCTTGGGCCCTCCTCATCGGGACAAACTCCACAAACACTCGTCATTCCAAGGAGCCCCTAGACCGCCACTCCCTTCGCAGCGATTTGGCCCACGGGGCTTCCCTGGAGCGGGGTTACTGAGGGCGAGGGAGGGTGTGTTAGTGTCCAGCCTGATTGGCTGCGGAGACGCACAGGAGGGGCAGAGGATTTGGGGGATCGCGGCGGGCCTGACCAGGAAAAGCCCCCTTGCTGTCGGGAAGGAGCCCAACACTCAACCAAAGGCTGGCTTGAAGCGCATGCGGCGGTCAACGGACGCGGAGGGAGGCGGGGCGAGAGGGCGACGAGCCCAGCTATTGGCTGCGTAGCTGCGCTACGGCTCCGACCGCAAACCACGACCAGCCGTTGGGCGCCGGAGCTACGATTTTTCTGGTTTCTTCTCAGCCAGGCTGGTCTGCGGTAGCGCATTTGCGCGGGGCTCAGGGACGCAGCGGCCGAGTCTCCGGACCGGGCGGTCCCGCGGAATTCAGAGTCCACCGGCCGCCTCGGCGGCGCGCGGACTACTTGTCCGCCGCGGCGGAGGGGTCGCGGAGTGCTTCGACCGAATCTGTGGACGCGAAACGTTCTTAAGCTACCGAGGCGACGGGCTCGAGCTGACTGGACCTCAGGTGGGATGGGCTAACTCTCCCGCCGCAGCCGACGACTCAGGCGCTGTGGGCTGTCGGGCCCGGCCCTGTCGTGGTGCCAGAGAACCGAAGGCCCTGCTAGTCGAGGGAGGGGAGCTGAGGTACCTGTAGCGGCCTGCAGCTTTTCCTCCAGGCCGGGCGGAGGCCACACGCACCTTGCCAGCGGGGTAGGAGGGAAGGGGCGGGGTCGTGGGTGCTTCTCCCTCAGGCACGGGCTGGACGGGGCTGGGGGTGGCGGTTTGGGACTCTCAGAGCTTGAAGACAAGCTAATTGTGTTCAAAAGCCCTTCCTTCCTTCTCTGAGAAGCCCATCCTGGGTGTGCTTCAGGAGCCAGAAGGCTGCAACTCTGCCCACTCCGAAAACTGCAGATGCGACTCCTAGAGGCCAGGCTGAGAATTGCCACACCGGCTCCATTGGGCCACGTTGTGGGAAGCCTGGGATTCGAGGGGACGGCGGGTGGGTCTGGAGAGAGCTCCCCTGCTTAAAGGAGGCTGGCTCGGAAGACACCAGCAGAATCCTGGGTGAAGGCCCCTCTCCTTAGGGAAAGTGTGGGTGTCTGAAGTTCAGAATCCGTTCCATGTCCGTTCACGGCCACGAATAGTGATTATTAATCAAATAGAAGAGAATGAATCTGAATTCTCGTTACTAAGTAAGCTGACTTTTTAGTTTTTCTAGGGGCTCTGTTATTTGTGAACACAATGAAAAGTTCAGACAATGATGTGATAACTGACAGACTTACCAGGCTCAAGAGCTCAAACGAATGGCTGGAGCCCCAGCCACTTTCCTTCATGGAGGTACAGTAGTAGTGGCATTCTGAAGTTTATACTTGGGTGGTTGCACTGACAAGTGGCCTGTGCTAAATATATTATTCTCTGTGTTTTCTATTCTATTCTTTATTATCCCTTTCTTTCTATTAACCTTGTGTTTACTTTGCTCTCCATTTTCTAGTTTAACATGGGTTATATACCTTTTCTAGTATAACAGAGTTATGAAGTTTCTCCTGAAGCACTGCTTTAACTGCATCACCCAAATTTATATATGTTGTGGTTTTGTTTTTTTAGATTCTTTTTTTCTACACATTTTTATTAAGGTATACTTGATATACAATAAACTGCATGTACAGTTTGATAAATTCCTAGCTATGTATTCACACATGAAACCATCACCACAGTTGAGACAGTGAACATATTCAGTACCGCCAAAGTTTCTTCATTCTGTCCCTTTGTGAGTGCCCCCTCCCTGCCTGCTTTCTATCACTATAGTTTATTTTTCTTAAATTTTATTTTTATTTTTAAAAATTTTTTTTGAATTTTTTTATACAGCAGGTTATTAATTATCCATTTTATACATATTAGCATATACATGTCAATCCCAATCTCCCAATTCATCCCACCACTACCACCCCCCAACACTTTCCCCTCCTTGGTGTTCATACGTTTGTTCTCTACATCTGTGTCTCTATTTCTGCCCTGCAAACCGGTTCATCTGTACCATTTTTCTAGGTTCCACATATATGTGTTAATATACGATATTTGTTTGTCTCTTTCTGACTTACTTCACTCTGTATGACAGTCTCTAGATCCATCCACGTCTCTACAAATGACTCAATTTTGTTCCTTTTTATGGCTGAGCAATATTCCATTGTATATATGTACCACATCTTCTTTATCCATTCGTCTGTCTCTGGGCATTTAGGTTGCTTCCATGTCCTGGCTATTGTAAATAGTGCTGCAGTGACCATTGGGGTGCATGTGTCTTTATGAATTGTGGTTTTCTTTGGGTATATACCCAGTAGTGGGATTGGTGGGTCATGTGGTAATTCTATTTTTAGTTTTTTAAGGAACCTCCATACTGTTCTCCATAGTGGCTTTATCAATTTACATTCCCACCAACAGTGCAAGAGGGTTCCCTTTTCTCCACGCCCTCCCCAGCGTTTGTTGTTTGTAGATTTTCTGATGATGCCCATTCTGACTGGTGAGAGGTGATACCTCATTGTAGTTTTGATTTGCATTTCTCTAATAATTAGTGAGGTTGAGCAGCTTTTCATGTGCTTCTTGGCCATCTGTATGTCTTCTTTAGAGAAATGTCTATTTAGGTCTTCTGCCCATTTTTGGATTGTGTTGTTTGTTTTTTTTTTTTTTGGCTGTACGCAGGCCTCTCACTGTTGTGGCCTCTCCCGTTGCGGAGCACAGGCTCCGGATGCGCAGGCTCAGCGGCCATGGCTCACGAGCCTAGCTGCTCCGCGGCATGTGGGATCCTCCAGGAGCGGGGCACAAACCTGTGTCCCCTGCATCAGCAGGCGGACTCTCAACCACTGCGCCACCAGGGAAGCCCTGGGTTGTTTGTTTTCTTAATATTGAGCTGCATGAGCTGTTTAGGTATTTTGGAGATTAATCCTTTGTCCGTTGATTTGTTTGCAAATATTTTCTCGCATTCTGAGTGTTGTCTTTTCATCTTCCTTTGCTGTGCAAAAGCTTTTAAGTTTCATTAGGTCCCATTTGTTTATTCTTGTTTTTATTTCCATTATTCTAGGAGCTGGATCAAAAAAGATCTTGCTGTGATTTATGTCAAAGAGTGTTCTTCCTATGTTTTCCTCTAAGAGTTTTATAGTGTCTGGTTTTATATTTAGGTCTCTAATCCATTTTGAGTTTATTTTTGTGTATGGTGTTACAGAGTGTTCTAATTTCATTCTTTTACATGTAGCTGTCCAGTTTTCCAGCACCACTTACTGAAGAGACTGTCTTTTCTCCATTGTATATCCTTGCCTCCTTTGTCATAGATTATTTGACCATAGGTGTGTGGGTTTATCTCTGGGCTTTCTATCCTGTTGCATTGATCTGTATTTCTGTTTTTGTGCCAGTACCATAGTGTCTTGATTAGTGTAGCTTTGTAGTATAGTCTGAAGTCAGCTCCGTTTTTTTCCCTCAAGACCACTTTGGCTATTCGGGGTCTTTTGTGTCTCCATACAAATTTTAAGATTTTTTTATTCTAGTTCTGTAAAAAATGCCATTGGTAATTTGATAAGGATTGCATTGAATCTGTAGATTGCTTTGGGTAGTATAGTCATTTTCACAACATTGATTCTTCCAGTCCAAGAACATGGTATATCGCTCCATCTGTTTGTATCATCTTTAATTTCTTTCATCAGTGTCTTACAGTTTTCTGCATACAGGTCTTTTGTCTCCCTAGGTAGGTTTATTTTTCGGTGTTTTATTCTTTTTGTTGCAATGGTAAATGGGAGTGTTTCCTTAATTTCTCTTTCAGATTTTTCATCATTAGTGTATAGGAATGCAGGAGATTTCTGTGCATTAATTGTGTATCCTGCAACTTTACCACATGGTGTTGATTAGCTCTAGTAGTTTTCTGGTGGCATCTTTAGGATTCTCTATGTATAGTGTCATGTCATCTGCAAACAGTGACAGTTTTACTTCCTCTTTTCCAATTTGTATTCCTTTTATTTCTTTTTCTTCTCTGATTGCTGTGGCTAGGACTTCCAAGACTATGTTGAATAATAGTGATGAGAGTGGACATCCTTGTCTTGGTCCTGATCTTAGAGGAAATGCTTTCAGTTTTTCACCATTGAGAATGATGTTTGCTGTGGGTTTGTCATATATGGCCTTTATTATGTTGAGGTAGTTTCCCTCTGTGCCCATTTTCTGGAGAGTTTTTTATTATAAATAGGTGTTGAATTTTGTCAAAAGCTTTTTCTGCATCTATTGAGATGATCATATGGTTTTTATTCTTCAATTTGTTAATATGGTGTATCACATTGATTCATTCACGTATATTGAAGAATCCTTGGATCCCTGGGATAAATCCCACTTGATCATGGTGTATGATCCTTTTAATGTGTTGTTGAATTCTGTTTGCTAATATTTTGTTGAGGGTTTTTGCATCTATATTCATGAGTGATACTGGTCTGTAATTTTTTTTTTTTGTGGTATTTTTGTCTGGTTTTGGTATCAGGGTGATGGTGGCCTCATAGAATGAGTTTGGGAGTGTTTCTTTGCAGTTTTTTGGAAGAGTTTGAGAAGGATGGGTGTTAACTCTTCTCTAAATGTTTGATAGAATTCACCTGTGAAGCCATCTGGTCCTGGACTTTCGTTTGTTGGAAGATTTTTTTTTTTTTTAGCGGTACACGGGCCTCTCACTGCCGTGGCCTCTCCCGTTGCGGAGCACAGGCTCCAGAGGCGCAGGCTCAGCGGCCATGGCTCACGGGCCCAGCCGATCCGCGGCACGTGGGATCCTCCCAGACCGGGGCACGAACCTGTGTCCCCTGCGTTGGCAGGCAGACCCTCAACCACTGCGCCACCAGGGAAGCCCTGTTGGAAGATTTTTAATCACGGTTTCAATTTCATTACTTCTGATTGGTCTGTTCATATTTTCTGTTTCTTCCTGGTTCCGTCTTGGAAGGATATACCTTTCTAAGAATTTGTCCATTTTTTCCAGGTTGTCCATTTTATTGGCATAGAGTTGCTTGTAGTAGTCTCTTAGGATGGTTTATATTTCTGCGGTGTCTGTTGTAACTTCTCCTTTTTCATTTCTAATTTTATTGATTTGAGTCCTCTCCCTCTTTTTCTTTTTTTTTTTTTTTTTTTTGCGGTACATGGGCCTCTCACTGTTGTGGCCTCTCCCGTTGCAGAGCACAGGCTCCGGACGTGCAGGCTCAGCGGCCATGGCTCACGGGCCTAGCCGCTCCGTGGCATGTGGGATCTTCCCAGACCGGGGCACGAACCGTGTCACCTGCATTGGCAGGTGGACTCTCAACCACTGTGCCACCAGGGAAGCCCTCTCCCTCTTTTTCTTGATGAGTCTGGCTAATGGTTTATCAATTTTGTTTATCTTCCCAAAGAACCAGCTTTTAGTTTTATGGATCTTTGGTATTGTTTTGTTTCTATTTCATTTATTTCAGCTCTGATCTTTATTATTTCTTTCCTTCTACTAACTTGGGATTTGTTTTTCTTTCTCTAGTTCCTTTAGGTGTAAGGTTAGATGGTTTATTTGAGATGTTTGTTGTTTCTTGAGGTAGGATTGTATTGCTATAAACTTCCCTCTTAGAACTGCTTTTGCTGCATCCCATAGGTTTTGGATCGTTGTGTTTTCATTGTCATTTGTCTCTAGGTATTTTTTGATTTCCCCTTTAATTTCTTCAGTGATCTATTGGTTATTTAGTAACGTATTGTTTAACCTCCCTGTGTTTGTGTTTTTTACATTTGTTTTCCTGTAATTGATTTCTAATTTCATAACGTTGTCGTCAGAAAAGATGCTTGATATGATTTCAATTTTCTTAAATTTACTAAGGATTGATTTGTGACCCAAGATGTGATCTATCCTAGAGAATGTTCTGTGTGCACTTGAGAAGAAAGTGTAATCTGCTGTGTTTGGATGGAATGTCCTATAAATATCAATTAAATCTATCTGGCCTATTATTAATTTTCTGTTTGGATGATCTGTCCATTGGTGTAAGTGAGGTTTTAAAGTCCCCCACTGTTATTGTGTTACTGTCGATTTCCTCTTTTATAGCTGTTAGCAGTTGCCTTATATATTGAGGTGCTCCTATGTTGGGTGCATATATATTTATAATTGTTATATCTTCTTCTCGGATTGATCCCTTGATCATTGTGTAGTGTCCTTCCTTGTCTCTTGTAACATTCTTTATTTTAAAGTCTATTTTATCTGATACAACTATTGCTACTCCAGCATTCTTTTGATTTCCATTTGCATGGAATATCTTTTTCCATCCCCTCACTTTCAGTCTGTATGTGTCCCTAGGTCTGAAGTGGGTCTCTTGTAGACAGCATATATATGGGTCTTGTTTTTGTATCCATTCAGCAAGCCTGTGTCTTTTGGTTGGAACATTTAATTCATTCACATTTAAGGTAATTGTTGATATGTATGTTCCTATTACCATTTTGTTAATTGTTTTGGGTTTGTTTTTGTAGGTTCTTCTCTTGTGTTTTCCACTTAGAGAAGTGCCTTAAGCATTTGTTGTAGAGCTGGTTTGGTGGTGCTGAATCCTGTTAACTTTTGCTTGTCGGTAAAGCTTTTGATTTCTCCATCGAATCTAAATGAGATCCTTGCTGGGTAGAGTAATCTTGGTTGTAGGTTCTTCCCTTTCATCACTAAGTATATCATGCCACTCCCTTCTGGCTTGTAGAGTTTCTGCTGAGAAATCAGCTGTTAACCTTATGGGAGTTCCCTTGTATGTTATTTGTTGTTTTTCCCTTGCTGCTTTCAATAATTTTTCTTTGTCTTTAATTTTTGCCAATTTGATTGCTATGTGTCTCGGTGTGTTTCTCCTTGGGTTTATCCTGTATGGGACTCTCTACGCTTCCTGGACTTGGGTGGCAATTTCCTTCCCCATGTTTGGGAAGTTTTCGACTATAATCTCTTCAGATGTTTTCTCAGGTCCTTTCTCTCTCTCTTCTCCTTCTGGGACCCCTATAATGTGAATGTTGTTGCGTTTAATGTTGTCCCAGAGGTCACTTAGGCTGGCCTCATTTCTTTTCATTCTTTTTTCTTTATTCTGTTCTGCAGCAGTGAATTCCACCATTGTGTCTTCCAGGTCACTTATCCGTTCTTCTGCCTCAGTTATTCTGGTATTGATTCCTTATAATGTATTTTTCATTTCAGTTATTGTATTTTTCATCTCTGTTTGTTCTTTAATTCTTCTAGGTCTTTGTTAAACATTTCTTGCATCTTCTCGATCTTTGCCTCCATTCTGTTTCCGAGGTCCTGGATCATCTTCACTATCATTATTCTGAATTCTTTTTCTGGAAGATTGCCTATCTCCACTTCATTTAGTTATTTTTCTGGAGTTTTGTCTTGTTCCTTCATCTGGTACATAGCCCTTTGCCTTTTCATCTTGTCTGTCTTTCTGTGAATGTGGTTTTTGTTCCACAGGCTGCAGGATTGTAGTTCTTCTTGCTTCTGCTGTCTGCCCTCTGGTGGATGAGGGTATCTGAGAGGCTTGTGCAAGTTTCCTGATGGGAGGGACTGGTGGTGGGTAGAGCTGGCTGTTGCTCTGGTGGGCAGAGCTCAGTAAAACTTTAATCCACTTGACTGCTGATGGGTGGGGCTGGGTTCCCTCCCTATTGGTTGTTTGGCCTGAGGCAACCCAACACTGGAGCCTACCTGGGCTCTTTGGTGGGGCTAATGGTGGACTCTGGGAGGGCTCACGCCAAGGAGTACTTCCCAGAACTTCTGCTGCCAGTGTCCTTGTCCTCACGGTGAGACACAGCCACCCCCGCCTCTGCAGGAGACCCTCCAACACTAGCAGGTAGTTCTAGTTCAGTCTCCTGTGGGGTCACTGCTCGTTCCCCTGGGTCCCTATGTGCACACTACTTTGTGTGTGCCCTCCAAGAGTGGAGTTTCTGTTCCCTCAATCCTGTCAAAGTCCTGCAGTCAAATCCCGCCAGCCTTCAACGTCTGAGTCTTTACGAATTCCTCCTTCTGTTGCCGGATCCCCAGGTTGGGAAGCCTGATGTGGGGCTCAGAACCTTCACTCCAGTGGGTGGACTCTTGTGGTATAAGTGTTCTCCAGTTTGTGAGTCACCCACCCAGGAGATATGGGATTTGATTTTATTGTGATTGCACCCCTCCTACCATCTCATTGTGGCTTCTCCTTTGTCTTTGGATGTGGGGTATCTTTTTTGGTGAGTTGCAGTGTCTTCCTGTTGATGATTATTTAGCAGTTAGTTGTGATTCCGGTGCTCTCTCAGGAGGGAGTGAGAGCACGTCCTTCTACTCCGGATCTTGAACCAATCTCACTATAGTTTATTTTACATTTAAATTTTTTTATACAAATATAATCTTATGTATTATTTTTGTCAGGCTTCTTTCACTCAGTATAATTTGCAGTTCATCCATGTTGTTTCATGTTTCAGTACTTAGTTCCTTTTTTTTTTTTTTTTTTTGCTGAATGCTATATACCCCAGTTTGTCTATTCTGTCATTGGATGTTTGGGTTGTTTACAGTTTTTGGCTCTTATAAATAAAGCTGTTAGGAACATTCATGTACATGTCTTTATATGGATATATATTTTCATTACTGTTGGGTAAACATCTAGTTGTAGAATGCCTAGGTCATATGGTAAATGAATTTAATATTTTATGAAACTGCCAACTGTTTTCCAAAATTATATTATATTATTTATTTATTTATTTTTCTGGTGCGCGGGCCTCTCACTGTTGTGGCCTCTCCTGTTGCGGAGCACAGGCTCCGGACACGCAGGCTCAGCAGTCATGGCTTATGGACCCAGCCGCTCTGTGGCATGTGGGATCTTCCTGGACCGGGGCACGAACCCGTGTCCCCTGCATCGGCAGGCGGACTCTCAACCACTGCGCCACCAGGGAAGCCCAAAGTTATATTATTTTATATTTCCACTAGCAGTGTATGGGAGTTCCAGTGTTTCACATCCTAGCCAACATTTGGTACAGTCTGTGTGTGTGTGTGTGTGTGTGTGTGTGTGTGTGTGTGTGTAGGTGTAGTCTTTTGAGACATTCTAAAAGATGTAGAGTCACATTTCAAAAGATGTAGAGTCACATTTCATTGTGTGGTGTTTTAAAAAAATTAAAAATTTTTTGGCTGCGTTGGGTCCTAGTTGCAGCTCGTGGGATCTTTGTTGAGGCATGTGGGATCTTTGTGGTGGTGCGCGGGCTTCTCTCTAGTTGTGGCGTGCAAGTTTTCTCTAGTTGCGGCATGCAGGCTCCAGGGTGCGTGGGCTCTGTAGTTTGCGGCACACAGGCTCTCTAGTTGAGGTGTGCAAGCTCAGTAGTTGTGGCACGCGAGCTTAGTTGCCCTATGGCATGTGGGATCCCAGTTCCCCGACTAGGGATCGAACCCGCGTCCCCTGCATTGTAAGGCGGATTCTTTACCACTGGACTATCAGGGAAGTCCCTCATTGTGTGTTTTTTTTGTTGTTGTTGTTGTTGTTTTTTGCGGTACTTGGGCCTCTCACTGTTGTGGCCTCTCCCATTGCGGAGCACAGGCTCTGGACGCGCAGGCTCAGCAGCCATGGCCCATGGGCCCAGCCGCTCCGTGGCATGTGGAATCCTCCCGGACCGGGGCACGAACCCGTGTCCCCTGCATTGGCAGGTGGACTCTCAACCACTGCGCCACCAGGGAAGCCCGTGCATTTTTTAATTTAAAATTCACTACCTTAAAGTGTACAATTCAGTGGTTTTTAGTATATCCACAAGGTTGTATAACCATCACCTCTCTAATTCCAGAACATTTTCATCACCCCAAAAAGGAAACTCATACCCTTTAGCAGTCCTTGTCCATTCCCTTCTCCCTTGTTCTCTGGCAACTGCTAATCTACTTTCTCTTAGATTTGTCTATTCTGGACATTGTATACAAATGGAATCATGTAGTATGTGGTCCTTTGTGTCTGAGTTCTTCCACTTAGCATACTGTTTTCATGGTTCATCCATGTTGTAGCATGTATCAGCACTTCATTCTTTTTTATGGCCAAATGATACTCCAGTATATGGATATACCACATTTTATTTATCCATTCATCAGTGGATGGGCAGTTGGATTTTTTCTGGTTTTTGACTATTATGAACAATGCTGCTGTGAACATTGTATACAAGTTTTTGTGTGAACATATGTTTTCAGCTGTCTTGGGTATATAACCTAGGAATGGAATTGCTAAGTCATATGGTAATTCTGTGTTTAACTTTTTGAGGAGCTGCCTACTGTTTCCAACAGTGGCTGTACCATTTTACATTCTCATCAGCAATGTATGAAGGTTTCAGTTTCTCTACTGCTTAGAGTTCATTGAACCTCTAGTATCGGTGAGCGTATAGTTCCCAACACATTTGGAAAAATTTCAGCCATCGTTTCTTAAAATATTTTTTCTACCCCACCCCTTCTCCTTTTGGGAAATAAAATTACATGTTTAATCGCCTGCTTAAAGCTTTCCCATAGCCCACTGATTATCTGTTAAACTTTTTCATACTTTTCCTTCCTGCATTTCATTTTGGACAGCTTCTATTATGATTTTAACTTTACTAATCATTTCTTCTGTAATACCCAGTCTGTTGATAATCCTGTCTGTTGTATTTTTCATTTCAGACATTGTGGTTTTTATCCCTTAAGTTTTTAGGGGACCTTTTAAAAAATCTTCCCTGTCTCAAAACGTCTGCTGTTTCGTCTAGCTTCCTGCACTTATGAACTATTTTAATGTCTTGGTCTAATAATTATATCATCTGTGTCATTTCTGGGGTAGGTTTTTTTTTAAATATCTATTTGGCTGCACCAGGTCTTCGTTGCTGGGTGTGGGATCCTTAGTTGCAGCATGTGGGATCTTTAGTTGCGGCCTGCAAACTCTTAGTTGCGGCATGTGGGATCTAGTTCCCTGAGCAGGGATCAAACTTAGGCCCCCTGCATTGGGAGCATGGAGTCTTAGCCACTGGAACACAAGGGAAGTCTCCTCTGGGGTAGTTTTGATTGATTCTTTTCATTAGTCAAATTTTCCTGCTTCTTTATGTGCCTGGTGATTTTTTTTTTTTAATTTCTGAGATATACATTTTAAAGTAATAACTAGAATTATGACTTATAACATTATACCAGAACATATAAGATTTTTAGAAATTTCATGTAATGTCTGAAACATTTATATAAACATATTTCCATACAAATAACCCAAAGAAAGTTTAGTATTAGTTGTTTTTTTTTGTTTGTTTTTTTATATTGCAGGTTCTTATTAGTCATCAGTTTTATACACATCAGTGTATACATGTCAATCCCAATCGTCCAATTCAGCACACCACCATCCCCACCCCACCACGGTTTTCCCCCCTTGGTGTCCATACGTTTGTTATCTACATCTGTGTCTCAACCTCTGCCCTGCAAACTGGTTCATCTGTACCATTTTTCTAGGTTCCACATACATGCGTTAAGATACGATATTTGTTTTTCTTTTTCTGACTTACTTCACTTTGTATGGCAGTCTCTAAGTCCATCCACGTCTCAGCAAATGACTCAATTTTGTTCCTTTTTATGGCTGAGTAATATTCCATTGTATGTATGTACCACAACTTCTTTATCCATTCGTCTGTTGATGGACATTTAGGTTTCTTCCATGACCTGTATGCCTGGTGATGTTTTTAATTGGATGCCAGATGTGAATTTTTCCTTGTTGAGTGCTGGATATCTTTGATTTCCAATAAATATGCTGAGCTTTGTTCTGGTATGCGGTTAAGTTACTTGGGCACAGTCTGATTTTTTTCATGTCTTGCCACCAAGCTTTGTTAGACAGAACTGTAGTATCATTTAGTGTATGGCCAATTTTGCTTTAGTACTTATTTTGTAAAACCCCTCTAAGTACTCAACTGTTTTATGCACCATAAAGTTTGTCACCCTGGCTGATGTTAAGAGGAATAACTCCTGGGGTTGTGTGACCTCTAGGGATTGTTCCCCTAATCCTTTCAGGTACTTCTTTGCCCAGTGTTTCTTTGGGTAGTTTCTCCACATGCATATAGTGTTCAGCATTCACCTGAAGATGCACGGGGGACCCTCTACAGATCTAATTCTCTGCAGATCCCCAAAGCTCTTTCTCTGTATGACTTTCTTCCCTCTGGTACTGTGCTCTATGAACTGTAGCTACCCTGGCCTCCCCAGACTCCCAGCTCCCCTGCTCATTTCAGGGAGACAGGTGGATTCCACCTGATTTCCTCCTCTCTGTGCCACAGTCTGGAAATTCTCTCCAGGCTCTAATGAGCTATTTTAAGGCTCACCTTGTGTTCTGTATCTCAGGGGCCACTGTCCTTCATAGCCTGATGTCCAGTGTCTTGAACTGTTGTTTGACTTTTTTTTTTTTTAAGGTAGGAGGATAAATCTGTTCTCTCTTATTCTATCTTCCTTCCTAACTTTCTTTCTTCTATTCCATTCTTTTATTTATCATTTCTAGGACTCCAGTTATCAACTTGTTGAACCTTTTGCTATTGTCTCATAAGTTGCTACAACTCTATTCATTTTCCAGTCTTTTTTCTTCCTGTTTCCCAGATTGGATAAATTCTAATGATTTGAATTCAAGTTCACTGACTCTTTTTATGTCATCTTAAATCTGCTGTAAAACCCATTTAAGTTTGTTTGTTTTTTAAATTTAAGAGCTGTATTTTCCACTTGGTTATTTTTCAGTCTCTATTTTTCTGCGGAGGTTTTCTATTCATTCATTATGAGCATATTTTCCTATAACTTCTTAAACATAGCTATAATAGTTGACCTAGAATCCTTGTATAGCTATAATAGTTGACCTAGAATCCTTGTCTGCTAATTCCAACATATGGGCCATCTCAGAGTTGGTCTCCAGTTGATTGTCTTTCTGTGTAAGGGTCACGTTTTCCTATTTGTCTAGTGATTTTGGACATTATGAGAGATACATTGTAAAGGGTCTGGATTCTGTTATGTTCCTCTGATTAATACTGAGTTTTTGTTTTAGCAGGCAGTTAACTTGGCTGAACACGAACTCTGAACTTTGTCTCTCCTGCAGTTGGCAGCAGGTGAAATCACTGTTTAGCCTTTTTTAGCTTTAGCTGGGCTCCACGGAGTCTGCTTTGTGCTTATGTAGTTCAAGGGTCTGCCAGAGATTTGGTCTGCAGAATTTGTGGCATTCTGTCTATGGTTTACTCCTTTCAGGTATTTCTCCTCTTCATTTTCCTGCTGCTATGGTTGCCCTGAACTCTGTCTTCTAATTATTGAATCTGTAAAACTGTATTTCTGTCTGCGTTTGAGCTACCTTGTTTAGCTATGACTGAGGCCTGCTGTTAGACAAAAGTCCATAAAGAACTGAAAACTTTTCCAGTGCTGTTCTCTTTTTCCAAGTGTTGACTACCCTTTAGTTTCTTCCTGCTCTGGGTCAGTCTCCAGTGTCTTCAGGTGGTGATTTTAATATTTCAGTACTCATCTTGGTTTTGACAGCAGTAGATTTGCTAGGAATAGCAACTCTGTGAGGCAGAAAGAACAAAGAAAATGAATTTGGAGTTAGATACATTTGAGTTTGAATTCTGGGCTCAGTGCAGGATTTTCTAGGCTTCTGGTTGTTGCTTAACTCCCTTGAGCCTTAATTTCCTTGTGTGTTAATGGGGAAGGCTAGTTCTTAGATTTTGAGATTTTACTCATCTATTCTAGAAAACAAGGGTAGTGGAAATGAAGACAATTCCAATGACAGTTAATTTGAGAATATTTTATTTTTGTGTAATTATGAGAGGATTTCAAAGGCCCATCCCAAATGTCCACTTTGGGACTCTTTTATTATTAATCATTTTTTCCATTGTGGAAAAATTATATCATAAAATTTACTCTTTTTAACTATTTTTAAGTGTGTAAGTCAGTGATGTTAAGTACATTCACATGTATGCTAGAAATCAACCTCTTGCATTTTCTGACATGTTTAATTGTGGAAAATTTGTTATGAAAATGGAAAATTTTAATTTTATGAGCTATTTCCTGAAGATTGTGTTGCTTTAAAATACTGAACATGTGGCTTGTTCATAAAAAGTATTAATATTTGATAGCTATAATGACTAAATGAATTCAAATAGAATTCATTCAGAGTAAATGAATTCAAATAGAGGCCTGATTGTATCACTTTATAGGATGTGAAAAAAGATGGGTTTTACCTACCATGTGTGTCTGGGCGAAGTCATTTGACCATATTGGGACTCAAAATGTCTGTGATCTGAGTTATTTTTTCCCTAGAATGAACTGTAGCTGAGAGCAGAAAGATTCAAATCCTCTTTAAAAAGTACGGATGATATGATTTGAAGTAGAAAAATTGGATTTATAGAGAACTTTCCAGGGATATGTATGTCACATAAAATATTATGAGTCTAGGTAGTATTAATAATTTAATTTTCAAATATTTGATTTTCAAAATGTCATTCTGTCATTTTAGGCATTAGCTAAAGAAGATATTGATGCAGCTATTCAATCAATATTATACAGAGAAAATTATATAATTAAGGTAAGAATTGGCTGCAGAATGTGTCTCAAAAATTAAATTTTGTTTTTCCATTTCAGATGTAGTACATTGTCATTATAAAAATTTTAGGGGGCTTCCCTGGTGGCGCAGTGGTTGAGAGTCCGCCTGCCGATGCAGGGGACACGGGTTCGTGCCCCGGTCCGGGAGGATCCCACATGCTGCGGAGCGGCTAGGCCCGTGAGCCATGGCCACTGTGCCTGCGTGTCCGGAGCCTATGCTCCGCAACGGGAGAGGCCACCAACAGTGAGAGGCCCACGTACCGCCAAAAAAAAAAAAAAAATTTTAGAAAATATAGAAAACAATTAAAACACTCATTAGCCTTTAGGATTGAACTTAAAAGAGCTCTGAGATTGCTTTAATTTAGTTCCTTTCTTCCTGTACTTTGTGAGGACTCTTTTATAGATACCTTGTAAGAGTTTCCTCCTACTCACTTGTTCCTTCATGTTAGTGGGGCTTCTGTGGAGTCACTGGGTATTCTTATTTTTTTTTCTGGCTGTGCTGTGCGGCTTGTGGGATCTTAGTTCCCTGACCAGGGATTGAACTCGGCCCCTCGGCAGTGAAGGTGTGGAGTCCTAATGACTGGACCGCCAGGGAATTCCCTCCATAGAATATTCTTCTTCCTCATTCTGTGTCATTCCTTCTCTTCCTAGATAACTCTGTTCTTTAAGGCCCATCCCAAATGTCTACGAATTTGGAAATCTTTTAAAAAATTTAATTTTTCTATTGTAAAATATATATAACATAAAATTTGCTTTTTAACCATTTTTGAGTGTACAATTCAGTGACATTAATTACATTTATCTGTTGAGCAACCATAACCACTATGTATTTCTAAACCTTTTTCATCACCCCAACCAAAACTTTGTAGTCATTAAGTAGTAACTTCCCAGCTCTCCTTCCGCAAACCTCTGGTAACATCTAATTTATTTTCTGTCTCTGAATTTGCCTATTCTAGACATTTCATATAAGTGGAATCCTACAATATTTATCCTTTTGTGTCTGTCATATTTCACTTAGCATATTGCTTTTAAGGCTCATCCATGTTGTAGCATGTGTCAGAACTTCACTCCTTTTTATGATTGTATAATATTCCATTATACGTATATACCACATTTTGTTTATACCTTCATCTGTTGATGAACACTGGAGTTGTTTCCACCTTTTGGCTGTTGTGAGTAATGATGCAGTGAACACTGGTATACTAGTATCTGTTTGAACCCCATATATCTCTTGCTACATGGTCCCTCCTCCTGTTGTTTTGTAGATTTGTTTTGTTGTCTGTCTTCCAGGGAGAGCAGGCATGTTGTCTAATTTATTCACGTATTCTTTGTTTCCCGTATTGTGTGTGTCACACAGAAGCCAACCAAATGATTTAATTAATGGATGATTTTGTAGGTTATTCTTATGAATATAAATTAAGTTTAAAATTTGGAACAAGAAAACTTTAAGATAATATATTTGTCTTTCCTATCACTGTTTACTAGGAACTAGGTAAGTATTTAAAGCATCATGACTTCTTAAATGCAAGAAAAAAAGAGATATTATATAAAAGATGGGTTGACCATGTGGCAGATCCTCTCCAGAAGAGAATTATAGAAAATGTTGCTTCACATAAGAAGATTAAAAAAAGGAGACAAGAGGAATTAGATGCTTTTTTAAAATACGTAAATAAAAAGGTACTAAGAGATCATTTATTACTTTTTTCAGTTGCTTTAAAAGCTATAGTTATCTTTATTTATAATCATCCAAACAGCCTGCCCTTCCCAATTCTGTATATGTGTAATCTGTACTCCGTTATAGCACATACTATTCTTAAATCCAGGGCATGTGGAAAGGATGGAGGGAACGGGTTAGGTCTGAATTTAAATGTGTACATTAGAATAATTTTTCTTTCTTTCTCCTATGTAATTGTTAATTTTATATACCAATTTAAAAAAATTGGACTCTAGGTTCAAGATATATGTTTTTTTGAATTTTTTGTTTTTTATTCTGGAACTTGATTATTTATAAAGCTATAAAATATTTCTGTTCTCCTGGCATTTTTAAGAGATCTGAGATGTTTGAATATTAAGTACCTAAAAACAAATTCCTGTATCTTTTAGTGTTCCAACATCCTTTATTAAAATCTTGCAAATTTTAAGTAGATTCCTTCTATCACTATAATATTTCTTACTTAAATACATTAAATTTAATTTCCAATTTGGTCTTCCCTTCCCTTTTGCATTTGTCATCGATGCCATTTCAAAGCATAAGAGTGGAACTGTGTGTTTGACTCTTGAGTCCTGTTATGCTCAAAATTAATTATGGACTGCTTGTTCTTATGTGTGGTTTTATTTCCTTCCTATAGGGAAATGCATTTATAGAGCATTATGATCCAAAAGAATATGATCCTTTTTACATGAACAAAGAGGACCCGAATTTTCTGAAGGTAGATTTCTAATTTTAACTTTGGTATTATGTGGTTTGTTTTTTTGAGCAGTCCTAGTATATAAGTAGTCCTTTAGTGATTTCCAACGAATGCAGTAAAATCTTAAGAATCATGTCCCATCTCCATATCTTAGAAAGGAACAAAAAAGCCAAAGTCCAAAGTAAATTAAACCTCTGTAAAATTTGAAAATATTGTATAATAATTGGGTGATAGATAATGTTAAAAAATTTCAGACTTTTAAATTTGTTACAAAAGTAATATATTTTTATGATATATAAATGAGAAAATCAATTTTAAAATAAAGAATAAGAGACCACTCACAATTCCATTACCCAGAATGAACTCATGAACATTTTTCTGTATATTCTTCAAGACTTCTTTCTAATTATAAACCAACTATACTTCAATTAAAAAAAAAAAGACTTCTTTCTATGGGTAGGTATATGTACACATTTTTATTTAACAAGAATGGGATCATACCACACATTAGGTTTTAAAATCTTTTTTTTCTCAGTAGTTTATGATTTGCTTTCTTTCTTTGTCAATAAATGTAAATATACAATTGTAATCAATACATGGTATTCTGTTATTAATAGCTAACTTGCATTGAGAGCTTAACCAAATGTTAAGATTTCTTTTCACTTTATTTCAGCATTCACTGCTAATTTACAAATAAGGCAAGTGAGGCACGGGTAGGTTAAGTTACTTGTCCAAGGTTACACAGCTGTAAATAGCAGAGTACGGGGATGTTTCTAAACACATATACTATCTTGCTATACCATCTTTTTTTTTTTTTTTAACATACTCCTTATTTTGAACCTCTAGATTGTTTTTGACCTATTGTTGTTATAAATGACATTATGATGAACATCCCTGTAACTATTTATTTCTTAATTTTTTCCGTTGGGTAAGTTGCTAGAAGTAGAATTGCTGGGTTAAAAATTATGCATGATTTTAATTCATATCACGAAATTGTCCTCCAGAATGGTTATATAAATTTGTACCTCCTCCCGAGAATGTATTTTTTCCACACTTTTGCTAATAGTGGATATTATTAAAGAAAATAAAACAAAAAACCTACCTTGAATCATAGACATTTTAAACTGCTGGTAGTTGCAGGGCAAAGCAGGTCTTTTAAGTTTTTCCCCAAATTAGGGTGTATGTATGTGCTATTGTCCCTATTTTTATAGGTCAGAGTTAAACTGAGAGTTTAGAGTTAGATCCTTAGACATACTAACTAGTAGCATACCTGGTAAGGGTTAGAATTGGGATTTGAAATCAGATCTTTTTTATAAAATAAATTTATTTATTTATTTAATTTTTGGCTGTTTTGGGTCTTCGTTGCTGTGCGCGGGCTTTCTCTTGCTGCAGCAGGGGCTACTCTTCAGCGTGGTGCGCGGGCTTCTCATTGCAGTGGCTTCTCTTGTCGCGAAGCACGGGCTCTAGGCATGCGGGCTTCAGTAGTTGTGGTTCGCGGGCTCCAGAGCGCAGGCTCAGTAGTTGTGGCACATGGGCTTAGTTGCTCCACGGCATGTGGGATCTTCCCGGACCAGGGCTCGAACCTGTGTCCCCTGCATTGGCAGGCGGATTCTCAACCACTACACCACTAGGGAAGCCTGAAACCAGATCTTTTGGATACCAGAATTCCATTCTGTTCTTTCACCGTGTTGCCACTCTAAATGAAGCTGATAGGTGACCTCTTGAGGTAAGCTGAGCACTTTGAGGTTATAGCAGCAGTTCTCAAAGTGAGGTACATAGACCTTTGACAGCCCCAAAACCCTTCTAGGGGGTCCATTAGGCCAAAACTTTTCATAATAGTGCCAAATTTTATTTGCCTTTTTCATTGTGTTGACATTTGCACTGATGGTACAGAAGCAGTGTTGGGTAAAACTGCTAGTACCTTAGAGCTACTTAAGTCAGTGTTACCAAATTATACTGGTACTGTACTCATATTCTTCACCGTCATGCACTCACAGTAAAAAAAAAAAAAAAATTCAATTTCACTTAATGTCCTTGATCAAACAGTAAAAAAATTATTAATTTTATTAAGTCTTACTCCCCCCCTTTTTAATTGAAGTATAGTTGATTTACAATGTTAGTTCCTAGTGTTCAGCAAGGTGATTTGGTTTTTTAGTTTTTCAGATTCTTTTCCATTATAGTTTATTACAAGATATTGAATATAATTCTCTGTGCTATACAATAAGACCTTGTTGTTTATCTGTTTTACTCTATGTAGGAGTTTGTATCTGCTAATTCCAAACTCCTAATTCATTCCTCCCCTCCAAGTCTTGGTCTTTTCTACACATCTTTTTAATATTCTGTGATGAAATGGGAGGTATGCAAAGAGCATTTCTGCATACTGAAATACAGTATGATTGTTTGAATTGTGAGCTGAACTGGCTGATTTTTTTTCATGGAACATCATTTTTACTTGAAAGAATGACTTACAGACTATGTTTATTAAGTCTTGGGTGTTTGGTAGACATTTTCTGGAAAATTAATGAAGTGAGTCTGTCACTTCAAGAAAAACAGCTGACAATATTTGTTGCCAGTGATAAAATGTGAACTTTCAAACAAAAATTTGAATTTTTGAAATACTGACCATGATGTGTGACAGTGTTCCAATACTCAAAGACTTTACTGATGAGATTGGTGATGATATTAATGAATGTGATTATTGTATAATGAAATGTATTAACATTTGGAAGACCTCACATAACTCAGTGATCTAATTTTCTCTAAACAACCAATTCATGATATGGATAAAAGATTCATTCAGAGTTCAAGTCCAAGATGGACCAATGGATTTTAATGTAGCAGAGTTTGAATAATTCATTGATATGGTTCCAGATTCTACATCATAACTGACCTTTAAGAAGCTGCCACTTGTTGAGTTTGGGTATAGTATTGATATCTAAAAAGAATATCCACAGTGATCTGAAAAGGCTATTAAAACAAGAGCTAACCATGCTTCTTTGGCTGAAGGGCCTTGTTAGGAGATGTATTGGAGTGCTGCCATCTCTTTGTAATGTGTTAAATATATATAATAATTAGATTGCTGTTAGTTTGTAGATGCTGTAATCTTGATTATTCTGGCATAAGAGCTTGGCATGGATGCTTAGAATAGACTGAAAAAGAGCTGGAACCCAGTCCTCAAAGAAGTGTTTTTCTTGTAGGTTACCATCCCACCATTTCGTGACCCTTTGAAAAAGGCACAATATGACAAAGACGATGGAAAAAGAATTCTTCTTCAGTGTGAGACTGGTACTTAGTTTCTAATTGTTACGTGGTTTCATAACCCAAGAGTAATGGGAGTTGCATTTAAGGATGCTAATTTAGGTTGCTCATCTTCCTACAGGCAGAATATTTACAATGAAAGAATTTAAAGAGCTTGAGAAGGCCAAACTGCATTCCAGATTTCCAGGAATTTCTAATTCAAGGCACTTTATGACTCCAAATGAGTGGCTTAAACTGCCTACAAACTACATAGAGAGTGAATTTTGTAAAAGGAGCAGGTAATGGTTAGTATGATAGAAATTACGGAACCTCTTCGAATTTGAAAACTGTTTCTTGAGACAGTGATATATATTTTGTCATAATTATGATTTTTAAAAACTATTTCAATTTTCAATGAGAAGTCTACTGTAATTCTTGTCTTTGTTCCTCTGTATGTGATGTTTCTTTTTTCTTGCGTACTTTCAAGATTTTCTCTTTGTCTTTGGTTTTCATTAGCTAGTCTATGATGTGTGTAGGTGTTTTTTCCCCTTTCTTTTTGTTTGATCCTACTTAGGGTTCACTGAGATTCTTGTATCTGTGGTTTGATGTCTTTCATTATTTGGGGGGAAATTCTAGGCTGTTATCACTTCAGATATTTCTTATGCCCCATTCTTCCTGTGTGGTTTTTTAAAAAATTTATTGGAGTATAGTTGATTTAAAATGTTGTGTTAGGGCTTCCCTGGTGGCGCAGTGGTTGAGAGTCCGCCTGCCGTTGCAGGGGACACGGGTTCGTGCCCTGGTCCAGGAAGATCCCACATGCCACAGAGCAGCTGGGCCCGTGAGCCATGGCCGCTGAGCCTGCGCGTCCGGAGCCTGTGCTCCGCAACGGGAGAGGCCACAGTAGTGAGAGGCCCACATACCGCAAAAAAAAAAAAAAAAAAAAAAAAGTTTTGTTAGTTTCTGCTGTGTAGCAAAGTGAATCAGTTATACATATACATATATCCACTCTTCTTTTAGATTCTTTACTCATATAGGTTATTACAGAGTATTAAGAAGAGTTCCCTGTGCTATACAGTAGGTTCTTATTAGTTATCTATTTTATATATAGTAGTGTGTATATGTCAATCCCAGTCTCCCAGTTTATCTCTCCCCCGTGTTTTTTTTAACTTAAGTATAGTTGATGTACAATATTATATAAGTTTTTCAGATGCACAGTGCAGTGATTCACAATTTTTAAAAGTTATACTCCATTTATAGTTATTATAAAATATTGGCTATACAAAAATATCCTTACAGCTTATTTATTTTATACATAGTAGTTTTTACCTCTTACTCCCCTACTCCTAACTTGCCCCTTCCCCTTTCCTCTCCCCACTGGTAACTACTAGTTTGTTCTCTGTATCTGTGAGTCTGTTCTTTTTGTTGTTGTTGTTATAGTTACTAGTTTGATTTATTTTTTAATTTATTTATTTATTTTTGGCTGTGTTGGGTCAGGTCTTTGTTGCTGCACGCAGGCTTTCTCTAGTTGCGGCGAGTGGGGGCTACTCTTCGTTGCAGTGCTTGGGCTTCTCATTGTAGTGGCTTCTCTTGTTGCAGAGCACAGGCTCTAGGTGCACGGGCTTCAGTAGTTGTGGCTCGTGGGCTCTAGAGTACAGGCTCCGTAGTTGTGGCGCATGGGCTTAGTTGCTCCGCAGCATGTGGGATCTTCTTGGACCAGGGCCTGAACCCGTGTCCCCTGCATTGGCAGGCGGATTCTTAACAACTGCGCCACCAAGGAAGCCCCTGTTTTATTTTTTAGATTCCACCTGTAAGTGATATCATACCATATTTGTCTTTCTTTGTCTGACTTATTTCACTAAGCATAATACCCTCCAAATCCATGCATGTTGTTGCAAATGGCAAATTTTCATTCTTTTTTCAAGGCTGAGTAGTATTCCATTGTGTGTGTTTTGTGTGTGTGTGTGTGTGTGTATCACATCTTCTTTACTCATTGATCTGTTGATGGACACTTAGGTTGACTGTATATTTTGGCTATTGTAAATACTGCTGCTGTGAACATTGGGATGCTTTTGTTTTTTTCGTATACCCAGGAGTGGAAATGCTAGGTCATATGGTAGTTCTATTTTTAGTTCTATTCTTTTTTTTTTTCCTTTCTGAGGCTCCAGTTCTATGTATGTTAGACCACTTGATATTGTCCCTTAGTTCTTAGATACTCTGTTTTTATTTATTTATGTATTTTTTCTTCTTGTATTTCAGTTGGACAGTTTCTACCCACCTATCTTTAAGTTCACTGAGTCTCTCCTCAGCTGTGTCCCATCTATTGATCACCATCAAATGAACCTTTCCTCAGCTTTGTCTTACATACTGAAGAGACGATCAGAGGAATTCTCCATTTCTGATGTGATGATTTTTATTTCTAGTATTTCCATTTGATTTTTTTCACATAGGTTTAATTTTTCCTAAAATCCTCCATCTGCTCATTCATATTGTTCATCTTTCTGCTAGACTCTTTAACATATTAATCATAGTTATTTTAAGTTCCTTATTTGAGAGTTCCAACTCAGGTTCATTCTGAATCTGGTTCTGTTGACTGCTTTATCTCTTGACAGTGGGATATTTTGTTTTGCTTTTTTTTGGGCATGTCTTGTAAGTTTTAATTGAATGCTAGGCATTAGAGGTAGAATAGTACAGAGTGAATATTTATGTCTAGAAATGAATATGCTTTTTCTTCTGTCAGGCATTAGCATGGAGAATTGGGCTTACCTAGTCAGAAATTGAGCTGGGTTTAGGTATTATTATTGCTATTGTTACTTTCAATGCATCACAGACTTCAGATGCCTCTAGTGGTGGGCTTTTGTTACCTTGTGCTTAGGGTAGGGGCTGGGGTACCTGAGGGGTTTTCTCAGGTGTTCCTGTGCCCTCCTCAGTTTTTGGCTATCCCTGCAAGGCTGCATCACAGAGGTGGAGGGAGTGAAGTGTCTCCATGGTCTTGCTTCATCCCAGAAGTATTCTTTTTTTAAAAATTTATTTTAATTAATTAATTAATTTTTGGCTGTGTTGGGTCTTTGTTGCTGCGCGCGGGCCTTCTCTAGTTGGCAGCAGGTGGGGGCTACTCGTCGTCGTGATGCGTGGGCTTCTTGTTACGGTGGCTTCTCTTGTTGCGGAGCATGGTCTCTAGAGTACAGGCTCAGTGGTTGTGGCACACGGGCTTAGTTGCTCCGCGGCATGTGGGATCTTCCCAGACCAGGGCTCGAACCTGCGTCCCCTGCATTGGCAGGTGCATTCTTAACCACTGTACCACCAGGGAAGCCCCTGCCAGAAGTATTCTGCTGTTGCTTGTTGGTAGGCTCAAAGAGGGAGGTAAAGGAATGTTCTCTGTTTTCTTTATCCTAGCCTCAGTTTTAGGCAAGCCCTATATACTTGAGCCTCAGAAGTAGGGTTTTCTTAGAGTTCCTTTCTCTTCTCCCTGTAGCACCCAAACACTGTCTTATGTCTGTGGTTGTTCTTGGATGGTAGTTTCCTGCCCCTCTTCCAATAGTAGCATACCTCTGCTGGGTTTAAGTATAGGATTCTGGACACAGGCAATTTCTTGCACCTCCTCCTGGGACAGAGGGTTTTTACTCCTACCCCTATCTTAGTAACAATAGAGCCTTAAGTCTGTCCTGGATATAAGAGGATTTCTCATCCCTCCTCCAGAGGTAGATAGAGTTTGCTTTTACTCCTCTCCCAAAAGCACTAGATCTTTGCTTATCACCCTGGGGGAAAAAGAGTTTGCTTCCCTTACGCCAGCAGCTTAATGCTTTGCTTTGTAAGGGGGAAGGATCCAGGAAAGTGGGAAGGGCACTTGTTTACCTAGCGCTGTCAATCTCTTCCTGCATATCTTTGCCACTGATGGGGGTTTTCTCTGGTTTTCTGCTCTGTGCCCAGTCTTTCTTGTTAGCACCTGGTGCAGGCCCATGGAAAAGAGCTTGCTCATGAGTGTAAACACTTCTTATATGAGGTCACCCCAGCTATTCCAAAATGACATGCTAGCCCACACTTGGCCTTTAAGCATCCATTAAAGTTTTAGCTGATATCTTTTGTTTTTAATTATTAGGCTTTATTTGTAGAAGCAGTTTTAAGTTTATCAAAAATTTAAGCAGAAAGAGAATTTCTGTATATTCTGTCCTCCCCATTCCCCACTTTAGTTTCCTCTATTAACATCTTGCATTAGTGTGGTACATCTGTTACATTTTGTGAACCAGTGTTGATTCATCCTTAAATGGAAGCAGAACTCTAATAATTTTCTTATTTTTAAAAAAATTTGCTATAAATGGCACTGTAAATGTTACATAAAACAGAAATAAACCTTAAGACAGAATTCTGAAAGAATGGGCTTTCTACTTTTTTTCATTGTCTTTGAGAATCATAAGCCTAACTCTAGTAATTAGGTAGGGTCCACCCAAACCAGGAATCTGTTCATGACAGTTTTAACTCAGGTTGTATGCGAAGGTGATGATATTGAGAATATTGATTTTATAGTGAGCTAATAATGGGCACATGGTAGGTTCCAATTGCAGTATTTATTTTCATCCTCAGGAAGGTTCTGGAGATGACTAATATGGTAAGGAAAATGTTTTCTTTGGATGATTTTCTGTATTTTTCTCTGTGTATCACATTGCTCTACTCTCGTGGAGGCTAGTATGTTTGGGGAAGACTGGCTTATCTGAGCCCTTGTACTAAATATTAGTCTTTGTATATATCATATGTAAATATCTTATATATTAATACTTTTAATACCTCTTTCATATTTTCCATCACCTTTGGTAATTTCTTTGGATATATTTTCCAGTTTACTATTCTTTTTTCACTGTGTTGAGTATTAAAATTTTAATTTCTGAAATTTTCTCCCCTTACCCATCCCATATGCTTCTTCATTCCTGATAGGCTCTTCTTGATTTCTAGTCTTGGTGATTGGATAATTTATTTCTTTAAACATTTTATATATTGCCATTCTACATTCTGTATTTGATAATTCCAAATTCTGTATTTTGGGGGGATGCTAATAAATCTTTTGTTTTTCTCTGCTGATTCTCATTTATAATGGTTTGCTTTCTCGTATGCTTAGTGAATTTTATTTGTGAGTTCAGTTTATCTTTGGGTGTACTATTGGCCTAAATTGGGGAAACTTTTCTATCTACACAGATGATTTACTTCTGTTTCTGCCTCTGCCAGTAGCTGGGATGCCATCAACCTGGGCCTAACCAGCTCCCTTCAAATGTCTAGGCTCAGTGTGGCAGTCTCAAGTGTGGTGTCCCCACCTTACAGCTGGCATAGACAGGGCTCAGTATTCTGTTAGCTCTGTTATTGGCATCTGCCCTCAGGGATTATTATCTGTTATTCCACCTGCCCTTGCTGCCCACCATTATGGCCGTAAGTTCCCACACCTCTAGCGTCTACTACATCTGTGTGTGTGTTTTTTCCTTAAAGACCCCCTCCTTCTCTTGTAAGACTAGTGACCCCTCAAAGGGTACATTCTATCCAGGGTCTAGTTGTTTGAAGTAAATGGATTCCCTCAAAGCAGTGAATTTCAAATTGTGAATTTCAAAATATACAGTAACAGCTTGAAAAGACTTACCAAGGTGTACATAGGCATGGATAGTCTTAAGGGTCTCAACTTCCAGATTCTGAAGTCTATATGTACTCTTTCCAAAAGTTGATCTGCCTGAGAACCAGCCTGCATTCATATGACTTCTTATCCCACTTTTTAAAAGAGAGGCATATCTTTCAACCTGGTTATAAAAAATTTTAAGGTACCAAATAAAGGGACAAATAAAAATACTGTTTTTTGAGAGAATTCCTTTAATGATGAAGCAAGAAAACTTAACCAACAGGTCTTTCTGTATTTCCCTGTCATATATATTTTATTTTACTTTAATTAACTGATTAATTGATTGATTTAAAGGCATGCTACAGAATCAGGGTACTTGGTCTGTGTTGGGTTGCTTTGAATTTGGAGTGGCTAAAGCTGTATAATTTAGTGATGCTTCTTTTATTTTATTTATTTTTTAATTTTTAATATATATATATATATTAATTTTTGGCTGTGTTGGCTCTTCATTGCTGCGTGCGGGCTTTCTCTAGTTGCTCAGTAGTTGTGACGCACGGGCTTAGTTGCTCTACAGCATGTGGGATCTTCCCAGACCAGGTCTCGAACCCGTGTCCCCTGCATCGTCAGGCAGATTCTTAACCACTGCACCACCAGGGAAGTCCTGATGCTTCTTTTAAATATAGCTGGAATGTTTTCTGGTACTGTCAGAATTTCAAAATATAATAGCTATAATCCTCTGATAACAGTTTTTTGTGATTGCTTTCAGATTTGGTGTGTTTTATTTAATATGGTGGTTAAAATCTATTTTATCACATAGTATCCTAAAATTTTCATTGCTTTTAAGGCGAATACTCATTTTATCTTAATGAATATTTGATATTTTAAAAAATCTATTAAGATACAAACTTATTTAAACTTGCAATGAAAAATTGTAGGTGTCACCTTTAAAATGTTCAAGGGGTTATGTGGTTTTTCAAAACTCTTTTAAGGAGTATATAAACAAAACTGCTTGAAGATCACTGCCTCAGAGCTGCTAGTCAGCCATTACTATATACAGTATATTTTTTGTTCATATATATACATCTTTACATGTACTGTAATTACCTTGAGGATAGTAATTGAGTGGCATAAAGTGCTTGTTTCATGGACTAATGAAGTAATGAGCAGGGAGAGGGGGAGGCCAAAGACCCTGCTATATAAATCTAGGTCACTGGAAGATTGGAGGTGCTATCAGCAGAAGATGGAACATAGGAGGAGCAGATTCAGAAATGCAATTGATGAGTTCAGTTTTGTTCATACTGAGTTTTATATACTGGTAGTCCTTTCAAGTAAAGATGTATTACAGGTTGTTGGAAAAGTGAGGCAACAGCTCAAGAGAGAAGGGGATTTGAGGTTGGAGAACTAAATTAAAGAGTTGTTCACTTTGGAAATGAGAGTAAAAGCGTAAGAATGGATTAGATAGGCTGAGGAGAGAATACTGGGAAAAAGAAAAATACTGAGATGAAAGGTTGTGCTATAAAGTTTAGGAGGTGGGAAGAAGAAAAGGAGACAGAAGAAGCAGTCTGTGATTTGCCACAGATATCAGGAGAGGAAAGGGTGACAAGAAGGATCAGGCACTATGCCAAATACAGAGAACTGAGAGGAAGCCATTGGATTCCTTGACTAAGGAAATTCCTGTCCCTACTTTCAGTTTGCTCTGAGCAGAAGGAGAGGTAGTTGAGAAGTCTAATCCGATAATACTCTTCTCATCCAACCTTTTCACTATTGTTTGGTACCCTTAGTATTTACTCTCATCTCAAGGTTCTGCCCCAGGATAGCTTTGCCTAAGAATGTTCCTGCAGACAAATGGGCCACTGCATTAGTCCTTCTCAGATATATTAACACAGGAAACCCTTTTTTCCCTCTTGTTAGTAGTGCTTTATACCCTAGTCTAAATGTTTGCCATACCGATTTCTTTTACTCAAAACATATTTCAAAATCCACATTCTCTAGGAAGATTCATTCTGACTAAATCAGGATCAGACTGATCCTTTCCATTAATCCTTTTTTTTTTTTTTTTTTTTTTTTGCGGTACGTGGGCCTCTCACTGTTGTGGCCTCTCCCGTTGCGGAGCCTCAGTGGCCATGGCTCACGGGCCTAGCTGCTCCGCAGCATGTGGGATCTTCCCGGACCGGGGCATGAACCCGTGTCCCCTGCATCGGCAGGCGGGCTCTCAACCACTGCGCCACCAGGGAAGCCCTCCATTAATTCTTTGTGTGGCTATTTGCATGCTAGGTGTACTGGGTATGTTAGTTACGATAATGGCTCTTGGTTTCAGACAACTGAAGCCACCCCAGAAAAGGATTCATTTATTGAGGACTTAACACCACTCATGAAATCATTGGGAGGTCTTAAGAAACAGCGCTGAATTTCAGAAATAACTCCAAAATCACAGTGTAGAATTGGCTGGCCAAGGGATGTGTTGTTTCTGCTATGATCGGGAAACTGCTGAATCAGGAAGCTGCTGCTCCAGTGGTTGGCTTAGAACCCCACCAGCTCTGCTGTAATCTGTGCCAACAAAATGGATGCTCCTCACAGGGCCAGTATCACCCTTCCAACCAACTCTTTTTTTAAGATTTATTTATTATTTATTTATTTAATTAATTTATTTTTGGCTACGTTGGGTCTTAGTTGCGGCACACAGGACCTTTCCTTGCGGCGCACCAGCTCTTCGTTGTGGTGCGTGGGCTTCTCTCTAGCTGTGGCCTGTGGGTTTTCTCTTCTCTAGTTGTGGCACGCTGGCTCCAGGGCGTATGGGCTCTGTAGTTGTGGCGCGCGTGTTGCAGAGCGCGTGGGCTCTGTAGTTTGCAGCACGTGGGCTCTAGTTGAGGTGCGCCAGCTCAGTAGTTGTAGCGTGTGGACTTAGTTGCCCAGCGGCATGTGGGATCTTAGTTCCGTGAGCGGGGATCGAACTCACGTCCCCTGAGTTGTAAGGTGGATTCTTTACCACTGGACTACCAGGGAAGTCCCCCAACCACCTCTTGACTGGGGCAAGACTAGAGGGATCTAAGGCACCTGCCTGCCACCTTATGGCAAAGGAGACTGGGAAATGGGGTGTTTGGGTTCTTTCTTAGGAAAAGCATTTTACGTTTATGCTTGTAAATGACAATCTCTGGAGCTTCTTTTTACATTTAGAGTATAAGCTGTAGGATATAGGGAATACTTTAAACTTTGCCTAGCTGATTCTAGGGTTTCAGTAAATAGTAAACCAGTCTCTATCATAGTTTCAGCAATTCTGAAACACCCAAGAATGTACACCAGTTTGAAGTAATGATATTTTGGACAATATACGTAGCAGTCAATGTATAACAATGATTTCTGTATAAATGCAAGCTAGTATTGTTTTCAGGACATCCTCTCACACCTGTTATCTTATTAAAGGTTAAAAGTAAAAGTGAATTTTAACGAAAGTAGTTTTGACTTGAAACCCTCTGCAAAAACTCCTCATCTTCTGGAATCCCAGGAAGAAGAAAAAGCAGTTGTTTACAAGTAAGCCTATTATTCCATAGCTTTGTTCTTCTTTCATTTAACATGCTTGGCTGTGTTTTCATCCCCTGCCATCATTTTAAGTTGCTGGGGTCGGTGCCAAGGAATACACCAGACTCTTGTGGCTGGACGTCAGGCATTTCCCACTGCTGGGAAAGGTGGCAACTTTCCTCAGCTTTTTCTGGTTTTAAAGAACAAACAGCTGACACATTCAGAAATAACAAGCATAGACATAGAAAAAAGTTGTTAACAATTCATACTAAAGTTAAAGGTTAGGAGGTTTTTAATTGAATTGGAGCAGTAAAAATGGAATTTTGGACTAGTTCTGGTGGGTAGTAGCTGTTACAGTATTGTACCCAGAGTGAAGAGAGGTTATAAGCAGAAAAGTGGTACATACTACTGTGTGTGTAACATGGCGAATCATCTCAATTTACTAGTTAATGGAATTAAAAGTAAGAGATTTCTCTACATAGTTACATAACTGGTTAAGTATCTGATTAAAAATAATGAGATCCATCAGACATTGTTTTCTTCGGTTTTTTTTACTTCTTTTTTTTGAATTTTATTTTATTGTTTTATGCAGCAGGTTCTTATTAGTTATCTATTTTATACATACTAGTGTATATATGTCAATCCCAATCTCCCAATTCACCCCCCCCCCACGCACACACTTTCCCCCCTTGGTGTCCATATGTTTGCTCTCTACATCTGTGTCTCAATTTCTGCCTTGCAAACCGGTTCATCTGCACCATTTTTATAGATTCCACATATATGTGTTAATATTCGATATTTGTTTTTCTCTTTCTGACTTCACTCTGTATGACAGACTCTAGGTCCATCCACGTCTCTACAAATGACCCAATTTTGTTCCTTTTTATGGCGGAGTAATATTCCATTGTATATATGTACCACATCTTCTTTATCCATTCGTCTGTCATTGGGCAGTTAGGTTAATTCCATGACCTGGCTATTATAAATAGTGTTTCAGTGAACATTGGGGTGCATATGTCCTTTTGAATTATGATTTTCTCTGGGTGTATGCCCCTCAGACATTGTTGAAGGGAATGTAAAATGGTGCAGCAACTTTGGAAAACAGTATGTTTCTCAAAAAGTTAAACATTAAATTACCAAGTGACCAGCAATTTAACTCCTAGGTTTCTATCCAGGAGAAATGGAAATATATGGCTACATAAAGGCTTGTGTATGAGTGGGTGTACATGGCACCATTATTCATAATAGCCCAAAAGTGGAAACCACCCAGATGTTCATAAAGTGGTGAATGGATAAACAAAATGTGGTGCATCCATACATGGAATATTATTTGGAAATTAAAAGGAAAAGAAGTACTTACACTTGCTATACAACACGGATGAACTTCAAGACTATTATACTCAGTGAAAGAATACAATCACAATTTTTATTCTATTTATATTTAAGTGTAATGCTCAGCAGAAGCAAATCTACAGAGACAGGAAGTTGATTATTGGTTGCCTGGGGCTGGAGTTGGGAATGGAGAGTGACTGTAAGTGAGCATGAGGTTTTGGACTGATAGAAATGTTCTAAAACTAGATCATGGTGGTGGTTACACAACTCTGGAGATACACTAAAAATCATTGATTTGTGCATTTAAAATGGGTGAATTTTATGGTGCATAAATTATATCGTAGTAAAATTTGATAATAATAAAAAAAAGAACCTAGCAAGGCAGAAGATAAGTGAGCTTACATGATGTTTAGGAGGTTGGCTTACAGTTAGTTCTGTGTTCCTAAAAAGCTCGAAAGTAAGCTGCAGTAGTTTCCCTTTCCTCATTCTGAATAAACTCAGAATTTGTTGAATAAATACAATGTGGCAGAAGCCAGAGGGCTCTTAGAGATGCTTGATTCTGACATGTCCAGCAGAGAGAACAACTGGTTGCCTCATGAGGGTCTTTTTAGTGATTTAAAGTAGAAACAGATAACTGTTAGAGATGGTGCTCGCCATTGTGGACTTCTCAGTGTTTTTGAGGTGTGGTTTAACACTTTGCTGCTTTTTTGAATGGGAGCTGAAGTTGAGGGATAATAGGAAGTATTGAAATTAAGCCCTATTCACTTGGTAGCTGAAATCCTTAAAAGATGGAATGCTTTAGCATCACTCTTTTCTGTTAGGCTCCAAAAGAGTAATAAGTTCCTCTGCAATCTGTAACTGCCATGGTCTCATACATATTTGTATGAGTCAGGTTTTAGGATAATAAACATCTTAATCCTATTTAATTTTTATATATTGTATAAAAGGAGAGGTTTTGTCCTTTAATGTCTTTTATAGCAGAGTGTGACTCAGATGTGAAGGAGAATATTGCATTGTTGGAGTACCTAGGGACTTAAACTAGAGGCTTAAGCTCATGAGCTCCCCCTGGAGGAAGGAGGAAGATTATATTTTCTTCCATGAATTAGGGAAGCATACCAATTACAGCATCGAGGTCGAAGAGGCATGTTTGTCTTTGGTAGAGTTAGACCTTCCCAGGGAAGCCACAGTGGACACCTCTGTGAGGGGGTCATATATGCCAGAGAACCCTCACTCAGCTGTTTGATTAAGCAGCAATGAAATTTCAGATGAAAATATTACTAGAGCAAGGTAATGCTATTTATTTGGGTTTATTTTTCATAAAAATGTGTAAATTCATATAGAACTCATCAGCTTCAAATTTAAATAAAATATTAAATGCTACAATTGAGTTGATAGGAGAATTTTTTCCTTTCTGGTTCCTCCCTCTGGAAACACAGGGTCATCCTTTCTGGAAAAAGAACCTCTATGTTATCAGGAAGGATAGAATCCAAGTCCCAAAGAGGCACTTTTCTTCCTTGAACTTTCTTGATCTAGGAGGCAGACAGGGATGAGGACCAGGATGCGGTGAGAGCTGGTGTAGTTCCATCTTGTAATACACAAGGCAGCAATTGCTGATACCAAAATCTAAGCTGCTGGGAACAACTTCTCTGTATGGCAGTCTTCCCGGACGACAGGAGGCAGTGGGCCACCCTCCCTACCCTCTCCCCCTGCCAAAAGGGAGTGAGTAGAAGAAACTGAGGCAGGTTTCCTTGGTTCAGAGGGAATGAAGAGAGTTGCCCCTGGCAGCTGCACAATAGAGATGTCCTCTAGAAGGTGGACTGTAGGATTTCCCTAGCTCCCTCTCCTGATTTTGCCCTTCTTCCATCGCTCCACCATCTGTACCATCTCTCTACCACATTTACCAGTTACCACACCCAAGCCAGGCCCCAAATTTTGTTCCCCTTAATTTAGCCAAGAAAGGCAAAAATTTTCAAAAGGACCATAATACTGAGTTAAAGTAGTAAAGTTTAAAAAGTAAAAGTCCCCAAATGTAAAATGTATAGGAATGTAGTTGTTCACAGAGCACAGATTTCTCATCCTAAGGTGACTCTGGTTCAACTTGGTGCCATTTGACTTGTCTAGGCTAGACTACTGCTTCCCAGTCTAGGGGCCACTTCCCTTCAGTTCTCTTCTTTACACCCTGTGTCCTGAGTCTCTGGAGTGTAGCTTCTGTTAGGAGTGGATTTGAAGGAGAAGTCACAGCCTATCCTCCCCATCTCCCAGTTAGAAATCAATAGGGAAATGATTCGTTTGTCTGAGTCTACAGTCAATCTATCATACTTCTTTTCTGACTGTTTCCCCACTCCTAAAGGATAAGGGGGCTACTTTTTTTAAACTCACGGTAAATGTATTAAGATTTAATTTTGTGGTTTCACTCCTTTTACTGTCACGTTTTAGTATCCTCCCATGTGCTTGCTTGCTTTCTTCCTCAAATTTTAACAAGAACCTTCTCTGAACCAGGCAGTGTTTGAAAGGCTGGAGACTAGAGGTAAACAAAACAGATAAATCTCTGATCTCAAGGAGCTCACATTTTGATGGGAGACAGACAATAAACAGGCAAATATATATCACTTGAGCTAGTAATTGCAATGAGGAAAATAAAACAGGAAGTTGCTGGAGAATTACCCAACCAAACAGGTTTAAATGGACAGTGAGGGAAAAAAATACAATAAGTTGCTTTGTAATCATACCCTGCACACCATTCTTATGTACTGTACTGGTTATGGGTCTCTTGATATAACCAGCCCCAAACAGGATTATTCTTTTTTTTTTGGCCACACCACATGGCATGTGGGATCTTAGTTCCCCTACCAGGGATTGAATCCGTGGCCCCTGAAGTGGAAGCACGGAGTCTTAACCACTGGACCACCAGGGAAGTCCCAAAGATTAGTCTTAATTTTGCACTCTGCCCCTCTTCCTGCCAAATTTCTCTTAGTTCAGTGAACAGGACTATAATCCAAAAAGGCCCCCCAGGATAAAAGTCTAGGAGTCATTTTTTATTTCTTGCTTTCACTCAGTTCGCATGTCTTATAGGTAATGAGCTCTGTTAGCTCGTTCACTTCTCAATTCTTCACTACTACCACTGGTTCAAGCCTCTGTGATCTTACCTGGCCTATTGCATTAGCCTCCTAACTCGTTTTCCTGCTTCTGCTCTCGCCCCTGTATAATCAGTTCTCCATGCAGCACCATATTCTTTTAAAAGTGTTAATTAGATCAGAATTCTCCCCTACTCAAAACCTTCTAATGGCTTCCCCTCACACTTTGAATTTTATTCTAACTCCTTATCATGGCCTCTAACCTCCTATATGATTGGGCACCTGCCTCCTCCCACCTGTATCACCTGCCTTTCTTTCCACGCTCACTATGTTCCTTTTCTTGTTGTGTGAATGCGCCAACCTCACCCCCATCTCAGGCTTTTGCCTCCGCCAGTCCATCTGCCTGGAACACTCCTTCCCCAGATCTCTCCATGTCTCATTTTCTCAGGTCACTCAGACTTCTGCACAAATATCATCTCTCCAGAGAAGCCTTCTCTGACTTCTCTACTTAAAATACTCTACCTCATCCATTCCTCCACCCTCCCACCTCCTTTACCTGTGGAGAGGTAGGATCCAGGACTTGAGGTCAGGACAATCCATCATTATAAGAGGAAGGAAGGCAGAGGGCATAGCCATAGATGAAACCAGCTTGGTGAATTTTGTGAAGGAAGATTGTTTACTTCTGTTTAATTCGTTTTCTCACATAAGTCAGAAGGTCATCCATCAGCTGATAGTGAAGCTGGACAGAGATTCAGAGGTTTGAAAAGAGAAGGGAAGAAGGGAACCTAGTATTTTATAAATCACAATAATCCTAGTGTAAATTAGCACTCCAGGCATATTGACATCAGAAAGCAGGACCATAGGGGTCCCTCAAATTATATCACACATCAGTGCTCTACCCCACCTATAATAGGGTTGGCTCTGTCCCGGAAGCTCCTTGTTTCTGAATCCAGATAGAGTGAGGAGAGGCTGAGTCAGGAGCTTTAGGTGGGGACCCTGCCTCCAAGTCACTTAGCGCCAACAGGAGGGCTAGGTTTCAGGGAGATCAGCTCAGCTAAAGCAGAGGAATTCTTTCTGCTCTTGTAAGCCCCTCATCCCTGTATCAATTACACTTTTCTGTCATTTTCAAAAGATTTTAGCAACCAAGGAGCACACACCCTGAGCCTTGGCTGGTAAAAGAGGACACAAAAGAAGGCTGCTTCAAAGGAAGCCATCTGCCAGCAGGAATCATTCAGGATGAGGAGCAAGAAAGGCGCTCAAGAATTGTTCTGTGTCTAAGAAGAGCATCTGCAATAAACTTCATCTTTGAGTCCAGTGTCTGTATGATCATTAAGAAATGACAGTACTGTATATTGACAGTTATTGCAAATGTATTTCCCCAGGAGTTAAGAAATGTTGCCTGAAAGATACAATAAAAATACTAATAGCTGCCTTACTTAGCACCCATCTCAGTTCACTTGCTCTTTCCTTAAATTGTCAGGCACCCTTAAAATCCACACCCACATATTCTCCCCAGGTTTCTCCAACAGTCCTTAGAAAATTTTAAAATTCATTTTGATTACCCCTCTGGCTCATGTTGAGTTTGACTCCTAGTCACAGAAGACTTAGGACCTGGAGCATAGGAGGAGAGACTTTTGTTTTCCTTAGGCAAAAGAGGCACTAAAAATCAATCCTCGCTTCTACTTGTTGCCCTGGATCATACAGATAAATGGTAAGTTCTCTTTAGGATTAATTTACATGACCTAAATTTATATATATGTATATTTTTAACTAAAACCTGGGGTGGTGTCGTATTGGACGGTTGAAGGCCTGGCGGACGTCACGCGGAGGGGCCGGGGTGGCGGCGAGCCCGAGCGGGGGCTGGGGGGTGGGGTGGGGGCGTCTCCTTCCTCTCTGCGCCCCCTGTCGAGAGAGGTGTAGGGGGCTTGCGGGAAGAGGGGCTGGGGTCTAAGCATAGTGCTTTAATTTGTTTTTAGAGGAGCTCCCCTTCCCCTCCCAGAACAGTGAGTCACCGTGCCACCGGCCCCGGAGCGCCCCAAGCGCAGAGCCCGAAGTGGGGAGCAGAAGGCAGCCCAGGCCTGCGACCACCCACGGTGGCCCCTCGGCGGTGTGGCCCAGGGGGGCCCAGACCCGGGAAGACCCTGAGGCGTTGCCTGATTGGGTCCTTAAGGCCACGGGTCGGGGAGCCTAATCACCCCCTTTTTGAAACAGGTTTAGGGGACCCGAGGATTTATTTTTTGTTTGTTTTACTTACCGAGTCTACTAAGTGGCAGAGCAAGGATACACTGCTTTCTGAATTTGAAAGACCTCACTTTTTCAACTGTAATCACCTATCTCCTCAATTTACTCTTTCTTCCTTCGGGGATTCTGTTATTTATGGCTGCCACGAAAATGTCCAACTATGGTAAACATTTTGGGCCAGAACAATTAAAGTGGCCAGAACCCGAGTCAATTGTTTTGATGGAGGTAAAATAATGTGGCATTTGGGGGCCGCCTTTGGGTGGTGGGACATGAATCCCTTGAAATTAGGATCTGTTGTGTCTTAATCACAGTTGTTTTCCCCAGAACTAGAACAGCGCCTGGCATAGACCTGGTTCTCAAAGAATTCGCCGAATGGGAATGGCCAGGGATCGCATTTGGCCCAGGGTGGTTGTAGTGTTTCCCCGTGGTCACCGCAGCATCAGGACAGCAACAGGGCGGGCTGTGGGTAAACAGCAGTCCCTGAGCTGCCCTGCGGGAGAGGCGGGGGAAGCCAGGTCTGGGCTTGCCGGTGAATTCTTGATACTCCAGGGTCTGGTAAAGCAATGATTTTCTCATAAAGTTTCATTATTTTATAGAGAGAAGCTCTAGGATATTTTTTCTGTTTTACCCCTTTTACTGTGGTGGCAGTAAGAGTGGCGAGAGAGTGTGTGTGTGTGCGTGTGCGCGGGCGCACAATCACCAAGAAGGAGCTCTCAAAAACTATTTCCTTAAACGAAGAAAAGGTGGTTCAAAAATCTGACATACAACCAATAGTGTGTATAACATTTGCTAATAATGTTAATAGGATGGCTAAAAAAATGTGATTTCTCAAGATGATTGTCGGTGTATGTTTCTACTTCAGATAAATAGATTGATTTATTCTAAATTTGTGTTGTATTAGGGGAAAACATTTAATTGTTTTACATGATTTTTCAATTTCCATCTTAAAATAAGTGTAAGAAGGTTTTATTTTAAAGCAAGAGTCTGTTTATATTATCAAGAGGGTTGTAATTTGGAGAAGACCCTAGTTAGCTGTCTGAATATCATTTTAGATTTCATGTGAAGCTGTTAAATATACTGGTAAAAATACAACTGTCCGTTTTGAGATTTCTCTTATTCACAGATTTGGTATTTGAGTTTGAGGTTTAGTTTATTTTGATGCACTCGTTGTGGTAGAACTGAAAGATGAGCCAGAGATTGAATAACATAGTTTTAAGAACCTGTATCACTTTACACTAGATAATTCTTTTAGGTAACAGAATTTCTCTTCCAGATGCTGAATTTTTATTGCCTTTCCACTTGTCCCTACTTAGTTCTGTAAGAGTAAAAGCTGGAAGATCAGTTCATAGTGATCCAAATGAAAAGCCCTAAAGTAAGGATTTAAGTGCATCAGCTTTACCCAAGCTCATAATGGAAACAGCAAGTCCCTAGATGTAAGACCATCTTGGTCCTCAGCCAGGAGTTCCCAGCTAATTGGCTCTGGACCCGTTGAACTAAATCAAACTTCTGTAGTTTTGACTTATAAATAGGTTTTAACTTATAAAGAGACCTAGCAGAAGTCAGGAAACTTCAAGGGCTTTTAAAACACACCTACAGACTGCCTATAAAGAGGCTTCATTTTATAGAGGATCCCTTTAATTAGTAAGCTTTCTTGGTACTTTAAAAATAATGGTGTGATGTAAGGGATTTGATTCAAAATAATCTGGGTGGGGGGCAGGGGAGTGAGTAGGGATTTGGATGAAATAAGATCGACTCTGAGTTGATCATTGGTGAACCTGGGTGATGGGTTCGTGGAGAATTGTGTTTGAAAATTTCCATAATAAAAAGTTACAAAATATGTTTTGAGGTACAGATGTTAGATTTACACTCAAACTATTGGTAAAATACACTGTATTTTGTCACTGGTTTGTTTCTTCAGGATCTAAATGCTAATATTTAATTCTGTAATTTTAGGCATTGGCTAGAGAAGACATAGATGAAGCTGTATACATGATATTATTTAGAGAAAATTATGTTGCGAAGGTAAGAGTTGGCTACAGAGAGTGGATTCCAAGTGTGTTCTAGGTAAGCAAGAGTGATACAGAGCAGTGTGGCCAAGAGGATGTTACCATGTCAGAGAGATTCATTTTTCTGGGAGAATGAACCTCCTCTGAATCACCCAGCCAAACTACATAGATCTGAGATTGTGCCATCTCCTTGCAGAATCACTAAGAGGTTGGGAGTCCCAGATCTATCCTTAAGGGATCTGAAAGATTGTTCTAACTGCTCCCCATCTTTGTCCTGTTACTGAATAGAAATTCTTTCCTAAAATCTACCTCTCTCTCATATGTTCCTACATCACAGTGGGAATATGTAAAGCCACAAGAGATGAATTAGTATTTAAGGATAGTGACCAATCAGTAGTGATCATCACTATGGAATTAATAAATTTAAGGACGTTTTCATCTCAATGAGAGGGATTGAAATTTGGTGTATAATACGTTAATGTTTGTACTGTGGCTTATAATTTATAAAGGAAGTTTACATATATTCTCATTTGAGCATCAAAAGAGGTAGGTGGGTTTACCCTCCTTTATAAAAGAGAGAGAGGTGCTGATGCAAGTCTAGGCTCTTTTTCTTCTACCACTTTTATCACAGTCTTTACTGATGATGAAGGCTGGAGACATGGAATGGTGACCAGGGAATTCTTTGAATTCTTAAAAAGAAGCAGGAGTTCTCTGAGTTAGTGGTTTGGATGTGGTTTAATCTGGAGGCACAGTTGTGGTGTAGAACTGTTCATGGGTTCTTTCTGCTCTGTGCTCTCAGGTTCTCTTTCTGAAATTTATACTATTCTTCAAATACCTTATTCTATGACTTTGCATCCTGAATGTGCTGAGAGCTGAGGAGTGGGAACAAGTGTTCCCCCCCACCGCCCCGCTTATTCAAATGAAAATAAATGGAAAACATCTTTTTTTAAAAATAAATTTATTTATTTAATTAATTTATTTTTTTGGCTGAGCTGGGTCTCTGTTGCTGCACGCGGGCTTTCTCTAGTTGTGGCGAGCGGGGGCTACTCTTCATCGCGGCACATGGGCTTCTCATTGTGGCGGCTTCTCTTGTTGCGGAGCACGGGCTCTGGGCACGTCGGCTTGAGTAGTTGTGGCACGCGGGCTCAGTAGTTGTGGCATGTGGGCTCAGCAGTTGTGGCTCACGGGCCCAGTTGCTCCGCGGCATGTGGGATCCTCCCAGACCAGGGCTCGAACCCCTATCCCCTGCATCGGCAGGCGGACTCTAAACCACTGCACCACCAGGGAAGCCCAAAATTCAGTTGTTTTTTTTTGTTTGTTTCGATACGCGGGCCTCTCACTGTTGTGGTCTCTCCCGTTGCGGAGCAACAGGCTCCGGACGCGCAGGCTCAGCAGCCATGGCTCAGGGGCGCAGCCGCTCCGCGGCATGTGGGATCTTCCCGGACCAGGGCACAAACCCGTGTCCCCTGCATCGGCAGGCAGACTCTCAACCACTGCGCCACCAGGGAAGCCTGGAAAACTTCTTAATAATAATAATTTGTTTTCCTTGTTTGTATCACTTCCTTAGAGATTGGATACGTATTTTCAGCATCTGGATGTTTTTAAGGAAAGAAGAAAAGAGTTGTTACATAAAAAATGGACTGAAAATGTTGCAAAGCCTCTTCAGCAGAGAATTATGGAAAAAGTAATTTCATATAAAGGGTTGGAAAAAACAAAAGAATCCTGAATATTTTTTAAAGCACACAAATAAAACCGTATGAGATTTTTTTTTTTTTTGGCAGCTTTAGAATCATTGGAGCATGGGGTTTTTATTTTTATTTATTGTATTTATTTTGGCCATGCCACAAGACATGTAGTATGTGGGATCTTAGTTTCCCAGCTAGGGATGGAATCCGTGCCCCCTGCAGTGGAAGCACGGAGTCTTCACCACTGGACCACCAGGGAAATCCCATGAGAGTTTTTTTCTAATGAAGCATTATTTGAAAAGTTGGGTCAGCATTTTTATTTATGCAAAGAGTCTCAAATTTATTTTTGTATCTAAGATGAATTCATGGAACTGTGATACAACCTACTGCATTTTTAAACCTGAAATTCCAGGTAGAGGGAATAGAAGTGTTGATTTGGAACTAGATTTATCAGGAATGCTTCTAGGTAAATGTTAATAGAATAACAGTGGCTTAAACCATAAGAACATTTATTGGTTAATAAGAAATAGAGGGATAGGTGGTCTCATGGTGGGTTCTGGAGGCATAACAATGTCGTTAATTATCCAGGTTTTTTCCTGTTGTTCTATTCTGCTATCCTGAATATTTTCAGTTTCTGCCTGTCACCCTCACATTTGAAAGCACATTTGGTTGCTTACAGCTCCAGGTATTAGGTCTGTGTTCAAGGCAGGAAGAAAGGGTGAGAAATGATGCCAGGGGGTCCTTTTCTTACACCTCATCTCATCCTTTGTGATCAGGAAGCAAAAAGAGTCCCCAGAAGCTCCTAGCAGATTTCCCCTCAGGTCTCATTGGCCATAACTGGGTCACACCCCAAGTCCTAGCTAAAAGCAGAGCCAGGAAAGAGTGTGTGCCTTTCCAATCTCTCTAATAGGTTGTGGGCAAAGGAGAAGTGGTTTCCATGGCTGTTGAGTTAGTCAACCATGAAGTGAAGGGATCACCAGTTTATACCCTCATTTATTCAATTTGGTTTTACAAAACAAGAACAAAATTTTGGCTTCTTCTATGGAAGATTTTTCTATTTTAACTTTGAGATCAGGACCCTCTTTTGACATTAAGGCCCACCTAAATTTCGAGTTATTTAGCAGAGATCTAGAGTAGTTTGACTGGAATGTTAGAGCATTTAGGTATATTTACTGAGCAAAATTTCTGGACGTGTATGTTAACTACTTCTTCCTAAATGCCCTAAGAGACAGAGCTCAAGGTTGAATCCAGGTCACTTTGAAACCAAAGTGCCACGTCTTACAAGTATGCCCAGAAATGTGGTCACACAAGTGTAGGATGGGGAAGCCATGCCTTAGAAAAGCCATGTGTTGAAGTCCAAGTGATTTAAAATGACAGTAAATTCAGTGTGAGTCAGCCATGTGAGCTGGCTTCCAAGAAACCATCTGAGTTCTTAGGCTGTATTGAGAGGCGGTGCTTCGAGTGGGAAGCATCAGGCCCAACCTGTCCACTTGGGGATAGTCACCAGTTACAGAACCTTTAGAAGAGGGTGGAGCTGGACAACACTTCACAGGAGGAAAAGTGGAAAGAAATACAGCATATTTAGCCCAAGGCAGAGATGATACAAGAGGAAATGAAACCTTTAAGTATGTATTGTAAAAGGCTGACATGTGGGTGAAGAGTAAGTTGTGTTTTGTGTTGCTTCACAGGGAGAACTGGCAGTGACAAGGCAGACTTCAGCTCTGTCTTAAGGACAAGCTTTCTGGTGGTTAGAATGACCAAGAGAGTACCTGCCAAATGGAGCAGAAGGTTCTCAAACAAGGCTAGTGGATGACATGAGACTAAAGCTGGATGATTACTTCTCCCAGAAGGTGGTGGACTCTCACTGCAATCTCAATTACTTCTGAGATTTCTTCCAACCCTTTGAATCTATGATTTTATATAAGAAATGGAATAAAGTATTTGGCTTTTTTGAATCTTGCAAAAACAAGAAATATACTAAAGCACGTTTAAATGTAATGCTTTGCTCTTAAGTGTACTTTTTTTTTTTAAAAGGAAATTATATTTGGAGACTTATGATCCTGAAGTATACAAGCCTTTTTATATGACAAAAAAGGACTCAAATTATGGAAAGGTAAGTAAGTTTCTTACGTTTACCTATTTATTCTTAGAAGCTCTGGGGTTGGGGAAAACCTGGTCACTTTAGAAGTCTCATAGTTATTCTGCATTCATTAAAAAAAAATTCACAAAAGCATTTCCTCTGAGTTTTAGATTAGGAACCCAAAGTAATTTCGACTACTTGGGAATTGACATTGTGAAAAAGGCACTTGCATGTGTGTGATAATTCGTCCATTCATTCATTCATCCACCCACTCACATTCAGCAAACTGGAAGCCCAGAAGGTAGGGGAAGATAAGTGGACAGTGAGTGTGATGAGAGTGTCACAGAACCAGCACAGGGAGAGCTCCTTTCTAGGGGAGGTGAAAGAAGGGATGCAAGAAAGGCTGCCCACGGAGCCAGTAGTTGAACTTGTAATGAGTCTTCACATTTTAAACCAACAATATAGGCGTTAAAATTTTGAGATGTAGGTTTCGGGTTTTTTACTCCTGTGTAGCAAAAGTGACCATCTGATAATACTATTCATTAAAAAAACGTGTGTGGCTCTGAAGAGAAAAGTGGTTTATTTTGCTTCTCCCGAAAACCAAGGCAGATCGTGGTTGTGAAGATAGGAAGGTTCTTTTGGCTCTGGGGGACTCACTGTATTGTGTTGGGCAGTCATTATGCTGTCTCCTCATTCAGTGGATGTTGTCCTTGCAAATAGCATTGGGTCAAGGTCAAGTGTGTGGGGAAGTAAGCAAGGGGAAATAGTCCTTCTGTCTAAAGCCTATACTTAGGATGGGGGAGGAGAAAATCACCTTCCTCCACGACCTCTGTAGCTGGTCCCTGACCCTCAGCACACTGATGTTCTCCTGCCCCGCGGTTCTCACGGGCCCTTAGAGACCAGTGGTCAGCCCCCAAGGGGGCGCTTTTCCTCCCAAGCCGGCTTAGGGCTCTGCCTTGTGCTCCTAAAGCACCCGAGCTGATGCCTCTCATGACAAGGTGGTCGTTGTCTATGACTTGTCTGTTCTAGACTGAGAGATCCCCAAGGACAGGACCTTGCTGGGTTGCAGCACGCAGTGGCATTAGCAGATATTTGTTGACTGATGCAGTGATACTGTAGAACTCTGAACAGGAGTATGTGTCTTCTCTTTGGGTGGCCCTTGCTCCATTCAGCCACTTAAGGCTCAGTGAAATATCCTAGTGTGAGGCAGGTGGCATTTACGCTTCCCTTGCTCTGTATGACATTATTCCTGGGTCCTTATTCTCAGCCGAGTTGGTATAGAGTAAGGCCACACTCGAATGCTTCAGACAGATTTAAAATGCTTAATACAAATTGTACTTGCGTCCTCAAAGAGTCATGTTCTCGCAGGTTACGGTCCCACCGTTCTGTGATCCTCTGTTTAGAAGACAGCAAGAGTTGGATGAAGAGCGGAGGGCTATTTTTCAGTATAAGACGGGTACTTGTGATCATGGGGCTTTGTCTTTAGAGACTTCAATTGTCAAGTGATTTCCTACCCCAAGAGTGACTGGAGTTGACTTTAAGAGTGTTGATTTAGATTTTTATCTTCCTGTAGGAAAACGATGTACCTTAAAAGAATTTAAAGAACTAGAGAAGGCCAGGCAGTATGCCAGATTGCCCCAGCTGACTTTTCAGTCTCCACAGGGTGGTTCCAAAAGAGCAGCCCACAGCTTCTGCAAGGCCTGTGGGAAGCAAAACTCGTAACAAATGCAGGTAAAGGTCTTTTTGCTGTGTCTATAGTTTTGCCTTTTACAGAATGTCATATAGTTGGAATCACACAGTATGTAGCCATTTCAAGATTTTACTTTCATTCTTAAAGGCTGTTCTCACAGGATTAAGAAGGTTAAGAATGTTAGGTTGGCAGATATTTTCTTTCAACACATATTATATCCCCCTGTCTTTTGCTCTTTCAATTGCCCATCCTACCGTTGTTCCTTTGAAGATAATTATTTTTTTCTCTGGATGCCTTTAAGATTTTCTTGTTGTCTTTGATTTTAGTAGTTTTCCATGATGTTTCTAGATGCGGATTTCTTTTTATTTATCCTACTCAGGATTCATGGGTCTTTTTGTATCTGTAAAGTGATATCTTCAGTCAGTTCTGGGAAGTTCTCATTCATTTTCTCTTTGATGGTTACCTCTGCCATATTCTCTACTTTCTTTCTGGTACTCCAGTTAAACATATTTTAGATTTTCTCATTGTAATCCCTGTCTCTTACCCTTTCTTGTGTATTTCCCATCCTTTTTGTTGCCCCATATTTGATACTAAGTATTTTTACTAATTATCTCTTCAACTGTGTCTAATAATCTGTTGTTAAACCCACCCACTGAGTTCTTATTTTCAATTGTTTTATTTTTATAGTTCTAGCATTTTATTTGGTTCTTTTTCAGATGGGTTTTGGGGAAGGCTGTCTATATTCAGGGCCTGAGGGGACCTATTTCAAGTGCCCTGGTTTGATTCCCCCCTCCGCAGGGTGGGGTGGTGTTCAGAACAAGGTTGACTACTCACTTTCAAGGACAGCACCAGACCTGGGAGGAAAGATCCACCAGAGGTATGCCGGGGGCATGGAGGAGTCAGTCCCTGCTACCTGATGTTGGCCAAAGCTCCCAGGGGACACAGTAGTCAGAGATTGCCAGCTCATTCTGGAAGGGCTCTTTCCTCTCTGGAATTGTTTACACTGCTGTCCAAAGACTTTAAAATATGAATTTTGTGGGGCCGGAAGGAGGTGAATTCTTTTTATTTTTCTCTAGTTTTTGCAGCAGGAGTGTCAGTCTGTGCAGACTTATAAATTCTATTAAAAAAAAAATAAAAGAGAGAAAGAAAGAGAGAAAGAAAGAGAGAGAGAGAAAGAAAAGAAAGAAAAAGGCCTGTTGTGTTTTCTTGGTGTTTCCTTTTTATCCCCCATCCTGAGTTTTGCTGGAATGAACAACACTACTTTGTTTTCTTGTGATTTGGAAGTTTTATGTTCTATTTCTGGTTTCATGGTTTCTTTGTCAGTTTTAACAAATATTTTTATTTAAATGTCAATAATTATATCCCATCTCCTAGCAAGACAAAGACTTTATATTGCTTTATTTCCTCATCTGCCTTCTCTGGCTCCTCAGCCTTTATAGACAGTCATAGCTCCGTAACTGGTATTCTGCGCTTGGGTCTGTCTCTTCTGATGGACTCTCTACCTTTCCATCTTTTTGAAGTGATCAACCCTCCCCAACAGAAAACCCTTCAGTAGCTTCACATAACCCTTCCAATAATGTCCAGACTCAACATAGCACATAAGGTGCCCTCTGAGTCCTGCCACCTTTTCTGGCTTCTTCTAAAAAATCCCCACTCCCTAAACAAAAGAAATATACTAAAGCACAGAAATATCTGGGTCAAGTCAGCACTGAGAGGATTATCACATGATGAAGTACCTCTACTCCCCCATTTGCCTCTTGCCTCTGCAGCAAGCCCCTTGAGGGCAGGGGCTGCTAACTTATCTTGGTGCTTCCAGCACTTAGCTGGAACATTGTATGATGAGTAAATGCTTGTGGGATGAAGGAAGGAAGGAAGGAATGGAGGAATGAAGGAGGAGGTGATTTCTCTAGATAGGCCTGGGCTTCCCAGGGCAGGAGTGGAAACAGCCCTGGGAAACATTCTGAGAGGACACTCCTGGAGGTGCCTCAGGTGGCTGTTCAGTAAAGTAAGAAAAGGACTTAAGAGCAAGGTGGCTATGTTAGAGACAGTTTGATTACAAAAAGCAGAGTCCTTGTCAAGTTAAAAAAAAAAAAGGCAAGGGGGGCTGGGTATGTTAGAAAGCATCAGTCTGTCATGGAAGCCACAGTCAGTGTCTCTGTCTGTTCAGGCTGCTATAACAGGATACGAGACTGGGTGGCTTATAAATGACAGAAATATATTTCTCTCAGTTGTGGAGGCAGGGAAGTCCAAGATCAAGGTGCCAGCAGATTCAGTGTCTGGTAAGGACCTGCTTTCTGGTTGACACTGTGGAAGGGGTGAGGGAACTCTCTTAGGCCTGTTTTATAAGGTCACTAATCCCATTTATGAGGTCTCTGCCCTCATGACCTAATCACCTCCCAAACACTTCACCTCACCTCCTAATAACATCATATTGGGGGTTGTGTTTCAACATCTGAATTTTGGGGGGACACAAACATTCAGACCATAGCAGTCAGGAAGATAGCCAGGCCACTTGAGGGACCACGAGGCCGGTCCTTTCCTCCTTGGGACTATGTGGCATTCGTCATAGCTTCTCTTTGTGAACCTGCTTCCTTTCTCTTTCTCTGCTTTCTTGTGCATGTCCTGGAAAATGGATGCCCTGGTCCTGCCTTTCTGGTCTGAGCCCTCTAAAGCTGCCTGGAGCCCCTCTGTTCCAATTACAACTCTAGGGACTGAGGCTCTGGGTCAGGTGCCTCAACCACAGCCTGATAAGGTCACATGACTTACTGCCTAAGAGTGGCATCAGCAGAGGTGTGGGTGGGGCAGACTGATTGACGGCCACAAAGTGATGTTTTCTCAGTCTCTCTTTTTCATAAAGTGAGTATTGAGTTCATTAACTTAATTTTCAGACAGTTATTGAATGGTACAATTCTGTTTATACTGAATTAAGATAAATTTTTTCTACTTTTCTTTGCAGTCCTGAAAAGCTTGTCTGTGCAGAAGAGAAATATCCGCCTGATAAAGAGAAAACGACTAGTGACCTAAGTCAGACTGTTTCTGAAAGGCAGTTTTATTCCTCGAAGCTTGGCCAGGAGAGTAAAAAGCATGAAAAGAAGAGTCTGGTGAGCAGAGATCTGGGGGCAACAGGGCTCGGATGGCAGAGTTGTGTAACATCCGACAGATAGCAGACAGGGTCCAGAATCCATTGACAAACCCCTTCCTTTCAGACAGACTCTGAGGGCAGAACAGGCAGTAGTAGCCAAAGAAGGGAGTGAGAAAGAGGAGGCAGGAGGATTTATTTCATGCAGAAGAAGTGGTGGAGTCTCTTCTGGGCTCAGTACTGCTGCATGGACAGGCACCCTTTAGCAGGAGAGCCTTGGGTGAAGACACTCAGGAGATTGTGGGACCCCGGACCCCACTTCTGGGGGACAGATTGTGCCCTTCATAAGGTGAGAGAAAACCTGGCCAGAGGGGATCTTCCCTCTAAGATATCCTCAGCTCTTTTTTTCTGAGTTTTTGCTCTCCTGCCATTTTCCTACCATTTACTGCTTATTACATCCAAACCAGACCAAAAATTTTGTTCTCCATAGTTTGGTCACAACAGGTGGGAATCTTTTGAAATGAAATTTATACTAAAAAAAAAAATTAGGGCAAAATGATAGTTTATGTGAAAGGCCTTTACATGCAGGAAATTTCCATGCACAGATTTCCTACCCAGAGCTCACATCCCGGTTGGTACAGCTGACAGCTCACGGTTTATTTCCCCTTCCATCCTCTCTCCCACAACCTGTATACCCTGAAGCCTGAGGGTTAGGACGCTTCTAGGGAGGGCTTCGGGCACTTGGTAGGTAGTAGCTTCCTGCCGTTCTGAGCGAACTGTAGATTTTTGCATCTCTTCTTTCACTCACCAGCGTGGCTCCTTCCCTCCACCACACACAAAGCGCGAGGGGCTGTCCTTTTCTCTAGCTTGAAAACCTTGTTAGATAGGTATTTTGTGACCCAACTCCTACCCAATCCCGTTGTTCTCCTGTCTGTCCAGAGAGAAACGGATGCCTCTTATGTGGTAAGTTACCTCTGAGCGTGATTCTATCTGAGAGCACGGGGAGCCAGCCCCTCAGTCAGGTTTGAACGTGACTGTGTTCAGCCAGGCCCTTACGGTAGGGCAGCCTAACTGTTACTCCCAAGAGATCAAAAAGTGGAGCGTGGGTTACGTACACTGGAAGTTTATTTTTTGCTCCTGTACCAGAGCTGGTGGGTCAGCAGGTTGGCAGGCCGTCCCTCTTCCATGCAGTCTTTAGGGCGCCTGGCTGTAGGAACGTTTCTCATCTCCAGCACCTGGCTGCCAAGCTTGCCCCAGGAATTCATTCCTGTCAACCTGAAAAGGGAAGAGGTCATGGAGGACGTCTGGCCTGGGGGTGTAGGGGGGCCCCCAGGACCAAGTCACAAGGCGGCCCCTAACTGCAGGGGGCAGGGGGTGCTTGGAAGAGTAGTCCCTGCTGCTCAGAGCACAGTGGCAGGGAGAGCTGGCGTTTCACGGACAGCTGGTCATCTCTGCCACACCACAGAAAGTTAGTGCTGTGTGGAGTCCAGAGACACGGGAAGCCCTGTCTGAGAGGTGCAGACCCCAGATAGAGTGAGGGTAAGGTGAGGGGAGGGCTGGCTGGGAAGCTGCCCGGAAGATGAGTGTCAGTTGGAATCAGCCGGGAAGTTCCTCCCTGTCCCATGAGCCCCTCTTCCCCACCCTACACTCAGCTCTTCTGTCAATAGGTTTTAGGAACCAGATGGCACAGACGCAGATCCTGGGTAGCTGGGGAAGGCCAGCAGAGGCGGAGGTCACAGCCCGTGGAAAGAAGAGTGATGACAGCAGAGGTCCTGGGGCGGCACCTGGCCGCCCCTGGAACTGTGCCCCATAAGGGGCCGTTTGTAACAAAGCTTTGCTGACCTTTACTTTGCAGTGTCTCTACAACATTAAAACGCTGCCAACATTTTTTCTCTCCAGAAATGGAAAAACAGAAGAAAGAAATAGAAGATCAGTTTGCTTTGCTCAATGCAGCTCAGCCTGACCAGCCAGACTTTCCCTAAATTGAGGAATATCCAAATAATAAGTTACTGTTTATTGAGCTCTCCCTTGTGAATCGGGAACTGCGTGAGGTACTGTGTATTCATTTAAAAAATTTCCCAGCAAGGTAGTATTATCACCTTCCATTACACAAAGCTCAGAGGTTTGCTAACTCGCTCCAGGTCAGCTGCACGGTTTGAAAGTGGCGGTGTTCTCTATCCCACGTCCAGTCCCTCTGGTGCCAAAGCACATGGTCATTCACCAGGGCACTCAATCTCCTCGAAGCCACTCTGACTTTGTGATGTTAGACTGCTCAGAATTTGGGTCCCCTTTCAGAGCGTGGAGCTGTCCGGCTTGCCCGCCTGGGCACCCTGATCCTGAAGAGCACGGGAGGGGCTTGCTGGGCTCTCCTCCAGCCACTCAGTCTTTCCCCTGGAGGGGTAGGTAGTGTAAGGTAGTCCCTTCCTCGCCCTTCAGAAAATCAGGCTACCGTTTTTGTCAGGAGAGAATGTGACTTCTTAAGGAGCAGTGCCATGTTCCTCCATCAAAGGGGGTGACTGGAGTTGCTGGAAGTACTGCCATTAACTATCCTCTGTAACTTCACAGTTGTCTGACTCACCTCTTGCAGGCTCCTCTGTCCTAAGTCCCACAGGAACGCTAACATATCTAGACATGGAGACATGGCACTAGCCGCAGTTCATCCCAGTGAGGAAGTCCCACAGTCCCAGGAAAGGATTATCCTATAGCTATGGTCACAGGTAACCCCAGGACTGGTTTTAAGCCTGCCTGACCCATCAGTGGCAGCTGTATGCTTTGAAAGTCAGCTGGTCAGAGGCAGACTTGTGAACATCAGCCCACACCTGCCTCCATAACCAACACAGCTCGAGTCTCAGAACCCTGTAGAAGATCAGCAGTTTGCTTTGCTCAGTGCGGCTGAGCCTGAGCAGCCAGACTTTCCCTAAATTGAGCAACATTCTTAATTGTCTGGGTTCAGATATTGAGCGTCTCTTCCTTTGACACTGGGGCGTATTTCTTTTAGGTCTGTGTTTTAGCCCATCAGTGCCCAGGATCAATACCTGGAATGATGGATTTTTTTTCCTTGAATATTCTGAATTGTTTTCCAGTTTTTCTTTGTCCAGTGATTATGTTTAGGCAGAAACAGGGGCTCTGGTGTGGGGACATTTGAATCCTTCCTTATAGCTGCTAGAGAACACCTGCTCCCTGAGAAATCAGGGCTTCTGTAGCCTGTGTGATTCCTTCCAAAAGGCAGATCTTTTCCCAGTTGTACTCATTAACCCAGGGATTTAGTGTGTAAGAAAGACCTTATTTTTATCAGTGTTCAAGACAGTTCACATTTCAAAATCCAGAGGCTGAGTAAACAGCTCTGACAGGTGTGGATGTGTCTCTGACAGCATGGGGGCAGGGGGAGGGAGACAGGTGCTTCTGGAGCTGGAGGGGCTGAGGGACCTGCTGATGATCTTTAATACTTGTGCATTTTCTTCATGGCTACGTTACCCCTGAGGGTCTACTCAGCTAGGCAAACAGAGGCACTCAAAAGGGAACGCTCTAGCTCCCACAGAGATCATCCATTTTAGCCATCAAAGAAACCAAGCCCCAGAAACAGTAGGTAAAGTGACCAGAGTCACAGAGCAAGTCAATGGCAGTCAAGACGAGGCTCTGGGGTCTCCTGACTGACTACTCCCCCGCCACATTCTGTCCTTGGTTTTTCTCACTGTTGCAGAAAGGAGATTTGGATTCATTACAAGCAGCCCCTGAAATTACCTTTTAAAAGCCTTTCACATAGAAAGTAAATCAGTCAAGCTTTGAAGTTACATTCATAAATTTATATTTTTATTCTCTTTCTGTACATATTGGCAATGATAAAGCTTAAAGATGCATGTCCTATGACATATGCAAAAACAAGGAATTTACATAAATAATTTATACTTCAGAAAATTAACGTTGAAAAATATTTTCTGCATCATTAGAGTTCACAGTATTTAAAGTAAATCAAGCTTTCCCCCTTAGATTTCAAACTATATTGTCTCAGCAGAGAATGATAAAATCTAATCAGGAGTAAAATGATCAAGTTTCTGTTTTTATTCAGTGCACAAGTGGACACTATTTCCGTAATCAGGCTGTTCCCACGCTGAGGCTGCATTTCTTCCCAGTCCTTCACCTCCTGAGTGGCTGTGACCCAGCGGAGGTCACGTGGTGTGAAATGGTTACAGCGTCACCCAAACCACCCACAGTGGACACATTCAACCAAGTGGTAACGTCTGGTGGTCTGATGCCTCATTTCCACATAATACTTTTTATAGCCCTGAAAATGGAAATCCTGGCATCTAAACACAGCCGAACATGTTAACACTAATACAAGGCACTGTGCTATGGGGTTTGGTTTATTTATAGGGAAGGTCATGTTTGCATAGATTGCTAGCGATTTAGTGTGCGATAAAATAGAGGCCCCAGCATGCGTGGCCTTGTGATGGATGAAGCGGCGTGACGCTCCGCCAGCTCAGGGGCAGCACCGGCTATCTTCTCCAGCCCCAGCCTAGTGGGCAGATCCCTAAGGCCCCTACAGGAGAGTTTTTTGCTCAAAAAGCTGCAGGTCAAAGCGGACCCAGACCTCCCCGGTGGGGACCTCATGCAGCAGCAGTCGGCGGGTTGTAGGGCCTTTGCTTTCCTGTTCTGTTCGAATTTTTGCCACTGGAACTTCAGTGCGACCCAGGAAATCTGGTGAATAGACAAGTGAGCGTCAAAAGTCTTTAAAAAACTTAAAAAACTATCACAGAAGGAGTGTCTGAAACAGGATTCATAAAACTTTCAAATTCAAAACAAGTAACTTCTTTTGGTTAATGGCTGTTGGATACTGTGAATGGATGGATGCATGCAGAACAAGGGATTTGTGTGAGGGAAACTCAAACTGCTGGGAATCCAAGCCTCTTTGGTCAGGGAATGGCTCACCCATTCAGTAGGTGCCAGGAGCACAGCGTTTCCATTAGGTAAGCAGGGGTGACTGGGGTCAAAGACCTGAAACACACCTGAGGCCACCCCCCCTTTCCTCTGAGAAGGTATCCCCCCTGCAGCCACTGAGAGCTGCTGAGGACCATGGCCTGTGTCACTGCCCTTAGGTGTCTTGGGGTGAAAACAAACAAGGCTGAGCACCCGGCTTCCAGACCCCAGATCCTAGAGTATGGGGGGAAAACTTCATATCCCCGCCCCCACCCCCCAGAGTTATACTTTACCATCTGGTGAAAACTGGTCTCTGTCGAACATGGTAAGACACAGCACATCCTGATAAAGATCCTTAATAAAGAACTGGCAGTTAAAATTCCACTTGGGATTTAGTGTGTCCTGAAGGGTTCTGGTGGTGTAGCTCTGGGAGCCCATGCTGATTTCACAGTATGGATTGCTCTTTCCTGAACAAAAACAAACCAATATACATGTGGCATGTGACAATAGGGCCTTCTTCGAGCAGAAGCAGGATCTACACAGATGTTTCTCTATAGACCATGGCCGCAGGGGTCACTGCCTGAGGGTCTGCATCTGCCTTGTGGTCTCTGTTCCCAGTGCTGACAGCATCATAAACCTGGGGAGGGACTGTGTGGGCTCGAATGCCAGGGCTGCTCCCCATGAGCATGTGTCAGTGCATCTTGCTTCCTGCTTTCTCCACTCAGAAGCACTGAGGAAGGAGGCATCAGTATTTATTGGGAAACTAGAGTGATAATAATTTTGGTCCAATAACCATTTTAGTGGCACTGGAAATACTTTTAAAAAGTGTCCCGTTATCAGCATCAGCAAAGAGCAGGGTAGTTACCACACCAGTTGAAGGAAAGAAGCATTTACCATTTGGTTTACAGGCTTTTAGTTCTGTAGCTTCAATGACGTGCACCATCAGACGCCCGATGCCTGAAGACTTTTGAGAGCGAGCTACAAAAGAGGAAGACTAGTGATGTTAATTTCTCCTCTGAGAATGCAGACAGCAGAGCGATGACGCTAAGCTGTAGATACTCAGTCCTGTCTTTCTGACCAACCCCAGCACTCCCCAGCCTCACGTGCCACTGAACTGGGCCTGGCAGCATCTGGCTGCTCTGTGACTTTGCCCAGGCTGTGTCGCCTGCTAGGGTACCTCGCCACCATCTCTGCCTATCAGCATCCTACACATCCTTCAACATGCAGGTCCAATCTCACCTCCTGGATCCCTTCCCTCCTCTGTGCATCCCACACACAGCCGGCTGGGTCTGAACTTCTGTGTCAGTCCATCCCCTCTGTCAGGAGGGGCCATGGCAGAGCACAGACTGTTTATTCATCCTTGGTATTAACCCCTCAACTGCCTAGCAAGTAGTAATAGTAATAACATCACCATACATTATATTCATTCAGCACTTAAAAGCAGCTAACATTTATTGGATACTTTGTGTTAGGCATGTGATCGACTTTTACATAAAATACTTAAACTGCACATTTACAACGTAGCTCTTTATAACTGCCATTGTCATATATGAGAAAACTGAGTCTTAGAAATGACTATAACGTGCTTATGTCACAGAGCTTCTAAAACGGCAAGGTCAAAAACACATCAGATACCAAAGTCCACTTTCTTTTTTTAGAATTTATTTTTAATTATTATTTTTTTTGGCTGTGCTGCGTGGCATGTGGGATCTTAGTTCCCCAACCAGGGACTGAATCCGTGCCCCCTGCAGTGCAAGTGGACTGGACCACCAGGGAAGTCCTCAAAGTCTACTTCCTTAACCACTCACCATAATTCCAATTACATGTAAACACTTTAGCTTATAAACTTTTACTTAAGACCTTATTTAAGGAGGTACTCAGAAACACTTTTAATATGGAGAGAAATGAGTTAGTGAACTCAGATTATCTTGGTAACTATAAAGTTAAGCAGGGTTTGCCCTTAGGGGTTTAAAAACTAACAAAAGCTGCTTGGTGAGCTACTGACTTTTCAAAGCTCAGGGCAAGTAGAACCTTCTCTGTGAGAAGTGGCCCACCCCTCCTATGTGCCCACCGGCCCAGCAGGCACTGGCATTCAGTTCCCCTTGAAGGCAGGGCTGGGCCATATTCATTTTGTGGGCCCAGTTAAGCCTAGCACAGGGCCTGGCACAGAGTTAAGTAATAAAGGTCTAAAGAATGGAACACGTGGAAAGTGCGTAACAATATGTACAGATAAAGGTGTAAAGAAAAACTTAGATTTATCTTCGACCAATTAAGAGATCATTATATGCTTTCTGAAAAGATTCAATCATTGATTTTTCAATAACATGCCTTTAAAGTACCATTAAAATAAGATTCAATTAGCAAAAGCCAATTTACCTATACCTTTCAGGAGTATATAACAAAATAAGGGAAACCTGAATAAAAAAACATAAAGAGCTGCAACTCCAGCAGCCAGGAACCTAAGTGGGAGGACTGGTCAGGGAGGGGCCTCGTGCCATAGCCTGGTGGGAGACTGGAGGGTCTTAATAGGGCTGTGCCACCAGGAGAGGACAGAGCTATGCAAATGGGGAAGAGAACCATGGAGAAAATCTATGTGGGACTCTGCAACTGTCTAGAGATGCGGGGGATGGGGATGGTCAGAGAGCACATTTCCAGTGTGTGCCCAAGGACAATACTACGGTCCACTGAGATTCTCTGGAGGAGCTACTTCTGGAAGGAGGTTAATCCAACAGGAGTGGTGGTGCAGGTGTTTCTGGAGAGCAGGGGCTGCAGGGACAGCAGGCCAGCCGTGACCACTGAAGCTGGGGTGACATGAGGGAGGGAGGCTCAGAACTCTCGGGGTAGGGTGGGAGGAAGCAGAGCTAGGAAAGAGATGATGAAAGAAGATCTGATGGTACAAGGACCCTCAGGGGTGTCATGGGGTCCGGGGGAGGGAGGGGCCTCAATTTCCTGCTGTTGGGGAAAGCAAGCCAAGTTGTTGGGGGTGGTCACTGACGTCGTGTGAGCAAGCCATTCGCACAGAGTGATGGGACAGCAAGCGGAGTGAAAGGCTCTGAGTGTAGGGTCCCGGACCCAGTGCTGGGAGGAGGCTGGCTGGACCTGGAGGAGGGGTGGGGTAGAGGCTGGGTGGGGGAGGAGCTGAGGGGAAACGGGCTGTAGAAGTGAAGTTTGATGGAGCAAAATGGACCAAGCAGAGGCCAGGCTGGTTATGCAAAGGACAGACCCCTCTTCCTGGAAACAGGAGTGAAGAGTGTGTGTGGGGAGGAGGGACAGAGACCTTGCCACAGAGAGAAGCGAGGTCCCAGGGCTCGCACTGGATGACCCCCGTCTATGTAGGGGACAGTGGGGGGGGGGCTCAGGGAGGGCCCCAGGAGGTTTGAAACGGCTGTGGGAGGCCGAGCGGGCTCTGCGGAACTCGCTCGCGGCAAGTCTGGTCTTTCAGGCTGTCCCCGTTTATCCCCTCACTGCAGAAGCAGCAGCCTGTGCCCTGAAGCTGGGACCCCGCCCAGGGCCCCCTGGTGGCTGATTCCAACCCTCCCAGGCACCCCCCCGACTACCTTGATAAGCCTTCTCCCGTTTCTTCTTTTCGGTGTCGATGTACTGCTCAGATGCCGCCTTGATCTTCTGGACCCAGGCCGTCCTGGAGGAGGGGCAGAGAGTGCCATCGGGCAGACTTCGCACACGTCTCACAGCTCCACCAGGAGCCCCAGAGCTCTGTGCTTGCTAACCTTGGCTTTGAGAAGTTCCCAATCATAGACTTCACAGTAATTCAACTGAAGGACTTGTTTGCTAATTGAGGATCAAGCTGAGAATTTCTAGAAAGTTCTTGACGGCACCAAGCACTTGTCAGGTGCTGGGCGCACAGAGATGGAAGATGCAATGGCAGCTCAGCACGACAAATGACAGGTTCTATTGCAGAGAGCTGTGCACACAGCGGAGGAGGAGCTACACCCAGAGGACAGAGGACGCGTAGCTGGCCAGGCAGGGAGGGAGGAAGGCACCCATGCAGAGGGCAGTGGGGGAGGGCAGACAATCCGGCGGGAGTGCAGGGATGGGACTGAGACCCAGAGGCACGGGACGGCCTCAGAGAGCAGGCGAAGGAGCACAGACTGTCCCTGAGGGATTGCAGTAGGAAGGGAGGTGTTGGCTCTCCCACTTCAGAAGATCCCGAGGAGAGGCTGGAAGCAGGGAAGTGTGTTAGAGGCGTTTGCGGTAACCTGGCACGTCTAAACCAAGGCCTGCCAGTGGGACTGTGGTGGAGGGGGAATTAGTAGGGCGTGAGCACGGGCTGGAGGTGGGTTTATGGCGGAGGGAGAGGTCAGGCTTTCTCCTAGGCCTCAAGGCAGGTCACACGTGGTCAGGACTGACCTCTCATTAATGTTGTCTGTTCGGAGGGTGTAGACCCGGTCAATGTGAGAAATGTGGAAGACAGGCTCATCGCTGGAAGGGTCTGTGGGCAGTTTCACCAAGGCTTCATTCAGGAAAATGGGCTGAAAGAATTAGGGCCAAAACACAGGCTGTGAAATGGGTCAGAACACTCCACCCACCTACGTCCAGAATTGTCTGTTCTGAAGAGCCTTGTTGAGAAGTAGAGGGGTCTAGCTTCCAGAGTCCTTTACTTAGGAGAAAAGAAACTGCCTCTGTTTCATGAAAGTAAATATCTAGGGTAGATCAGATGTTACTAAAGTGGGGACAGGAGCACCGAGTGTCTTTGACAGCTCACGTGACAGGGTCTCTCCTCCAGGCACTGACACTTGACCCTTCCCGTCAGCCTTGGTTTTATGGAGAGACCCGATGCTGAATGTGGACGGAGGTGGGATCACACATCGTGTTTGCTGCGAAGGAAGCTGGAATCCAGCTGGTGGCTGTCAGAGGGCAGTGAAGGCCCAGCCACACTAGGCTTCTTCCCTGGGAAGTGAAAGGAAGCGTGAGCCGTCTGGAGGCAGGTGGAGAGAGTCCCATGAGGACAGGAAAGGCTCAGGCTGGGAAGGAGGTCCTTAAAGTAAAGGAAACACCTCGTTGTGCTCTTGATGCTACTGCCAGGAACGTGACACTTACCATTTTATACATTTTGAATTGAGCGTTGGACTTAGAGCTGAAAAGTTTCTCGGAGCTCGAGGAAACAGCAAACTGCTTGACCATGTAGGTGAGAAGCAGGAAGTCATTGAAGAGGAACCCGTGCAGCTCCTTGTTGCTCTTGGTCTTGTACAGCTTTCCGCTGTGCAGGAGCTTGCGGGGTCCCAGGCAGTTGGTGAGGGAGTTGAAAACAAGTTGCTTAAAGAGAAAGAAACTGTCACTTTGTAACTCCCAGCACCCCTGGCGAGGCCAGCGCCCTGGACCTGAGGGAGGTGCGGTAGACTTTCTAGGTGGGAATGTGGCTGTAATCATTCACTTTTACACAGAAGATCCTTACATTTATTTCTCTTCAAAGTTCAAACTGGCACAGTGAAAATAATTACTTACAAAACCACAGAATACTGATTCTCCTGGCTGAATTCAAAGAACTCAAAACATCTCTCTTTATGAGAAAGGAAGATGACAACCCAAGAATGGGCAGGATGGTGAGTCTGCATGGGCTGAGCTGAGGCACAGACTGTCTACACTAGGGGAAGGCACGAACCTGGTTCCCCACCCAGAGCCTGCCTGGCGGCACCCAGCTCAGCCCCACAGGCCTCACCTCCGTGAGACCTTCACACTGCACGTGAGTCTGGATCCACTCCAGTCGGTCTGAATTTTCCTTCTCCCGAACTCCTTCATTAACTTGCGAGCAGAGCTCCTCTGCCCGCTCGAGGGCCAGCTTCAGAGAGGAGTGGTCTACGTGATTTTCTGGGGTGTTCTCCAGAATCTGGAAGAGAGGGGGCTGTGTCATGTGGAACGTCTTTCGTCTTCCACCTGCCCTGCCAGCCGGGTGCTGGACGCTGGAAATACAATAGTGGGCGAGACAGTCGTTTACCCTTGAGAGGCTCAGGGCCCCCGAGTACTCGGGGAGACAGGTGACTCAGTGACAAGAGGGTGGGCCAAGCGCTACATGGACCAAGTGCCCTGTGGGTCTCTGGTGGCCCTCTAGCTGGGTCTGGGGATAGGCTGTATGTGTAAGGGTGTATCCTTACTTCCCCCAGTAACAAGCCATGTGCCTTTAGGGTGAACCCTCCAGTATAAACTGGCTGCGCCTTTGGTAAGTATGTTAACTTGCTGAATAGCAACATTTCATTATATTTTTGGGGTCAGTGATCCTTCTGAGAAATCTGCTGAAAGCAATGAATCCCCTGCCACGGAAAAAACACAGTAAAACCATGCTGTCAGCATGTAGGAAAATGCATTCATTTCACTGGGAAGTGACTTCACGCTAATGTTCCAAAGGTAAAGGGATAGAGAATGCAAATTTGTGTGGTCCCTCTGGAAATCAGCGGGCCCATCAGTAGATGACTCCTGTGCTTCATTTACAGTTCCAAAATACGAAAAAGCTCTGAAAGCCTAAAGCTGTTTTCATTACTCATTTAGTGGCAAAACTTGACCTAAACTGAAGAGATGAACTTTTTACGTCCACTAACAGTAATTATTCATGAATTTCTCTGTAGGACTATTAATGTGTTGCTTATTGGTGCTGCCCAGGCTTGTTGGGGTGTCGTGTAATATACAGCATTTGAATTACAGTCTGAATTCTGAAACATATCTGGCCCCAAATATTTCAGGTAAGGGACTGTGGATTAATGTATATTAATGGGTCCATTTGGTATCAGAACTGTGACATTAACTCTGTAACATAAGGTCTATATTGAGTTAACATGGCTTACAGACCAGAGATCAAGGCATAATCAATAAAAGCAACAGTCTTATATTATTTCTACTGTTTTTCTTTGTAAGATGATTAAAATCACCTCAGTGATTACCTGTGGAATAATCCTTTGAAAGTCTGCCTTCTCCTTAGAAGGCGTATCAGCTCGAGAGGCCAACATTGTTTGTGTCAAAAAGATGAATGGAATTTTAGAGGGACTGTGTAGTCAGCCAGCTGAGGTAGGATACAGCCAGGGGACGATGATGAGCTGTCTAGGACACTGAGTTGGAGACTGCTGGGACGTCTAGGTTACATATTCAGTTGGTAGATGAATTCAGATCTCAGCAGGAAGACTGGACCCCAAGGTCATACTAACTGTGGACTCTTTCCACAGCTGGAGAACTAGAGGGCGCTGCCCTGCCTAGACAACATATCATGACCCCGAGAGGCTAGGGAGCTTTCTGGGAAGGGGGAGGACAGGTAACCCAAATGACCATGGATACCTCTTTTATTTGCCCATTTCAAGGATTTATCCCTTCAGACTGCATGTGTGTCCATGGGCGTGTGCGCGCGCACACACACACGGTGCCTGGTCCACCAGACAGTGGAGTCGGACCATGTGGTGGGTGGCTGGTGTATCTGGAGGCTCCCTATCAGCCTCTGTGAACCTCAAAGGGTCCTGCTTCTCCCAGCCGGGCACTTACACTTCTGATGAGGAGGGGGTAGCGGGTGATCCTCTGCATGGGCTTCAGCAGGAAGCTGGAAAGGGGCATTCCTTTACATCGAGGGTCAGATGCCAGCCTCTGCAAAATAATTGAGAGGCTTGTGAGGAAATCATAGCCTGAGGAAAACAAGGAAACACTGGCTATGCTCCTGACTTTGACCACCTTTTAGATTTCTAACTTCTTTTAAAAACTCAGGATCCAAAATGATACGTATCAGGTTAACAGCAAGAATATCCCACTTCATGCGCCAAAGCCAGTGGATGCTTTCAGTTCTTTCTTAGGTGCATCTGACAGCCTGTGCAATCCCTCCCTCCCATTGCTTCCGGAACCAGACTGTCTTCCCAGCGCACTGACCCTCTCAGTCTTCCTCACTCCTTTCCTCTCCTCTGCCCAAGATCCCACACGACTGAGCCCCACAGTGTGACCAGACCAGCTGTGGAGCTCTACACTTGCCAAATTACTCTCCGTCTCACCTGGATGTCCCAAAGGGACCTCAATACCTCAGCATACCCCCAAGTGAAGTCCTCGTCTTCCCTCATAAAAGCATCCTCTTCTACCCCTATTCCTATCAGAGTTGGTAGCACCATTCTTCACCCACTCACCTTCCCCCACACATACCTAGGAGTTACCACTGATGCCAGTCTGTCTTCTAAGTAGCTCTTGATCTCCCCCATCTCTGCCTGCTCATCACCCTGCTTCATTCATAACAATACATTTACTGAGCACCTGCTATGAGCCAGGCTCACAATGTCCCTTCTGCTCTTCCTTCACTTGGCTAATTCATATTCATCTCTGAAGACTCAGATTAGCCTCCTTCAGTCCAGGCTCTCCCCTTCTTCACGCCTCCCCTCCTTTTCAGTGATCCTTCTCAAGCCCCCAAGGCTTCCTTTATCATCGTGCCACATCTGGACTGGGTAACACAGGTAGAGGCATCACATATGAGGTGTCTCTATAACTCCCACCCAGACTGTTAACTCCAGGATGCCTAGGACCACATTTATTTGCTTCTACTCCTAGGACTAGTACAGGACCTAACAGAGTAGCTAGTACTCTAGTATGATCATTTTAATGACTGAAAAATAACACATTTACTGTAATTTACCTAATAATTTCCCACTACGGGATATTAAAATTACCCGCTCCTTTTGTTTTTGGATATATATATATATATATATGTTTCTAAGATAAGCATCTTCATGGTATTTATTTCTATATTTTCTGAGTCTTTTTAAAAAGTAACATTTTAGAACACAGCTTGTTAGATCTGCTTTTTAATGTAAGCAACACCATGCCTTTCATTATGAGACTAAACACTTTTTATTTTTGCTATTGTTACAATTGTGGTGACACTGACGTTCTATTTACATCCTATTTTTTAAATTCCTATTTTTATTACTATTTGAAAAAATTTTAAACCTTTTACTATGCTTTAGAAGGTAAATGTCCTATATTTAATTCTACTATTATTTTAAAATGTTCACATATACTCATAATTCCACATTTATGTAGTTATTCTGATTAATGTTTGTTTCTGTGATCTTGGTTTCTTTCTATGTTTCTTCTAGTTCATTTCTAGGCAACACCTTGCCTCCCACCAACTGAAGGGTTCTGTCCTCAGTGCCTTATACTGAACCATTTTTACACCCCTGAGATCATCATAAGCTAAATAAATAAAGTTAGCATTTATTGAATGCTTACTATGTGTTGGTCTCTGTGCTAAAGTACTTTAAAAGTATTATCTGATTATCTCCAGGTGAGAGATGAGGTGACTTTAAGGCACCAAATGTTAAGAAACTTGCCCTGGTCACACAGTGGACCATGATGGGGCTGGAATTTCAGCCCGAGCAGTCCAATTCTGAAGGCTGTCTTGTTCTGAGCATGAAACTGTGTTGCCTCTTGGAATTGATCCTATTTCGTTATGACAGACTCTTCTTTTCATGTAATGCTTAATTTTATTCACTGTTATTTTAATTAAGATTTTAACAACTATATTTATAAAAGATACTGGGTTATAACTTTTTTTTTCATTTTTGTAATTAAACACAAATACAAAAATGGGCCTTGGCGTTAGAGTCACTTTTGTCTTATATAATGAATTAGGTAGGCTTTCTATTTTTTTCTGGGATCTGTAACAGTTTATATAAAATAGAATAATCTATTCCTTTATTGTTGTAAAGAATTCACCATTAAATCCATCAAGTGAAACTATCTCCTCTTTTGGGGTAGGTTACTCAGTTTTTTCCCTTGTTTAATATTATCTTCAGATTTTCTATTTTTCTTTAACTTTATCTTTATTGGAGTATAGTTAACTTTACAATGTTGTGTTAGTTTCTGCTGTATAACAAAGTGAATCAGCTATATGTATACATATATCCCCTTATCTCCTCCCTCTTGTGTCTCCCTCCCACCCTCCCTATCCCACCCCTCTAGGTGGTCACAAAGCATGGAGCTGATCTCCCTGTGCTATGCAGCTGCATCCCACTAGCTAGCTATTTTACATTTGGTAGTGTATATATGTCCAAGCCACTCTCTCACTTTGTCCCAGCTTCCCCTTCCCCTTCCCACATCCTCAAGTCCATTATCTACGTCTGTGTCTTTATTCCTGTCCTGCCCCTAGGTTTGTCAGAACCATTTTTGTTTTCTTAGGTTCCATATTATGTGTTAGCATACAGTATTTGTTTTTCTGACTTACTTCACTCTGTATGACAGGCTCTAGGTCCATCCATCTCACCACAAAATAGCTCAATTTCATTTTTTTTTTTTTTTTTTTTTTTCGGTACGCGGGCCTCTCACTGTTGTGGCCTCTCCCGCTGCGGAGCACAGGCTCCAGATGCGCAGGCTCAGCGGCCATGGCTCCTGGGCCTAGCCGCTCCATGGTATGTGGGATCTTCCCGGACCGGGGCACGAACCTGTGTCCCCTGCATCGGCAGGCGGACTCTCAACCACTGCGCCACCAGGGAAGCCCCTTTTTCATTTCTAATTCTGTTGATTTGAGTCTTCTCCCTTTTTTTCTTGATGAGTCTGGCTAATGGTTTATCAATTTTGTTTATCTTCCCAAAGAACCAGCTTTTAGTTTTATTGATCTTTCCTACTGTTTCCTTCATTTCTTTTTCATTGATTTCTGATCTGAACTTTATGATTTCTTTCCTTCTGCTAACTTTGGGGTTTTTTTTGTTGTTGTTCTTTCTCTAATTGCTTTAGGTGTAAGGTTAGGTTGTTCATTTGACATTTTTCTTTTTTCTTGAGGTAGGATTGTATTGCTATAAACTTCCCTCTTAGAACTGCTTTTGCTGCATCCCATAGGTTTTGGGTCATCGAGTTTTCACTGTCATTTGTTTCTATGTAATTTTTTTTTTGAAGTAAAGAAAACCGTGGAATTTAATCTTTATTTACAGGACACTGCAAGATATGAAATCCCACATAGAAATAAGAAACCCATTGAGAGAAGAAGCTTCATATAGTATGTACAGTTTGGAACTGTTCAAGCATAGTTTCTTTGTAAAAAGCGCTACAATAACAAACCACATGTAAAAAGAGTTCTTAGTAGAGAAACAGTAAGAGAAACTTCTACCAAACATAGTACACAACAAACAACTTTATGCCTCAGAGGTACAATCTAGAAGCTGAAGGTCCCAGCAGTGCCATCCTGAACTTGGAATGTATACCCTTCAGAGGTAGTTTCCGGCACAATTTTGACCTTCCTCTTCTTCCACAGAGAAATACTTCTCAATCAAGTTTAATGAAGCTTTGTACACAGACTCATTTTCATGGTTTTGTAGAGCTTCAATTTTGTCCAAACCTCCACATTCTTCAATCATTATACTAAGTTTCTCAGTTTCACCTAGTTTCTCAGCAGCCTGAAAGATATTTGAAATGGCATCCAGGATAACCAGAATAATTCTGTTGCCTTTTGCAGTTAGGAGGTTCATCAATGGTTCTATTATGCCACAATGAACAAGGTATACGATCTGCTCAACTGTTCCGCCACTTGTATAGTTGGTCACAGCCCATACAGCTTCCTTTTGTGTCTTAAAGTCTGCCTTAGAAAGAATGCCAACAAGGAATGGGACTAATCCATGATTTACGACTCGTTATATCTTGTCCCGGCAGCCAGCCGTGATGTTTGACATTGTCCACATAGCTTCCTTCTGAATATTAGTTTTGGAGTTTGTTAGCAGGCTGGGAAAGATGGCAAGTGCTCCTGCATCCATTACAACCTAAGTCTGTTCATCTGTCCCAGTGACAATATTCCCTATGGCTCTTAGCGTGGGAATCACAATTGGCAATTCGTAGCTCCTAAAAGCTTCACAAGTTGGGGTACAACCCCAGTTTTCACAACCATTTCAATCCATTCATTTGGACCATTTGTAAGGTAGGAAATAGCCCAGCAGGTATCAGCTAAAACTTCTGGATCATCGTGATGCAGGAGATGAACTAAAGTAGGAAGAATCTGCTCAACAGCATCTAAGGGGGTGTGCAGGATTCTTGTTGTGACAAAGATTTGAAAGTGTCCAGGTAAGATTATGTAAGTAACCACACGCTAAAGATGACGTATCAGGAACCGCCGAAAGTGCCAACAGTGGGTCAACTGCACCACACTTGATAACCAAGTCTCGGAAAACTGAGCCATCACCTGCAATGTTTCCTAGAGCCCATACAGCTTGTTCACTGAAGTAAGCATGGGGAGATGCCAACAGAGAAATGACTGCTGGGATAGCACCTCCATCTACCACAGCCTTGGTCTGTTCTGATGTCCTGGAAGCAATGTTAGTGAGGCCCAAGCAGATTCAAACTGAATGGGACTGCAATCAGTTCTGCCCAAGAAGGACACAATTTTGGAATCAAACCAGCCCAGATTATGCTGTCTGTGGGGGGCTGTTTTCCCCTAGAAAGCAGTTTCCTAGCAGCTTGAGTAGCTTGGAGCTGGCTTTCCAAATTGTTGCTATTTATGCCTTTGACAATGTCATCAACAGACCAATTTACAGTGCCCTGGTTGTTGTGGTTTTCCTGCAGTGGAGAAGCAGCATCATCTGGAAAAGAGCTGACATTTCTCCTTTTCAGCATCTGGTCATACTTCTTAGCTTTCCGGAACTCCACATTAACCTCTATTCAGTGCTGCCTCATTTCTGTACTCTTTCCCCTTGTTCTTGAATCTGTTAAGGCGGGCAGCTGGTGAATTAGAATTCTCATTGGTGGACATGGTTATGAGACAAAGGGAGAAAGCTACACAGCTGGCTCAAGCTTCCACAGGAAGTGGTGCGGGGCACACAGGTTGCGGATCAGCTGCCCTCAAAATGTCCACCATGGTCAGCCTGAGGACGGTGTTTCTAGGTAGTTTTTGATTTCTTCAGTGGTCTCTTGGTTATTTAGTAGCGTATTGTTTAGCCTCCATGTATTTGTATTTTTTACAGTTTTTTTTTCCTGTAATTGATATCTAGTCTCATAGCGTTGTGGTTGGAAAAGATACTTGATACAATTTCAATTTTCTTAAATTTACCAAGGCTTGATCTGTGACCCAAGATATGATCTATCCTGGAGAATGTTCCATGAGCACTTGAGAAGAAAGTGTATTCTGTTGTTTTTGGAGGGAATGTCCTATAAATATCAATTGAGTCCATCTTGTTTAATGTATCATTTAAAGCTTGTGTTTCCTTATTTATTTTCATTTTGGATGATCTGTCCATTGGTGAAAGTGAGGTGTTAAAGTCCCCTACTATGATTGTGTTACTGTCGATTTCCCCTTTTATGGCTTTTAGCATTTGCCTTATATATTGAGGTGCTCCTATGTTGGGTGCATAAATATGTACAATTGTTGTATCTTCTTCTTGGATTGATCCCTTGATCATTATGTAGTGTCCTTCTTTGTCTCTTGTAATAGTTTTTATTTTAAAGTCTATTTTATCTGATATGAGAACTGCTACTCCAGCTTTCTTTTGATTTCCATTTGCATGGAATATCTTTTTCCATCCCAGACTTTCAGTCTGTATGCGTCCCTAGGTCTGAAGTGGGTCTCTTGTAGACAGCATATATATGGGTCTTGTTTTTGTATCCATTCAGCCAGTCTACATCTTTTGGTTGGAGCATTTAATCCATTTACATTTAACATCATTATCGATATGTATGTTCCTATTACCATTTTCTTAATTGTTTTGGGTTTTGTAGGTTTTTTGTAGGTTTTTTCCTTCTCTTGTGTTTCCTCCCTAGAGAAGTTCCTTTAGCATTTGTTGTAAATCTGGTTTGGTGGTGCTGAATTCTCTTAACTTTTGCTTGTCTGTAAAGGTTTTAATTTCTCCGTCGAATCTGAATGAGATCCTTACTGGATAGAGTAATCTTGGTTGTAGGTTTTTCCCTTTCATCACTTTAAATATGTCCTGTCGCTCCCTTCTGGCTTGCAGAGTTTCTGCTGAAAGGTCAGTTGTTAACCTTACGGGGATTCCCTTGTTAGTTATTTGTTGCTTTTCCCTTGCTGCTTTTAATATTTTTTCTTTGTATTTAAGTTTTGATAGTTTGATTAATATGTGTCTTGGCATGTTTCTCCTTGGATTTACCCTGTATGGGACTCTGCACTTCCCGGACTTGACTATTTCCTTTCCCATGTTAGGGAAGTTTTCAACTATAATCTCTTCAAATATTTTCTCAGACCCTTTCTTTTTCTCTTCTTCTTCTGGGACCCCTATAATTTGAATGTTGGTGCGTTTAATGTTGTCCCAGACGTCTCTGAGACTGTCCTCAATTCTTTTCATTCTTTTTTCTTTATTCTGCTCTGTGGTAGTTATTTCCACTGTTTTACCTTCCAGGTCCCTTATCCGTTCTACAGCCTCAGTTATTCAGCTACTGATTCCTTCTAGAGAATTTTTAATTTCACTGATTGTATTGTTCATCATTGTTTGTTTGCTCTTTAGTTCTCCTAGGTCCTTGTGAAACGTTTCTTGTATTTTCTCCATTCTATTTCCAAGATTTGGGATCATCTTTACTATCATTACTCTGAATTCTTTTTCAGGTTGACTGCCTATTTCCTCTTCCTTTGTTTGGTCTGGTGGGTTTTTACCTTGCTCCTTCATCCGCTGCATATTTCTCTGGCTTCTTGTTTTGTGTAACTTATGACCCCTTTGGGGTCTCCTTTTCACAGGCTGCAGGTTCGTTGTTCCTGTTGTTTTTGGTGTCTGCCCCCAGTGGGTGAGGTCGGGTCAGTGGCTTGTGTAGGCTTCCTGATGGAGGGGACTGGTGCCTGTGTTCTGGTGGGCGGGGCTGAATCTTGTCTTTCTGGTGGATGGGGCTGCATGTGGCAGTGTGTTTTGTGGTGTCTGTGAACTTAGAATGATTTTAGGCAGCCTCTCTGCTAATGGGTGGGGCTGTGTTCCTGTCTTGCTAGTTGTTTGGCATGAAGCATCCAGCACTGGAGCTTACTGGCTGTTAAGTGGAGCTGGGTCTTAGTGTTGAGACGAAGATCTCTGGGAGAGCTCTCACCAATTGATATTACATGGGGCTGAGAGGTCTTTGGTGGTACAATGTCCTGAACTCGGCTCTCCCACCTTGGAGGCTCAGGCCTTACACCAGGCCAGAGCACCAAGACCCTGTCAGCCACATGGGATGTAAATTAATTGAGTGTGTACTACTTCTTCTACCAAAACTGCCATTTCATGAAGAGGCCTCCTAGAATCACCTAGAGAAAACCACCTATGTGTCCTTAAAGGAGTTTTTTTTTTTTTTTCTTATAGGAGTTTTATGGTTTCAGGTCTATGTTCAAGTTTTTAATCTGTAAGCAAAAACATCATACTCTGCAATTCTGCTGCAAAGCTTATAGACTTCCCTGTACTTCTTCCACTACTTGAAGTGGCAGTAGACATTGGGCTGGCTGCAGTATTATTCATCTGTGGCTTAAATGGACAGGTCACTTGCTGGCTTTATTCCAGATAGCTCATCTCTGCTCTAAGAATACTTGTAGACCCAGCTGCACGTCCCACACAGAGAATGTGCGGGTAGAGATGGTGCGGTTTTGGCAGCGGTGGCCCGAGACATGCTTGGAAAGGGGCGGGTGGGGGGCTGAGAGTGTCTAAAGGGAAAGGGTGGCTGGGCGCGGGTGGTGGGGGCAAGATGGCACGAGCCTGACTCTCTCTAGATGTTCTACTCTTATTGAATCAGTTTTCAAGCTTTAATAGAAAACTACAAGTTTTGTTAATGTTTTCATATTTATTAGCATATATTTTGAATTATATACACTTTTAAGAAATAACTTTGTATCTATTCTTGTTTTTACTTGTGTTTTTTTCCCTCTTTTTCTATTAGATTTAGTGGAGTTATATATTTTATCGGTTCTTTTCACTGTACCTGTTTGCAGACATACTGATATCATTTGTGCTTTTATCTTTATTACTTCCTCTATTTTCCTCTTAGAATTTTATCCTCTGCCTATGTATCTTATATTTTATGCTGATTTTTCCATTCTTTTCTGATAATAAAAATATTAAAATTATGCACTTTCCCATAAAGTACTACTGTGGCTGTATAATATATCCCAATATAAAGTACTTCACAACAACAACAACAAAAATGCAAAAAAACCAAGAAAACAGATTTTTCTTTCATTTCCCTCACCATTTTAACATGTTTAGTAATACTTCTATTACTGAACAACATCAATAAAAATGACTTATCAAAATGTGATTTTCTATTATGATATAACCGGACATCTGAAGCTCACTGGTGTATCACTGTAAGGTTGTTGCCGACTCATTCTATTATACACAGTGAATATACACATAGTGTACTTCCTGAGTACAGTTCTAGCATTACTTCTCCTTACCAGCTGCTTGTTTTTAATTTATGACCATGGCATCGTGGAACCAATTGTTTTCTGTCTTCTCATTGGTTTCTGGAAGGTTTTATGACAGCTGCATACACTTCTTGTATATATATAGGATCACAGATGCGCTTTTTATTTATTATCCTAGTTCCTGGTGTCACCATTTTCTTTCCTACTCTCATTTCCTTTTGTCCCATTTTATTCATACACTTTTTTTTTTTGGCCACACCATGCAGCTTGTGGGATCTCTGTTCCCTGATCAGGGATTGAACCCAGGCCACGGCAGTGAAAGCGCCAAATCCTAACCACTGGACCACCAGGGAACTCCCCATCCACTTAAATTTTATTTTATCTTGTTGCATTTTATACGTTTAAGTAAGCTAGTTTATATCCCTTCTGGAATAAGATGGGTATAAAATAAATACAATTTACAAAATTAAGAAAGTGACATTCTGGACTTTTCTGGAGTATAAAGTAGCTGATTTATGTAAGTAGGCTTAAAAAGACACTCTGCTATTTAAGATGGGCAAAATCATGGTCCCAGTGTCAAGAAAAATCAATTCAACATGAAAGGCAACTCAAAGCAGTCAGAAAATTCTTTGCCATATCTGTGTTTCCTTTGGAAGGTGATGGAGATGGCCTTCTCCACTGCTGAGATTCCCCACCATACACCCCTGCCTCCTGGCTTGGAACAAGGCTGACCTGCCTACGTTCCCCGAATGGAGTTACCTTTAAAAATTCTTTGAAGTCTGCATGTTCGTCTGTCTTCTGCTGTAAAAGGGCTGCTCCATTCAGCTGGCAGCTGCAGAACCGGATGTAGGCCTGCATGTGGCACAGCTCAGCCGCCAGGACGTCCCCAATCATCTGCACGGGCATCTTCTCGCCCCCCGTCTTCTTCCGCACTCGCAAGGCCCTGCAATCAGCACACACTCTCACTTCCCATTTCTAACTGAATGTGCTTCGCAAATGAAGGACGAGTACCTTGCGAGACTAACGGTAATGACAACCGGTGAGTTACCTAAAAAGCTCTGGCACCGTGAGGGAAACGTCAGGAGGAGAAGGCAGCGAGGGCTTAAAGCCCTGCCCGCCCAGCCAACCTGGGTGAGCTGCTGGAAAGAAGAAGAAAATGAAGTGTGTGCACTTGGGTGTTCCTAGGTCTTTGGAATTGTTTTGGATTCAGCTTAGTATCTTAGCAAAGTTCCTTTTGAAAATTTTCTAACTTGTTTTCAGTTGAACCAAGAAGAAAGAAATTTCCACCCTCTGTAAGGGAAAAAAGGGAGCAGGAGCCCACAGAGGCCACGTGTGGAGGCAGCATTGTTCCCAGAGAGCTGCCGAGCCCCAAGGAGGGCGGAGAGGCAGCAAGCGCTGGGACTGCTCATTCCTCCCCACAGGAGCCTGTCCTCACGGGAGTAAGGGACAGAAAATCACCACAGGGAACGGAATTTCACACTGGACTTAGGAGAGTGCCAGACCAGCCAGTTGTGTCTAGGCCATGAGCTGCAGCTTCTCTCCTGACTCTATCTGATGCAGAGTCAAGTATATTTTGGAACCATATGTTGATATATTGTTTGTTTAATGATTTAACTTTTCCTTTGCTTAATCAAATATTTTCTTTGTTATATTTCTTTACTTCAATAATTATGCATTTCAGAGTTAGAGAGCATTTCATAAAATGATGATAAAATTAAAAGCCTGAGGGAGGGACTTCCCTGGTGGTGCAGTGGTTAAGAATCCGCCTGCCAATGCAGGGGACATGGGTTTGAGCCCTGGTCCGGGAAGATCCCACATGCCGCAGAGCAAATAAGCCCATGCACCACAACTACTGAGCCTGTGCTCTAGAGCCCGTGAGCCACAACTATTAAGCCTGTGCACCGCAACTACTGAAGCCTGCGCACCTAGAGCCCAGGCTCTGCAGCAGGAGAAGCCACTGCAATGAGAAGCCCGCGCACCGCAATGAAGAGCAGCCCCTGCTCACCGCAACTACAGAAAGCCCGTGCACAGCAACCAAGACCCAACGCAGCCAAAAATAAAATAAATAAATTTATATTAAAAAAAAAAAGCCCGAGGGAACAGAAAACAGTGAAAGTTCTTTGCTAAGCAGCCCTGGCTGCAGAGAGTTAGGTATGAGTCTCAGCCCTGGGGCTGGGGGCGTCTCCTGCAACAACAGGTGATGCTCACGACTCACTTCAGCAGCTTCGTGTTCGACATGATGAGCTCCTTCCAGTTAACAAAGATCAAGGCCGTTTCTCCTTCAGTGAGAAAACCTGGTTCTGCCATTCGTTTCTGAAAAACCTAAGTTCAGAACACAAGGGAAAGAAGTCAGCTCAAGTGCAGTACACAGGCTGTGTGGTCTAAATAACACATTATCTTCGGGCTGCCCTGGTGGCCCAGTGGTTGAGAGTCTGCCTGCCGATGCGGGGGGACGCGGGTTCGTGCCCCGGTCCAGGAGGATCCCACATGCCGCGGAGCGGCTGGGCCCGTGAGCCCTGGCCGCTAAGCCTGTGCGTCCGGAGCCTGTGCTCCGCAACGGGAGAGGCCACAGCAGTGAGAGGCCCGCGTACCGCGAAAAACAAAACAAAACATTATCTTCATACACTAAAACTAGGAAGATCATGGCACTTTTAAATAAACATATTGTGACTGTTAAATTTTAAATTGCAAAATTTCCCTACTTTTTGCTATTTCGTCTCCTATCAGGGCTGATTTTAAGGACTGAATCCAGCAGTCTCATCAAGAAGAGGAGATTCTCATACCTACCTCCTCAGGGTCTTATACAGGTTAAATAAACCATGGGCATAAAGCACCCACACACTGGAAGAGCCTGCAGAACTGAGGGAGCATGACCGTTGTCAGGCTGAGCACCTCAGGGGTCTGGAAGCAGTTTGTGAGAAGTGCACCAGAAGAAAGAGTGATGCCTTATCCTATCCTCAAGACTGGCCACCAAGCACATGTGGATTTCAGGGGTTAAATGATAACACTTTGGTAATCCGTAGCACTTAAGGTTTCACAAAGTTCTGATATGCACATACATGCATATGCTTGTGTGTGCGTACATGCACACGTGTGTGTGTGTGGGTTTCTCAATTAACTTCATAGATGATGTAGGTCATGCTGAGTCAGGTATTATTATTCCCAATTGACCCACGAAGAACTAAAAGCTGAGAGAGTAATTTGCTCAAGGTCACAAAGCTAGAACGTGGAGGAGCCAGAACTAAAACAACTTTTTGATTCTAAGTTCAAGTTTCCACTAAACAACTAGGGAATGACTTTAAAAGCCTTAAGGAAATGGTGAAGTCATCTGAGACAACTCTTCTCACGTGAAATCTCTCCAAAATACACATGACATTACCCTCCATTGAAACTGTTCTAAATTAATGTTTACTTACTGCATTGAATTGAACCTGGATTCAGAGAACTCAGATAAAAGTGCTATGAACTAACGTCTCTAAACCTCTACGGTTCCAGAATCAGACTGAAGATGTCTGGACACTCCTGTGAGAGAGGGCCCTGGAAACAAGGTCGACCTGCTCTGAGGTTGCTCCTGAAGGACAGGGAAAGTGTCTGATGTCGGTTCTTTCACTCGCTGATTAATTTATGTTACTGTTTATTCGTTCTATCTGCCTGCTTTGTGCCAGCCTCAGTGAGGTAAGCAGAGGGTGAGATGGCTGGGTCCTCTGGGGCCCTCCACGGCAACGGTAATGAGAAGCCCTTGCCTGTGGGCAGTGCTTTTTCCCCTAACCCCCTGACCCCAACATGATGCCTCACCCCTCAGAGTGTCTTGTGAGGTGCACTGAGTGAGAATAACCAAGGCCACGTGGTTAAGAGGCTGACCTGAGATGGGGAAAGCACCTGGCCCCCATTCACCTTCTGTGCTAGTCAGAGCGGTTCTCCACACCCATTTACAACCACTTAGGACTGGAATCTGACCGGCAGCAGGGCTGACACTTGTAGGGGTTAATCAAAAGGATGGGCTTTTCTTACAGGCCATCCATCCTGGTGAGAGAAGTGCAGACAGACATAAACACACCTAGCCACACATAAATTCAGTCCTGTTGGGAAGGCCTGTAAAGGGCCAGGCTACGTTTGGGGTGTAGGACGAAGGACACACAGTCTCTGCCCTCAGGAGCTCACAGCCTGGGGGAAGATAAGACGTTATCAACCGAGAAGTGCAGGACAGTGAACGTCTGAGAGGAGCAAGTGTGCCATGTCTGAGATCCCAGCCCGAATTCAGGGGAGAGAATGCATCGGGGGCAGGCCTTGCTGGGGCAGATGCAGGACTCAGCTTCTGCACCGTGTGTTCTCAAGGTCACGACCACGTAAACAGTGCACCTGCTGGGCCTGAGTGGGGACACCTGTTCTCTTTAAGTTTTTTTTTTAAACTGGTCTCATCTGAGGGCCTTGACAAATTTTTGTGGGAACTGAAAGCCATGGAAACAAAAGCATAATAAAAGTATAAAATTTTACTTTGCTCAAACGCGAACCATTTAAAAGTGCCACTCTAACGGCCGTTGTCTGCTTCGGGGTCGCTGGCAACATTAATAGTCACAACACAGTAAATATATGAGATTTGGGAGCTACTTTACAGTACACTGTTTGGTTTTCCAAACTGACATAAAGGCTAGGTGAACACCCCCACTGCCTCACAATTCCTCTGGAAATCATTAAACTTTATGAAAGCGTCAGGTGCCAGAAGAGCGGTGCAGACATCGTCCGTCAGAGAAAAGTCTGAGGCAGATACATTTGCTGGAGAGTCTTCCCACCTACTCCGTACCCTGGTCTTTCCTGATGGGGCCTCTACCACATCCGACTGAGGCACTGAGTGCCTTTTCTCTCTCTCTTCACTCTGAATTACCTAATCTGGAGAAAGAGCCGACTTGAGATCTTCAAGGCCTCTCCAAGGGTCAGAGGAAGCATTCTGAGGGTGTGAGCGCTCCCGTCACTGCCTGAGAATTCATTCGTCAAAGGTGATACCTCGCTACGAGGCCCCACCCCCTGAGCAGCCGGCGGCTCCCGCGGCGCCCTCACCTCCACGACGAGCTGAAGGTCATCCACGTACCGCTCCTCAGTCTCCATCAGCTCATGGATGTAGCCCTGCCTTTTCCTCTCCACTGGCTGCATGGTGTCCAGGGTTTGGAGATCTGCACACCCTGTGGAAAAGCAGGCTAGAGTTTCAAAATATTATTTTATCTTCCTCGGAGAAAACAGACATGAACTGTCAGATACACGGGGTTTGCAAATGTTGCCGGGAAAGAACCACGTGGCCTGCCAAAGGGCCCTGGGACTTGGGCGAACAGCGCACACCTGCGGAAGCGGGATTAACCACCGGCCACTCCAGAGCGCCAGAGCCGCAAATTAGCAACACCTGTAACTGGTTGCAACACCTGCAATGCTTGGTATGGTCCCAATTTCTTTTCCAAATAAGTAATGACAGAATGAAGGATTTGCAGAAATGGCCTCAAAGAAACCAGAACTGTGCGGAGGGAGCCTTGTGAGGAATCTATGCTATTCTCACCATCCTGAGACATTTTCAAAGCACTGTAATGATTAAGTGAATCAAACGCTGGAGACCAGTGTTTTCCAAACTGCAGGTCATGAGCTATTGGTGGGCCATTCTATCGATTTTTTAAAACAAAAACAAAACAAAATAAATAACTAGAAACTACCACGTGCACAGGATCTGTCAGTATTGTACTGTGAAAATTTTTAGTTAGGTATGTATTTGAGGATGTAAAATGTATTTCTTACTGTGAGCCACTGTTTAAAAAATGTTTGAGAAACACTTCTCTAGATTTCTCAAAGTTAAGTGCTCAGTTAGGAAACCTGAAGTCTCCAGGGCGCAGCAGTTCCCAGCAAGAGCACTGTCTTAACCCACTGGAACAAAGAACTGGTGGTTTGGGGTACACTGCAGCCATGGGGGCTTTGAGGGCAGTCCCCAGCCATCTCGCATGGCATCAGAGTGAGAAGTACCATAGTCACTTCGGATCAATGTACAGGCACATGGGAGCTGAGTTCACTGTCACACTGGGAAGTGACGTTAACCCAGAGTCATGCAATAAGAAGCTGAGGGCCTGCCGAAGGCCCAGTGGGAGGGGAAACACCTCAGAAAGCCCTTCCTCAGGCAAAACGAAAAAGCAGGTAGGTGCCCAGCAAGGGACAACATGAGGCGGTAGCAGTGCACGTCCGAAGCGGGAGAGATGGGGAGGCAACACGAAGGTTTGGGGAGCAGAGGACACAGGAGCAGGGCTGGCCCTGCGGGGCCTCCGCAGCCCGCAGTGTTCAGACCGAGGCAGACGCCCTGCACGGGGACAAAGGCGCAGAGCCACAGAGGCGGAAAACGCCAGGATCAGACTGGCCTTTTAAGTGGGGGCTTCTCTTCGTGACTGTTTTTGATTTTTTATGTATTTTGTATAGATTTGGGCTTTCAGAGAGTCCTCACGAAGACAACTGTTCTATTTTCTGCACATGCTGCCGACAGCTTCAAAAAAAATTACTCCCACAGTCAAACAAAAATTGAATAAGGCAAAAGTCACGTTTGGTGCTACCAAGATGAAATCGCAGTGCCACTCATGTTCAGACTCATCCAGCTTTTCTGGGGACTGTGTTCCATCCTGTTCTGCCAAGGAGACCTGCAGGAATGAGCGAGAGCTAGGGGTGAGCAAGGCTAACACAGGCCCCTCCCTGACCCGGCGGTGTGCAGCCAGGCGGCTGGATGCCAAGGCCGACGCCTGATGGGGAATGTTGCTGATCACGTGGCCATCCAGCTGACACTGGTGGGGCAATCGCAGCAGTCTCTAAGGTTGCCCTAGCTCTTTGCTAGTGGTTTACAAATCTCGGTCCTTCACATTCTGCCACATCCACATAGTATCTCTACTATTATTTATGTAATTTTTTTTTCATGTTTGAGCTAAATGTCTATGAAATCATGGGTTTGATGTGATGGTTATGTTTCTTCTAATAGTAACTACCATAAACATATAACTATTAAAATAATTCGAGTCCTCCTGGGCACTATTTTGTGGGCCATTGTGTTGTGCACCACTGGGATATCACACTTTGGGAATCGATGATTGATGTTAAAACCCACAAGTATTGGCCTATCTATTCAGTATCTTGGGATAATAGGAAAAGTCTCAGGTAGTTTATCGTTTCTAAGGCTGGGACGTACATGACATTAGCTTAATCGGGATGAATGTGGGACAATCCTTGTACTCCAACCCTAGCTGACACCTCTGCATTTCATTACAATGCTTCTTAAATTTTTATTCTCCAAGTTTCCAACCTGACCCCTATCCCCACTTTCAGGTGCTCTCACCTCTGACATCAGGGGAAAAAAAATAAAGCCATGATGCCCCTTCTACTTCCAGCCCCATCTTCCTGCTCACTCATCCCTGTACTTCCTTCCCGTGTCAGGGGGTGAGGGGATCCTACTTCTTCTAAAGCCAGCATCCCTAACCCGCCCTCTCCTGCAGGACCCTTCCCTGCCCTTCACACTTTCATCTTCAGTCTTCACTGGTCCCTCTAGTCCATGAACGTGATTATGTGTCCCTCCTACCACAATATGTAAAACAAACAAGCACCCTTCCTGCAACCCTGCTCCCTCCACAAACACCTGTCTCTAGTCTCACTGCCAAATGTCTGACAGTAGAGGGGTCTGACACTCATTCCCCCCGCCCACAGCTCTCTCTGTCACTTCTCCAACTTAAGGTACTCTGGTTTCTCTCCCACCACTCCACTGACACTGCTCTTGTGAAGGTAATGATGACCTTGAGCATCGCCAAATGCAGAGACCCCCCCTTGGGAGCTGGCGTCCTCCTGCACCTGCCCAGAGCCCTGACACCTGTGATGAGCTGCTGCTTCCAACACTCGAATCTCTCCCTCAGCCTCTGTCACTCTCTTCCTCCTGGTGTTTCCTTCTGCATTTCTGCCTCTGCCTGCCTCCAGGCTCTCTGGTCCCCCCAATCCAGCAAATACTATAATGTATTCCTGGCATTCCTGACCTGCAAGGTCAAACGAATCTGGCTTTGCATTTCTCTGCCAGGGTCACAAGGCACATCCGCATACTATGCTCTGAGAAACCCTGCTCTAAAGAAACATTTGAGTGAACCCAGAGTTCCCAACACTTATTTGACCATAGAACCCTCTGTTTTGAGGGGAGAGTGAATCTTTTGAGAACTGAGGAATTAGGGTTTGTGGATAGAATACACCCCTCTGCCATCCTCTACACCTGCACTGTCCAATACAGCAGCCATTAGCGACATGTGACTACTGAGCACCTGAACCACGGCCAGTCCGAACAGAGAAGAGCTGTAAGTGTAAAATATACAATGGATTCCAAAGACCCAGTAGAAACATCCTAGAATGTAAAATAATGCATCAGTACAAAAATTATTATACCGATTACACCTTGAAATGATAATATTTTGGATAATGCTGGGTTAAGTAAAAATAATTATTAAAATTAATCCCATCTGTTTCTTTTTACTTTTTAAAATGTAGCTGCTGGAAAATTTTAAATTACATATGGGCTTGTATTTGTGACTTACATTATATTTATATTGAACAGCTCAAGCCAGCCTCTACATTTTTTATCATGTTCTTTTCCTGACAGAATGTTCAATGACTTCTGTTTTTTGCAGAATGAAGTCCTAGCTCGGGGGGAGCACAGGGCTCCAGAGTCTCCGTAATGCAGCAGCAGCCTGCCTCTGACCATGCAGTCCACCTTCTACCCACCCTGGCCTGGGCTCGGTCCTCATGATGTGCTGTACAAACTGTCCACGGCCTGGCTGTTTCCACTCCTGTTGTTGCCTCTGTCCATGGCCCTTCTCTGCACAGAAGCCATCTCACTACCCCTTCACATGCAGCTCACATGATCCTACTCTGGGGAAACCTTATCCATCCCCATCCCCAGACTGCCTCTCCTTCGTGTTTTCATGGTACTGGCTTGCATCTATATTTTAAATACTTCCCACAATGTAATGTGTATTGTAGTTCTTCTGTATATAGTTACTATGTCCTTCTCTCCCAGTGGAGGTTAGGGACTGTGTCTAACACAGTCCACAATATCACACTTAGCAATGTTTTGACCACCGAGGTCAGGAAATATTTGTTGAGTAGAAGACTATTGTGTTGTCCCCAGACCCATTTCTCACCTTTCCCCTGCTCTGCTCCATACTGCAAGGAGGCCAACCTCTAAGGCTACTTTTGTAAGCTCTTTTCTTAGTTGACTTCTGCCTGGGCTTGGGTAATGAGAGGAGACTGAAGACTACAGGGTGGACTAGGGAAAGAGTCCTCCTGCCAGAATGGTGAGATGCCAAGAAAGCATTTAGTCCCTGCTGGGTAAAGAACAGAAATGCTGGGGCTGCATCTCACATAAATTTGGAGTTCAAGAATTCCGCAACTGATGAATTAACACAAAAATTGGTCCCTGGCTGGTGATAACTTCAGGGTGCTTGGCCAGAGAAAATGTACAACTGGTCTGGAGGGTCACTCTCACAACCTTGGTTCCACAGGATTTACAGAGAAAAACTAAGTCTCGCTAAAGATGAGTTCAAAGTAAAAAATTACAAAAAACAAGGAACAATCCACCATTCATAAAAAACTGAGGATTAGAGCAAAAGGAGATGTAAAATATATATGTTTAAAATAGCTTGAGACATATATGAAGGATTTGAAACCCTAATTAGAGTCTAAAAAATCCAACAGGAAGATTTGAAACAGAAACAAATAAAAAGGTAAATATTATCAAGGAAATAATAATAGATGAGGCAGCAGATCAAACACATTGGAGGAAACAATTAGTAAATCTGAAAACAGAGCTGAAGAAATTACGTAGAATGCAGCTCAGAAAGACAAAAAGATGGAAAACATAAAATGAAAGCTAAAAGATACAGAGGATGGAATGACAAGGCCCAACATACATCTAATGGGAGTCTAGGAGGGGAGAACAGAAAGAAAGGGAAGGGGTAATAACTGAGATTATAATGGTTGAGAATTTTCTAGAGTTGACGAAAGATATAACTCCACAGATTCAGGAGGAAAAACGATTCCTGATTAGGGAAAAATATAAAAATAAACCCATACCTAGACTGTAAAACACCAAGGAAGAAAAAATTTGTTGAAATAGTAAGAAAGAAAGAGCAGAATAACTATACAGGAACAGCAATCCAGACTGGCTGCACACAACTCAACCCAACAATAGGGAGTGTTGAGAAAAAATAACTGTCAAACTAGAATTCTAATTACACTATTGTTCACGGAAGAGGGAGAAATAAAGGCATTTTCAGGCAAAGTTTGACAGCATTTACCACTAGCAGATTTGACTAAAGGAACCATTAAAAAAAATGTACTTTGAAAAGGAAAAACAGAGATGTAAGGAGTGGTAGAAAAAAAGTAAGAAAAAGGAATGGTGAGCAAAAATACCAGGAATTATGTGAAAAAAAATTATTGACAGTAAAAATAACAATAATAATAATAAGTAAGTTGGTGGGATAAATTCAATGTTAATTTTTAAAAAAGAAGCAAAGAAAATGCATGGTAAATATAAAATGTCAAATAAGATAGATATAAATAAAAGTATAAAATAGTTCTAATAAATGTAAGTGGCTAAATCTGTCAGTTAAAAGAGAGACTCTAGATTGGACAAAAGAATTCAGCTAGATGCTATTTACAAGACACCAGAAACGTAAAGTTACAGAAATGTTAGAAGTAAAGGGCTGTGGACTTCCCTGGTGATTCAGTGCTTAAGAGTCCATCTTCCAATGCAGGGGATGCGGGTTCAATCCCTGGTCAGGGAACTGAGTTCCCACATGTCATAGGGGAACTAAGCCTGTGCGCTCTAGAGCCTGAGTGCCACAACTAGAGAGCCCACGTGCTGCAACTCCTGAGCCTGTGCACTCTGGAGCCTGCATTCCACAACTAGAAAGCCCGTGAAGCGCAAGTACTGAGCCCGCGTGCTCTAGAGCCCCCACACCACGACTAGGAAGAAGCCCATGCACCGCAGTGAAGAGCCCACATGCTGCAACAGAAAAAAAAGATCCCGCGTGCTGCAACAAAGATCCCATGTGCCTCAACTAAGACCCAACGCAGCCAAATAAATAAATAAATAAAGACCTAAAAGAAAAAAAGTAAAGGGCTGCAAAAAACTATACGAATGCAAAATATAAAAGAGCAGTGGGGGAGGATTCATTAGCAACAGACAAACTAGGCTTCCAAGGATCTGTATAAGATGACATCACAAAACCTCATGGAAATATAACTCTTATTTGCAACTAATGGGAGAGCCTCAAAGTGTGAAATGAAAAACTGATAGAATTACCTCCCTGATAAATTGGGAGATTGGGATTGACATATACACGCTACTATATATAAAACAGATAACAATAAGAACCTGCTGTATAGCACAGGGAACTCTACTCAATACTCTGTAATGGCCTATATGAGAAAAGAATTTTAAGAAAAAGTGGATATATGTATACGTATAACTGATTCACTTTACTGTACACCTGAAGCTAACACAACAGGTGGATTGACACTTTCCTTCTTCTTACACCTCACATTCAACCCACCTGTGGCTCTATCTTCAAAATAGATAATAGTGGTCCATAATCTGACCACTTCTTACCTCATCCACCACTGTCATTGTGATCCAAGCCACTGCCATCTTTTGCCTGGATTGCTGAACGAACCTCCTAACAGGTCTCTTTGCTCTGACCCCTGCCCCCCAACCTCCAGATTAATCTAGCAAGCCAGAGCTATCCTATTAAAACACAGCAGATCATGTCACTCCTTTGATCAAAACCCTTCAATGGGTCCTTCTCACTCTGAGCAAAAGCCAAATTTCTTACAATCAGCCCACAAGAACCTAAACGGCCTCCCCCATCTCCACAGATACCTCTCTGTCCTCATTTCCTCATCCTCTTGCTCCTCCCTCGTTCCAGCCACACCGGCCTCTGTGCTGTTCCTCAAGCATTACGGGCATGCTCTTTGCATGTGCTGTTCCCTCTGCCTAGAATGATCTTCCAGGTATCCACATGGCTTCCTCCAGATAGTCATCACATCTTTCAAGTCTTGGCTCACATGTCACCACTTCAGAGAAGCTTTATCTGAGTAACCTGTTTAAAATTGAAATCCCTCTGGATCCACCTCTCCCCGCCCAGTACTCCCTTTCCCTAACCTGCTTTATTTTTCTAAGATACTACATACTTATTTGTTTTGTTTGTTTTCTGTCTTACCCTACTCAAATGTCAGCTCCAAGAGGGCAGGAATTTTTGTCCATTTTATAATCTGCTATGTCCCCTGTGCCTGACACATAATAGGTTTTCAACAAGTATTTACAGAATGTGATATGAAGATACACTCTGAGATAGTACATTGATATTAACTATAAGCAGTCAGAGAGAATGATGAAAACTTCCTGGGAAGTTCTTTCTGGCAGACAGGAAGAATGGGAAAGTAGGAAAAATGAGAGATCATGGCTACTACCAGGTCAAAGTTCCCAGAGGAATAATTAGCGGTAGGCTGGGCCACAAGGCCCCCGACACTTGTGTTTAGGATGTGGAGACTGAGAGACAAAACATGCATAATGAATAATGGTTATGAAAACTGTGTCCCACTACAGCTGGGAACCACCGTTCTAAATTACAGTGCAAGCAAGCAAACAAGAGAGCTTAGAAAGGAGGAGAAAGATCTGCGAAGATTCCAAAAAGTGAAGGACAAAAGGCAATTTGTGATGACTGCTACAAAGAGGGCTTGTTCAGATTATGTCATAAAGTCCCAGAATAGTCCTTGCCCATTCTGAGGAGACCAACGCCTCTGAACAATGCTATTCTCTGTGTGCCCAAAATTAAGAGCCAGAGTATCACATAATGGTTTTCAGTCTCACTGTGTTTAAGCTCAGTGAAAAGATGAGATTTTAACAGTAAATCCAGACGACTCAACTGCATGCATTTTCTGAAGGCTGCCTTTAATACTCAAGTTTTATCAGGGCGCTGGAAATTACTGGGTATCTTGTTTCGTAAGAGAATAGCCTTTTATCCGCTTGGCAAATATTTACTGAGTGCAAACTGTGTACCAGGTGGCACCATGAAGCCATACATATTTGCGGTTTCGTTTTTGGAAATTTAAATAATTCTTGAACAAGTTTTTGTGTCTTTTTTGATGCCTGTTAAGTTCTATGTCATCAGGTGTTAGGTTGCTTGTTTAAGCACAAAAAGGGCTATTTGTGTTATAAAATTGGGCTGTTTGTGTGATTCTAATGCTGCAGACCATCAGAAAGCAAAATATTTGACTATCAGAAAACAGACACATTCTAGAACTTACAAAAGCAGCTCTGTTGATAAATGCAAGTGGATTTGCATTTACCAAAAAACCACAATTTTTTATTTTTATTTTTGAATCTACGGTAAAATGTTATAAGCCTAAAGACAGCAAAGACCCCCCCAACAGTAGACAAAAGTGCAGATTTTGGCCTCAGAAAGCAATTAGTTCAAGCTGATTTTTGCATCACCTTCTAGTCTGCCAGACTTGACCCTGTATCACTGACTCAGCTATTAATGTGCTATTCAGAATATAGAATATTACGAAGAGATGTCACGAAACAACAGTTTCTTCATGTTCACCCAGCACAGAACTTCGTTTTAACAATACGAATAACCAACATGTGTGTCACAGTTTACAACCTCTGATCAATTGTCTGATTAACAAATATAACTTTGACTCCTACTGTATAAATACATGGAGAATCTGAGGCTTTGGTGGTTAAGTAACTTACTGTAGAATTCAGAGCCACTAAATACCTAAATCTAGGTCTCTTGATTCAAGTCTCACACTTTGAAATGCCAGGCCACTTCAAATGGTGCTTACACTGCAATCCTATTTGAGGTGAAACTCTGACAACAGTGTGTACAAACCTAACCTGGTCTTATGCTTGTTGAACTGAATTCTAGAGGAAAAAAGGTTTTAGTATAAATACCTGGAATGCCAAAGAGCCCGAAGCACTGAAAACCAACAGGGCCCTTATTCGCCTTTAACTCTTTTTTGTGTCTACGTAACATAATTGGTCCCTTTACATACCCTTCTACTTGGTTGCATATGCGATTAACAACTTGTATCTAACAGCTAATTTCAAATAGACTGTACCCTTCAGTGCTCTGTATCAAGATGCCAATTACCACAGTACTGGCCTGGGGCAACAGGGGTTTCATATGCACATATGTTTTTTTCTTGGTATTACTAAGCAGACTGCTACACCTCTACTTTACCCAATGGTATGATTATACAACCCATATTTTCCAGCTTGTTTATGACTACATAATACTATGCCCAAACTGCTGAGTCTAGGACACACTAACTCTATAGCACTGCCTGACTCTGATTTCGTGGTGGTTAACAGATGACCACTGGTGACACAGGGATCCCAGTAGCAGGTCCTCCCAGTACCTTGAAATGTAACTTGACCAGCCTGGATTCATTTAAAGAATGAATTAGTTAATTCTCTTTACTCTCTTCTCACCTATATCTTGGAATTTAATGATGATTGTTCTAATTTTGTGATCTGAAGTAACAGCAACTCCAAGTTAGTGAGAAGTGGCTAAGAGCACCAGCTTTGGAGTCAGATGCTGACTCAGGTTTTAACTCCATCACTTACTAACCCAGACACACACCCGAAATGTTTAGTCCATCACTTAGGACACAGCAAATGCTTGGTAAATGCTAACTGTAATTTCTAGTATCTATGTGTTAGACACTGAACTGGTGTTTCATAAATCTCTTAAGTCTCATCTGTAATACAGGTATTACTATCTTCATTATGCAGGTGAGGCTAAGGCTCCTAGGGGTGAGCTCATAGAGTCACGATCCAAAGCAGCCCTCCCACTACACTTCCCATTACACTCATTTTATCACTCTTTGATTTTATCACTCTAAGTGATTCTGCCTTTGACAACAGCATTAAGACATTTCTCTTAAGCACATCTTTCATAATTTGTTGTTCTCGTTTAAAATAAAATTTTAAAAGTGATTATGAAGATAATTTACTCAATTTAAAAATGGGCAAAGGGGACTTCCCTGGTGGTGCAGTGGTTAAGAATCCACCTGCCAATGCAGGGGACATGGGTTCGAGCCCTGGTCCGGGAAGATCCCACATGCCGTGGAGCAAATAAGCCCATGCGCCACAACTACTGAGCCTGTGCTCTAGAGCCCGCGAGCCACAACTACTAAAGCCTGCATGCCTAGAGCCCATTCTCTGCAACAAGAGAAGCCACCACAATGAGAAGCCTGCACACTGCAACAGGTAGCCCCCACTTGCCGCAACTAGAGAAAGCCCGTGCACAGCAACGAAGACCCAATGCAGCCAAAAATAAATAGATAGATAAATAAATCAATAATGGGCAAAGGATCTGAACACACATTTCTCCAAAGAAGACATACACATGGCCAACGAGCACATGAAAAGATGCTCAACATCATTAGTCATGGAGGAGGTGCAATTCAAAACCATGAGATGTCACTTCATACCTACAAGGAAGGCTTTAATAAAACGCCAAATAATAACAAGGGTCAGTGAAAATGTGGAGAAACAGAAACCCTTGTACACTGCTGGTGAGAATATAAAATGGTACAGCCACTTTGCAAAACAGTCTGGCAGTTCCTCCAAAAGTCAAACCATTTGACCCAGCAATTTCACTCCTAGGTATATACCCAAGAAAGATGATGATGTCTGTCCATGCAAAAGCTTGTACGCAAATGTGCACAGCAGCATTATTCATAATAGCCAAAAAGTAAAAACCCAAATGTCCATCAATTAACACATGGATAAATAAAATGTGGTATATCTAAACAATGGAATATTATTTGGCCATAAAAAGCAATGCAATACTGATATGTGCTACAGCATTATGTACCTTGAAAAGATTATGCTAAGTGAAATAAGCCAATCACAAAACCCCCACACACTTTATGGTTCCATTTATATATGTCCAGAGTAGGCAAATATATGAAGCCAGAACACAGATTAGCTGTGGCTGCAGGGCAGGCAGGGTACACAGGAAGATCCAAGGGTGATAACCAATGGGTTCTGGGTTTCCTTTTGAGGTGATGAAAATGTCCTATAATTGATTGTGGTAACGGTTGCATAACTCTGTGAATATACCACTGAATTGGTATAGTTGGGGGAACTGTATGGAATGTAAATTATATCTCAATAGAGCTATTACCAAAAAAGTCATTATGTTCAGCTTTATCCTTCTAGATGTTATTCTTAGAGATTCTTCTCCTTGTCTGTTAAATTCAGTCCTTGCCTCCTCATCTTTTCTGATTTTTCTTCTTGCCTTTTCATTGGTTCAAGTGGTGGCTGTACTGCAGGAACTTCCTTATTATGAAAATGGTGGCAATATTAGCACCCTAGTGTAGAGGTTAAGAGCAAGGACTCTGGAGTCGGACCACTTGGGTTTGAACCCAGCTCTACCACTGACAATCTGTGTAACCTTGAACAAGTTATTTAACTTCTCTGGGTTTTCATTTCCATGCCTGTAAAAAGAAAATAGTAATGAGGTAATACATTTGAGGGCCTCAGAAAGGTGCCTAGACTAATAAGTACTCAATAAAGAGCACTGGGACTTCCCTGGTGGTCCAGCGGTAAAGAATCCGCCTTACAATGCAGGGGATGAGGGTTCGACCCCTGGTCAGGGAACTAAGATCTCACATGCCACGGGGCACCTAAGCCCATGTGCCACAACTACTGAGCTCGTGCACCTCAACTAGAGAGCCTGTGTACCACAAACTACAGAGCCATTGTGCTCTGGAGCCCACGCGTCCTGGAGCCTGCACACCACAACTAGAGAGAAAAAAACCCTGCACCCCACAACTAGAGAGAAGCCTGCACACCACAACGAAAGGTCCCGCATGCCTCAACGAATATTCCGCATACCGCAGCTAAGACCTGACACAGCCAAAAATAAATAAATAAATCTTAAAAAAATAAAGAGCACGTTTCCTCTTTTCTTTTTACTGGTATGAGCAACAGTTATATAGCTAGAACTTCATTATTTTATAAAAATGGTAGCAATATTAGCACAACAATCTCTTTATTTTCCCAGAACCTTTGTTTCGTCTTCATGGGTTCCTTTCACTACCCAACCCTTGACTGCTGATACCCTCAAAGGTCTGATTTTTTCCCCCAAGTCATCTCATTTACTTTCAGTGGCTCAAAAACTATCAATAGGCATTCATGTCACCAGCTGATGTATATCTGATGCCGTATATCTTAATTATATCTCACTACCTGCTGGACAATTCTATCTGGATGTCCCACAGGTACTGTGCAGTCAAAACTAAACTCATCTACCCCCAACTCCGAATTTTTAATGTAGCTGGTGGCACCATGATTCCGCCCTGTCACCAAGATACAAACCTGGGAGTCAAACTGACCTTCCACCTGACCACGCATCCCATCAATCCCCAACTCCTGCCAAGGTTCCCTCAGAAACAAGTCTTAACTCAGTTTCATGACTTTTTCTCCACCTTGGCTTCATATCAGAATCACCTGAGGAGTTCTTAAAAATCCCCACACCCAGGCCCCACCACAGGCCATTTAAAGCGGGACTCAGGCATCAATAGCTTGTTAAAGGTCCCCAGGTGATTCCATTGAGCAGCCAAGCTAGGAATCTCTGGTTTAGCCCTCCGTCTGCTCTCAAGTGTCAGCATTCAGTGTCACTGGCTTTCCACTTCCACTCCAGCAATAATGAACTTCTTATAAACGCACCTCTCCTCCTCCGCCTGGCTGCTGCTTGTCTCCATCACACTCCCCACCATCCCACCCTCCAATCTGGCTTTTACTCCTACTTATGACTCTGGCATTTGCCTCCTCCAGGAAGTCCTCTCTCATTCACCAATCTACGGTTGAGTTAGGTATTCCTCCTCTGTACTCTCTTGGTGCCCAGTAATATCTAGTATCAGTGTGCTCAGCAGGCTGTTTTATACTTATCTGCGTACGTGCCTGATCCCCTCACAGAGTTAGGCACTACCTGAGGCCAGGACCACCTGGCACTCATTTTCATATTCTCAGCACCTAGTACTCTGCATTTGCTTATGCAAATACTCAACATATGTTAGTTGAATGACTTTCCAGAGATGAGGAAAGATTTTGGAAAGAGATTGTTGATGTCAGACATTGATGGATGGGTTGGATTTTGATCCATGTTTTTTTTTCACTCAAGGTGAAACCACCAACTTGATTATTTAACTGTAAAACTCTGCTTAACTCTGGTACCCCCCAAGCAACCACTTCAGTTTCTTTCACTGCATACAGACTCTTATTTTGTAGTATAAATATCTTAGTCTACACTTGCAGTGAGTATTGTAAACTCCTTCCAATCTTTTTGGAGAAAAAGTCGGAATAAAAATTATAAATAACATAGTAGTCTATTATTATCCTAGATTATATTTTCTTTTACTTTCAAATCAAAATTTCTTTTGCTTTTGAGATACATATGCTTATCTTGGATCAAACTATCTCAATCTTTACCACTTAAAATTTTCTTTTCTCCCCCTACTATAAAACAATTTGCTGGTCTGGACCCAGAGACTATGTTACAGAAAAAGAGACATTCCAAAGAAATTCAACCAAGACTACATATAAACAATTAGTTTTAAAGGATGCTTCAAAAGAAATACACAATACAAGTAATGTAGTTTGTGTCCTTTTAATAAACACACTTGCATAGTTATATTACAATTTTGTAAAAATAAAAACGGATGACCTCATGCCAAGCGTTTCCAGCATTTGCACAATCTCAAGACCTTTAATACTATAATTTTCAAGACGCACAAAATAAAAATTTAAGGCAAAAAAACAGCACTTTGCAACAATTTAATAATTTATTACATTACAGTAGCATCACAGCAGCATCCAATAATGCCACTTCAGGCAAAAGTCTCTCAGTATTTCCATTATAGATTCTATTTACAAGAATTTATAACCTGGTAAAATTCATCCTAAGAAAACTTGGCAAATAAAGCTTTGGACTGAAATTGGCATTTCTTTCTCTACTTTTCCTGCCCCCAGTTCCTTTATTTTAAGCTATCAGTATTCATATTATATTTTAAAACACTAAAATAGCAGATACATTGTTTTAATAGTTCTATTATTTTAAAATGATTCCTTAGGATAAAGTTTTAGAGGAAACTATACAACAGGTAGGGTGGATTTAGATTTTCAAGTGTTCTAAAAAAATCAGCTTTGGTCTTAGAACTGATTTTTTCATTGCTGAAAAACCTATCAGGTTTAATCATATACCTTAAAAATGATTAGCACATATTGCAATTTTAAAATAAATTTTCATTCTTTACCTCCTACAGGGTTCAGATTTGTTCATTCTAAAATTTTATGTTCCTGATAAACTCCTTCCAATGTTGCTTTCTATGTTGCTTTCTAAGTAAATGGAAAGCTGCCTCTTATACTGAATGAGAACAAATACGTGGCTGGATACGAGGTGTTGCAAAGGACTGCATGCTCTTTTAAGAAGGACAAGTTATTATTATATGTCATACCATTTCCTTTACTTTTAGTTTCTTCTCAAATATATGACAAAATACCTAAACAAAGAGGGGTATTTCTGTAAATACAGTAAATTTATTTCCCAGACACTTAGCTTAAATATGCCATTATGTGATTTAGTCCATAGGTACCTGATGAATATATTACTTGCAAACTGATTTACAGACACTAAGCTCTACCTGAATGTCATTCTTAATAAACTATATTTATCAGTGTAAAAGTGAAGCAATTTGAGCTACAAAAATACTTTTGAAATAATTTATCAGTGTATTAAATAAACCCAAATTCAAAATGATAAGGAGAAAATGTTACACCAAATCATGTGACTAATTAAGTGGTCTAATTTCTAACCTCAGGGTTTAAAATGGATTTAAAGTAACTGCCCTTAATTTGAACCCAACTAACGGTTGCAAAAGCAAAAAGTTCAGAAAATAAAAGGCAAGACCAAGTAAACTGTACAATTTAGAAGATCAGCTGAATTCACAAGGACTCAGTCTTTACACTCTACCCTTTAGTGACTGCAGGCAAATGTGTTATGCCACCTGTAAAATGGTATTATTGCTTTCCTATATGTCATATTTTATAAAAGTATCATGATAGGGCTTCCCTGGTGGCGCAGTGGTTGAGAGTCTGCCTGCCGATGCAGGGGACACATGTTCATGCCCTGGTCCGGGAAGATCCCACATGCCGCGGAGCGGCTGGGCCCGTGAGCCATGGCCACTGAGCCTGCGCATCGGAGCCTGTGCTCCGCAAGGGGACAGGCCGCGACAGTGAGAGGCCCGCGTACCGCAAAAAAAAATCAAAAAACAAAAAACAAAGTATCATGATGATGCCAAATGCTAAAAGTTGAGGTGGTCTAATAGCTAGAAATCCCTGCCTCAGGGAGCACACATACATATCACCATACATCCCAATGATGTGAAGTATTTTGGAACACAGACATTTGAACTTTGTGACGTTCTAACTAAACTGTTGATTCTTTCTCAAGTGTTGTAAAGTTATGATTTAGGCAATGTATGACTAAAATCATTCATTTATAATGAATAGGCTCATTTACACAAATATTGCACAAAATATGCCTCTAACTTAAAACTCAGATATATAAAAACATATTTCACTCTTCTTAAAGAACTGTGTGAGGAAATAAGACTCTGTGATTGTATGTACACTTTTCCTGATAATACTTGGACATTCATAAACAGTAGATTGCACTGCAGTTTGTAAACATTTTAAATTGCATAAACTTCTCATTGATTTTCAAATATAGTTTAATACTGTCCACTAAAACTCCCTTTTGTTTCAGCTAAGTACTCTCACGTTTATTAGTTTATAATAATGTTTATTATCTTTAAAGTTTTCCATTCAAGGAAAAGAAGTAAAATCCTATGCCAAAGTAGCCAATGTGGTTGAATAATAGATAGTAGCCAGAGAATTCTGAATGGTAAAATCAACCCTCTAGCCACAAAGCAGCTTCATGGACATAGAGGAATGCCAGCTCTCACACATGTTTCCTTCACTGAATTCATTCTCAACTAGACAGAGACTATCTGCCTGCTTCATGGGCATTTAAATTCTTCAAGGATTCCTTATGTTCTTTACTAAATACATTAAGAAGAGTGTCAACCAGTGTCCCTTTGTGACCTGGGACAAGGAGTCACCTAATTAAAATAGATAACATGAATTTTGACTTCAAAATGTACAGATATAAATGCTCTAAGGAAGGGAAGGTTTCATATCTCATGGTCAATGAAGGGAGCCTTTCATTCCTCAAAAAGAATCCATTTTTAGCTCATTAGTTAAGAAGTAACAACTGACTGCTGCAGCACATGAAGCTTCCTCATGAGCCCAGACCACAGAGATCCCAAGGGGACTCCCATGTACAGGACTCATTCTTGGGCAGCCGGAACAGATAAAACATACCCTGCTCTGCACATATTGCTGGGGCAGGCCACTTTCCTCTTCTGTGAGGTAATAAAAGCTCCCTCAAAGTGTTATTGCTCCCACCCCAAAATACACAGAAAATAGAGAAAAGGGTATTTCCACTTCTTGGCCTTTAAACAAATTTAAATATTGGTACTCATAGTGGCATATTAGAAAGTAATAAACAGTGCACATTAAGGGACAAATCACATATTGAACCAATTAAGAGCTCACTGTGATTAGATCAAATATAATAGCAAAACATAAGCAATTCTGAATTCTGTAATGAATATACATGTTGCAATAACATTAGAAAAGCATGGCAGCCCATTCCAAACCAGCGAGAAAAGTCTGTGCAAATAGTGGGTCTTTGTGTGTTTGAACTCCCACCATGTAAGGGCAAACTCAACATGCATGCTAATGACCTACAATTACCAAATTAAAAAAGAAGAAAAATGCTAAAGGATGCCAGAGTGAACAGCAGGGAAAGCCACACAAAGACCCACTATCCTTTAACTTGTTACAAGTAAATTTTAACTGTAAATTAGAAACACGAAGAAATAATCACAAGTGGCTCTAACATTCGAACGAAGTTAACGAATTGTGTAGGAGATATTTGATCAGGGCTGCCTGCCCTGCCTCCACGCTAGAGTCAAACTTGGATAGTGGGTCTCTGGGGTGCTTTCACACTGGAAGACAACATTGGGTCCTATAAAAAGAAAAATGAGGAATAAAATGAACATAAAGCAAATCAACTGGGTGAGAAAAAATTCTACCGATTACACGCAACATCAACAAATTTGAACTATTAAAATTCTCAACCTTTAGAAAATATCCTAACTACATAATAAAATGCAAGTAATATTTATAAGGGCTACAGAAACACAAATGATAGTCTAAAACTTAACCAGTTTTCACTGACTCATACACTCCTGGCTGTTCTTCCTTTAGAACAGCTTCTATCTGTTCTTTGTATTCCTTATTATATACGACTTAATTGGAAAAAAGTTCCGCCACTGAAAAACAAGATAAACAACAACAAAACCTTTGGAAAACTATCACTTTACATTGTAGACACTATAAAAGCCAAATGTACTGACAAACCAGAATGCCTCCAGGGATCACTTAGTCAAAGATCTTCCAGACCCAGTAGGTTTGAAAAGTACCTTCCTCTCTCAGGTCCAGGAAAGACACCTCAGGTATTTCTAATTAATCAGATAAACTGGCAAGCACTGAAAACTGCCAAACCATCAGCAGAGTTTAAAAATGGTCATTCATTTAGGTAATCCAAGTTGTTATAATTTTCTTTACTACCTCTCCTGAAACCCTGAGATACTTTTAGGAATATTCAAACCATAAAAAACTGGACTCCACCCCCAAATTGGGAAATTCAGTTGCTTTATCTAAAGAAAAGTCTTCTCCCCAAATCAGAACGATCTTATAAGCTCTAAAGTGAAAATAATGCACTAATATTTTAAAATTATATAGTACAAAGTAAATTCACAATACTTGTGCTGAATCATAAACACATCTCAGCTTTTTACCATTTACATGTTCTTAGAAGCTAAGTTAAAACGAAAGGCTAAAGCTTTTAGATAATTTCACAAGAATGATAAAAATATAAATCATGATATATTTTATTTAAGAAGACAAAAAAATCAAAAGGGTGGGGAAAAGTGACATCTATTTTATAAAAGTAAAAAATATTTCCAAGTAGTTTATTCTCTAATTATTAATGCTATGTTTATTCTCAAATATAAGAAAGGCTAGGTAACTACCAAGAGATAATTTTATGTAATACCAAATCTCATACATTGAGATCTGGACCCTTGTTGTAGAAATAGTGAAATAGATCTTAATTCATATATGTCTTGCAGTATGAGTTATCTACCTAAAAAAATCACCTAATGAGTTTTGCAAGCACTTTATTTATAAAATAAATTTTATAATTTTCTTTAAAATTTTCTCCTAAGCTAGATGATGTGTAAAAAGGTGGGAAATAAATGAGAAGGTTGCAAAATTAATAGCACCTGTACACTAAAAGGGTCCTTTTGAATAGGTGAATAGGGTAATTGCCAGCTACTCTTCGTTAAGCTGAAAAAGGCTGGTGTAAAGGGAAGTTGCAGTATAGACTGTTATCATACCAAAGAACCCATGAGAGAATTAGAACTTTTTTCAGATAAAATCTAATAGTAGGGTCTGAAGCTAGGAAGAAAGTATTTGAAAAAAAGCAGTATAACTTTTTAACTTGTGAAAGTTTCCTGTTATATTTTCTTACTTTAAACGTTAATATAACACTTGCTAAGAGTGCTAAGTTTAAGATCTGATTCAGAGCAGTAATGAATGCCATGTTGCACATTAAAGCTTATGCGCTAGTTAAGAAGTAAATAATTTGATATTACTCACACTGCTGACTTGGATCCGTGTCTGTCGTCATCTTAACATAATTTGAAGGAAAGAGACCAGTCACCCCACTGATTTCTCCTTGCCACCAGTCAGGATCATCTTTGTTCAAAACATTAATAAGTTGCCCCTTGGAGAAATTTAGCTCATCCTCATTATTTGCTATATAGTCATACATGGCGATCACCTGACACACTACCAGAAAAAGAACAACGAAGTAACAAATTAAACAAAATAATTATTCCTACAAGGATCATATGTTAAAAATTCAGCTAAAATTTCCCTTTAGCTGTTTTCTCCCACCCTCCTTCCCCCATTCCCTGTTTTACAAAAACAAGAATTTCCCAAATGCAGTTAGAAATCCAAGCAGCTGGTTTGCTTTAAAGTATGATGGTATAGCAATTAAAATATTTCAAGGAGTGAGGTCGTTCAAGTGTCACCGAACAGCTGGCTGTTTCTACACAGAACTTTTTAGAAAGGAAGTTCTCATTGCAGTATTACTTTTAGGCAGAGGTAAGGAAAGAACAAATTTTAAAATATTTTTCAAAGAATCAGCTAATCTAAGAAGTGCTAAGTTGTAACAAAACTTCTCTAAGATGAAATACAAGTTAACCCATTTCCATACCAGGATGAAAGGCAGGTGTAGTTCTTTCACTGCTTGGACCCAAAAGTTTAACATGGCTGGCAGGGAACCATCCCTTCTGTCGCTTTTTTCCTCTGGCCTATAAAATTAGCAAAAAGAATGTAAAAGATGAGACTAAAGACAATTACTAAGACATAAACTAAAAATGAGAAAAACCCTGGCTGTGTAGTAAAGAATTTAAACTTGCCCAAAGAGAGGTCTGGTCTTTGCCTTTGGCTCCTGGAAGGTAATGAGGTAATCTCTAAACCTCTGGAAGGTCTTGACTGTTAAGAGTGTCTCACTTTACGTGGGGGCCTTAACCATGACAGATAGCCTAAACGATGTGATTTATGGTGGGCCCTCTGGGTCACAGTATGAACTCAACCTCTGGAGGGACTGGAGACTGAGTTCAGCCATGTGGGCAGTCAACTGTGTCTACGTGATGGAGCCCCAGTAAACACTCTGGAAACCAAGGCTCAAGTGAGCTGCTTTGCTTGGCAATACTCCATGGCTATTGTTGCCAGGAGGATTTAATGATGTCCACGACTCCATGGGCAGAGGACAACTGCAAGCTCTGTGTTTGGAATCCGCCTGAACTCTGCCCCATACATCTCTTCCCTTGGCTGATTTTAATCTAAATCCTTTTGCTGTAATAATCCATAACCATGAGTATAATAGCCTTCTGTGAGCCCTTATGGAGAATTACTGAACTCGGGAGTGGTCTTGGGGACCTCCAAACTTATGACTGGTGTTAGAAGTGAGGGTGTCTTGTGAACACCTGAATTCTGCATCGGCCTTCCACGTCAGTATTAAACAACTGGAAGATTCAATATGCATCTCAACACTATTTGTAGAAGTCTATCTGGAGATCTTTCAGGCTCAAATTTCTCTGCATATTTCACACAAATAATATTTATAAACTAAAAAAAACTTTCTAATATTCTCCTAATAAGTTCAAGTCAACACTTAATGACATAGCTCACGGTAAATACCTCTTGGGGCTTTGCTAATAATTAATCAGGAGATCATAAACAAAATTTGTGGAAAGCCACATCTCCCACTTAGTTGGGTCAATCTTCAAAGCAAATCAGAAGGTGAAATTTCAGGGGGTTAGTCAAGAAGATACTGAATTTTCAACCTCCACTTTTCTTTAGAAACTGTAAGACCCTGATTTGCAAGAATGACGCTAAGTTAATCCTCCATATTACAATCATATATCAATTTCACGTAAAAATCCAGCTCTTACACCTGTCCTCATCTTTTAATCCTAAAATGCTTTTTAGTTTTAACTAGTAAGGAAATTTTAGTAGTAAGAAAAGAACTCCTCTTTCTGTATCAAAACATGCAATTACTATCTCTGTTAACATTTTATGAAAAAACCAGGCTCATTCACTCCTGCAGCTCCTTTCCTTGCACTGCTGTTTCAAAAACGTAAGACTGTGGGGGCAGGGGGGACTGTCCAGTGAATAGTATTTTCTTAGCGCTCAGTCTGGAAGTTATGCCGCAAGCCTGGGGTTATCCCAGGCAAAGATGATGCTAAGCTTTCCTTTAAGAAGGTGCCCTGTGGTTTATTAAAACAGCTATTATTGGAAAACAATTATGTCTTTAGGGAAATTACTCTTCATATTGTTACTTGTAACATCAACTGTGCTAAAAATAAACAGGCAAAAGAGAGAAATATAAGATACTAAAATGGTAATAATGACTACCTCCAAGTGGTATGATTATAGGTGATCTAAAATTTTTATTAACCTTATTTTTCTTATGAGCATGCATTACTTTTATAATAAAATTAATAAACGTTATTTAAAGGTTATTACCTGTAACTCCCCTTGCCACCAGCCACTTGTATTTTTCTTTAGAATTAATATTAACTGTCCTGGTGCAAGGCTAAGCTGTTCAGAACCAGAAGCCACATATGCTGAAGTTACTTGAGCAATCTCTGAAAAGAAGAAAAATAAGAAACTGAATTCAAGACTACTAAACACTTTAGTAGCTTTTCAGCTTCATTATTATACATACCAGGTTTCTTGTTTGATGTTCCAGATTTGCTAGCACTCCCAAAATCCTGTAAGGAAAAGATATACTGTTTTATCATTTTCCAACAATCCAGATGTAAAAGTACAAAGGCTATTAGGAACTAGAGATTTGTAATTCCCAGGGTCCTTGTTTCTTTCAAGTAAGAGCAAAATAATGATTAACCTTACATTGATCAAATAAACTAAGAATCCAACACTTATGGGGAGATCTGGTTCTGACAGAATACACTAAATACAAGTAGCTGATGTTGGCATCCACTGACTCAACAGGAATAGCTCATATTCTGAATCTTTCCTGAATATTAAACGTAAACACAAATACATTTCATTTATCCATGTGGTTAGAATCAATGTCTACCACATAAAACAAATGTGCTCTGGGTATGTTAAGGCATATGTGAGTTTAGCTCCTGCTGCATACAAGGTAATGATATTTAAAATTTTTTGCCATGTTCCTCCTGAACTTGACCTAAGAACAAAAAACGCATGATACCCCAGCAACTATGACCTGTTTGACTTTATAGGATGAGCAAGACGAGGGAAGCAGTTAAATTTCCTTTTCTCTTAGTGAACACAGCTGTAGTAAAAGCACCCAAGCAGAGTTGATGGTAGTCAACAGCTAACATTTTTTGAGTACTTACTATGTAACAGGTAGTGTTGCAAGAATTTTACATATATTCACTTAGTTAATTTTTGCAATAACACTATTAAGTAATTATGATTATCCCCATATTACAGAGAAGGAAAGTGAAACACAGAAAGGTGAAGTAACTTATCCAAGGTCACCTAGCCTCTAAGTGGCAGAGCCAGAAGCCAACCTAAGCAGTCTCAGTGGTTCTCAATGTGTGGTTTGTGGATCCCTGGGGGCAGTCCTTCCAGTCCCTTTCAGGGGTCTGGAAGATAAAAACTACTTTCATAACAGTACTAGGACATCATTATTTGCCTCTTTTGCTGTACTGACATTTACACTGGTGGGTAAAATTGCTGATGTCTTAGCACAAATCACAGCAGCGGTGCCAAATAATACTAGTAGTCGTAATACTCTTCACAGCCACATGCTCACAGGAAAACAAGGCCAGTTTCACTTAAGCATGTCCTTGATCAAGCAGTAAAAATTTTACTAAATCCTAATCCTCAGATACACATCTTTTCAAGTCTGGGTGATGAAATGAAGTGTGCCCAAAGCACTTCTGCTGCATACTGAAGTACAAGGGTTGTCTCACGGAAAAGCCTTAGGTGATTAAATTGTGTCCTAAACTAGATTTTTCATGGAACAGCGTTTTTATGTGAAAAAATGACTAATGACAAATTATTCAGACTTGAGATTTAGCAGACATTTGCTCAAAGATGGATGAAGTAAACCTTTCCCTTCAAGTTGAAGAGCTGACAGGATTTCTGCCAACAATAAAACTCAAGCTTTCAAGGGAAAACTGGTATCTACCACCATGAGCTTGACCGCTTCAAAGTACTTCAGGACTTTCCTATGTTAACAAATGTGATTTACTTTTTAGTGAAGTATGGTTGATTTACAATGTTGTGTTCATTTCTGTTGTACAGCGAAGTGATTCAGTTATACAGCGAAGTGATTCAGTTATACATATATATTCTTTTCTTAAACATTTTTTCCATTATGGTTTATCATAGGATTTTTAAAAAATTAATTAATTTTATTTATTTATTTGGCTGCGTTGGGTCTTCCTTGCTGTGCGCAGGCTTTCTCTAGTGGCGGCAAGCGGGGCTACTCTTTGTCTAGGCGCGTGGGCTTCAGTAGTTGTGGCTCTCAGGCTCTAGAGCACAGGCTTAGTAGTTGTGGTGCACGGGCTTAGTTGCTCCGTGGCATGTGGGATCTTCCCGGACCAGGGCTCAAACCCGTGTCCCCTGCATTGGCAGGTGGATTCTTAACCACTGCGCCATCAGGGAAGTCCCTATCATAGGATATTGAATACAGTTCCCTGTACTATACAGTCGGACCTTGTTATGTATCCACTCTATATACAGTGGCTTACATCTGCTAACCCCAACCTCCTAACTCCATCCCTCCTGCAACCCCCTCCCCTTTGGCAACCACAAGTCTGTTCTCTATGTCCGTGAGTCTGTTTCTGTTTCATAGATAGGTTCATTTGTGTTATATTTTAGATTCCACATATAAATGATACCATATGGTATTTATCTTTCTCTTTCTGACTTACTTCACTTAGTATGATAATCTCTAGTTGCATCCATGTTGCTGCAAATGGCATTATTCCATTCTTTTTTATGACTGAGTAGAATTCCATTCCATACATACATACATACATATATATATGTATATATGCCACATATTTTTTATCCATTCATCTGCTGATGGACATTTAGGTTGCTGCCATGTCTTACCCATTGTGAACAGTGCTGCTATGAACACAAGGGTACATGTATCTTTTTTCTTGTAATTTTTATTGGAGTATGGTTGATTTACAATGTTGTGTTAGTTTCTGCTGTACAGCAAAGTGAATCAGTTATACATATACATACATCCTTTTTTTTTTTTTACATTCTTTTCCATATAGGTCATTACAGAGTATTGAGTAGAGTCCCCTGTTCCCAGTAGGTCCTTATTAGTTGTCTATTTTATATATAGTAGTGTGTATATGTCAACCCCAATCTCCCAATTTATCCCTCCCCCTGCATGTATCTTTTTGAATTATAGTTTTGTCTGGATATATGCCCAGGAGTGGGATTGCAGGATCATATGGTAATTCGATTTTTAGTTTTCTGAGGAACCTCCCCATACTGTTCTCCATAGTGGCTGAATCAATTTACATTCCCACCAACAGTGTAGGAGGGTTCCATTTTCTCCACACCCTCTTCAGAATTTGTTACCTGTAGACTTTTTAATGATGGCCATTCTGACCAGTGTAAAGTGGTATTTCATTGCAGTTTTGATTTGCAATTCTTTAATAATTAGCAATGCTGAGCATGTTTTCATGTGAGTATTGGCCATCTGTATTTCTTCTTTGGAGAAATGTCTATTTAAGTCTTCTCCCCATTTTTTGATTGAGTTGTTTGTTTTTTGTTGTTGTTGAGTTGTATGAGCTGTTTGTATATATTGGAAATTAAGCCCTTTTCTGTTCAATTGTTTGCAAATATTTTCTGCCATTCTGTAGGTTGTCTTTTCATTTTGTTTATGGTTTCCCTTGCTGTGCAAAAGTCTGTAAGGTGGATTAGGTCCCATTTGTTTATTTTTGTTTTTATCTTTATTGCTTTGGGAGACTGACCTAAGAAAACATTGGTATGATTAATGTCAGAGAATGTTTTGCCTGTGATCTCTTCAAGGAGTTTTATGGTGTCATGTCTTATGTTTCAGTCTTTAAGCCACAAATGTGATTTTCTTAATATTATATGATGAAATGTAGCAATATGGGGAATATTTGCATAATTCAGTGATTCAGTATTTCCCAAATGACCAATGAATGGTTTTATCATATTCAGTGTGCAAAACAGACTGGTGAATTTAATGTTACAGTAAGAAATGTTCACTGATATGGCTTCAGATTCCATGTTGCAACAACCAACCTACAACCAACCTACAACAATTTAGCACTTCTCAAGTTTTGATGTAGTAATATCAAAGAAGAGTATCTGCAGATATCTGCAAATGTTATTAACACATTTCTGTTTCCTCTCATATATGCATGAGGGTGAATTTTCTTCATATACTTCAACCAAAAGAATATACCATTCTTTTCACTAAATTTTTTTGGTGAGGGAGGAATACACAGTTGTTTTTCATTAAAAGCATGTTATTTGGGGCTTCCCTGATGGTGTGTGCAGTGGATAAGAATCTGCCTGCCAATGCAGGGAACGTGGGTTTGATCTCTAGTCCAGGAAGATCCCACATGCCTTAGAGCAACTAAGCCCATGCACCACAACTATTGAGCCTGCACTCGAGAGCCCATGAAGTCCGTGTGCCTAGAGCCTGTGCTCTGCAACAAGAGAAGCCACCACAATGAGAAGACCACACACCACAAATGAAGAGTAGCCCCCCACTCACCGCCAACTAGAGAAAGCCCACGTGCAGCAACGAAGACCCAACACAGCCAAAAATAAATAAATAAATAAAATAAAGACAATCCTGCAGCCTGTGGAACAAAAAACCACATTCACAGAAAGATAGACAAGATGAAAACGCAGAGGGCTATATACCAGATGAAGGAGCAAGATAAAACCCTAGAAAAACAACTAAATGAAGTGGAGATAGGCAACTTTCCAGAAAAGGAATTCAGAATAATGATAGTGAAGATGATCCAGGACCTCAGAAAAAGAATGGAGGCAAAGATCGAGAAGATGCAAGAAACGTTTAACGAAGATCTAGAAGAATTAAAGAACAAACAAACAGAGATGAACAATACAATAACTGAAAAGAAAACTACACTAGAAGGAATCAACAGCAGAATAACTGAGGCAGAAGAACGGATAAGTGACCTGGAAGACAGAATGGTGGAATTCACTGCTGCTGAACAGAATAAAGAAAAAAGAATGAAAAGAACTGAAAACAGCCTAAGAGACCTCTGAGACAACACTAAATGCAACAACATTTGCGTTATACGGGGCCCAGAAGGAGAAGAGAGAGAGAAAGGACCCGAGAAAACATTTTAAGAGATTATAGTCGAAAACTTCCCTAACGTGGGAAAGGAAATAGCCACGCAAGTCCAGGAAGCACAGAGAGTCCCATACAGGATAAACCCAAGGAAAAACATGTCGAGACACATAGTAATCAAATTGGCAAAAATTAAAGACAAAGAAAAATTATTGAAAGCAGCAAGGGAAAAACGACAAATAATATACAAGGGAACTCCCATAAGGTTAACAGCTGATTTCTCAGCAGAAACTCTACAAGCCAGAAGGGAGTGGCATGATATACTTAGTGATGAAAGGGAAGAACCTACAACCAAGATTACTCTACCTGGCAAGGGTCTCATTCAGATTTGATGGAGAAATCAAAAGCTTTACAGACAAGCAAAAGCTAAGAGAATTCAGCACCACCAAACCAGCTCTACAACAAATGCTAAAGGAACTTCTCTAAGTGGGAAACACAACAGAAGAAAAGGACCTATGAAAACAAGCCCAAAACTATTAAGAAAATGGTAACAGGAACATACATATCAATAATTACCTTAAATGTGAACGGATCAAATGCTCCAACCAAAAGACACAGGCTTGCTGAATGGATACAAAAACAAGACCCATATATATGTTGTCTACAAGAGACCCATTTCAGACCTAGGGACACATACAGACTGAAAGTGAGGGGATGGAAAAAGATATTTCATGCAAATGGAAATCAATTAAGCTGGAGTAGCAATCCTCCTATCAGATAAAATAGACTTTAAAATAAAGAATGTTACAAGAGACAAGGAAGGACACTACATAATGATGAAGGGATCAATCCAAGGAGAAGACGTAACAATTATAAATATATATGCACCCAACATAGGAGCACCTCAATACATAAGGCAACTGCTAACATCTATAAAAGAGGAAATCGACAGTAACACAGCAATAGTGGGAGACTTCAACACCTCACTTACACCAATGGACAGATCATCCAAACAGAAAATTAATAAGGGAGCACAAGCTTTAAATGACACAATAGACCAGATAGATTTAATTGATATTAACAGGACATTCCATCCAAAAACAGCAGATTACATTTTCTTCTCAAGTGCGCATGGAACATTCTCCAGTACAGATCACATCTTGGGTCACAAATCAAGCCTCAGTAAATTTAAGAAAATTGAAATCATATCAAGCATCTTTTCTGACCACAACGCTATGAGATTAGAAATCAATTACAGGGAAAAAAACACAAACACAGGGAGGCTAAACAATACGTTACTAAATAACCAAGAGATCACTGAAGAAATCAAAGAGGAAATCAAAAAATACCTAAAAACAAATGACAACGAAAACATGATGATCCAAAACCTATGAGATGGCAGCCGCATAGCACAGGGAGATCAGCTCGGTGCTTTGTGACTGCCTGGAGGGGTGGGATAGGGAGGGTGGGAGGGAGGGAGATGCAAGAGGGAGGAGATATGAGAACATGTGTATATGCATAACTGATTCACTTTGTTATAAAGCAGAAACTAACACACCATTGTAAAGCAATTATACTCCAATAAAGATGTAAAAAAAACACAAAAAACAAAACATATGGGATGCAGCAAAAGCAGTTCTAAGAGGGAAGTTTATAACTATACAATCGTACCTCAAGAAACAAGAAAAATCTCAAATAAACAATCTAACCTTACACCTAAAGGAACTAGAGAAAGAAGAAGAAACAAAACCCAAAGTTAGCGGAAGGAAAGAAATCATAAAGATCAGAGCAGAAATAAATGAAATAGAAACAAAGAAAACAATAGCAAAGATCAAGAAAACTAAAAGCTGGTTCTTTGAGAAGATAAACAAAATTGATAAACCATTAGCCAGACCCATCAGTAAAAGAGGGAGAGGACTCAAATCAATAAAATTAGAAATGAAAAAGGAGAAGTTACAACAGACACTGCAGAAATACAAAGTATGCCAATAAAATGGACAACCTGGAAGAAATGGACAAATTCTTAGAAAGGTACAACCTTTCAAGACTGAACCAGGAAGAAATAGAAAATATGAACAGACCAATCACAAGTAACAAAATTGAAACTGTGATTAAAAATCTTCCAACAAACAGAAGTCCAGGACCAGATGGCTTTACAAGTTAATTCTATCAAACATTTAGAGAAGAGCTAACATCCATCCTTCTCAAACTCTTCCAAAAAACTGCAGAGAAAGGAACACTCCCAAACTCATTCTACGAGGCCACCATCACCCTGATACCAAAACCAGACAAAAATACTACAAAAAAAGAAAATTACAGACCAAGATCACTCATGAATATAGATGCAAAAATCCTCCACAAAATACTAGTAAACAGAATCCAACAACACATTAAAAGGATCATACACCATGATCAAGTGGGATTTATCCCAGGGATGCAAGGATTCTTCAATATATGCAAATCAATCAATGTAATACACCATATTAACAAACTGAAGAAGAAAAACCATATGATCATCTCAATAGATGCAGAAAAAGCTTCTGACAAAATTCAACACCCATTTATGATAGAAAACTCTCCAGAAAGTGGGCATAGAGGGAGCCTGCCTCAACATAATAAAGGCCATATATGACAAACCCACAGCAAACATCATTCGTAATGGTGAAAAACTGAAAGCATTTCCTCTAAGATCAGGACCAAGACAAGGATGTCCACTCTCACCACTATTATTCAACACAGTTTTGGACACGGCAATCAGAGAAGAAAAAGAAATAAAGGGAATACAAATTGGAAAAGAAGAAGTAAAGCTGTCACTGTTTGCAGATGACATGATACTATACATAGAGAATCCTAAAGATGCCACCAGAAAACTACTAGAGCTAATCAATCAATCTGGTAAAGTTGCAGGATACACAATTAATGAACAGAAATCTCTTGCATTCCTATATACTAATGATGAAAAATCTGAAAGAGAAATTAAGGAAACACTCCCATTTACCACTGCAACAAAAAGAATAAAATACCCAGGAATAAACCTACCTAGGGAGACAAAAGACCTGTATGCAGAAAACTATAAGACACTGCTGAAAGAAATTAAAGATGATACAAACAGATGGAGAGATATACCATGTTCTTGGATTGTAAGAATCAATATTGTGAAAATGACTATACTACCCAAAGCAATCTACAGATTCAATGCAATCCCTATCAAATTACCAATGGCATTTTTTATAGAACTAGAACAAAAAAATCTTAAAATTTGTATGGAGACACAAGGACCCCGAAAAGCTAAAGCAGTCTTGAGGGAAAAAAGCAGAGCTGGAGGAATCAGACTCCCTGACTTCAGACTATACTACAAAGCTATAGTAATCAAGACAATATGGTACTGGCACAAAAACAGAAATATAGATCAATGGAGCAGGATAGAAAGCCCAGAGACAAACCCACGCACATATGGTCAACTAATCTATGACAAAGGAGGCAAGGATATACAATGGAGAAAACACAGTCTCTTCAATAAGTGGTACTGGGAAAACTGGACAGCTACATGTAAAAGAATGAAATTAGAACACTCCTTAACATCACACACAAAAATAAACTCAAAATGGATTAGAGACCTAAATGTAAGACTGGACATTATAAAACTCTTAAAGGAAAACATAGGAGTAACACTCTTTGACATCAATCATAGCAAGATCTTTTTTGATCCACCTCCTAGAGTAATGGAAATAAAAACAAAAATAAACAAATGGGACCTAATGAAACTTCAAAGTTTTTGCACAGCAAAGGAAACCATAAACAAGATGAAAAGACAACCCTTAGAATGGGAGAAAATATTTGCAAACGAATCAACAGACAAAGGATTAACCTCCAAAATATATAAACAGCTCACGCAGCTCAATACTAAAAAAGCAACAACCCAATCCAAAAATGGGCAGAAGACCTAAATAGACATTTCTCCAAAGAAGACATACAGATGGCCAAGAGGTATGTGAAAAGCTGCTCAACCTCACTGATTATTAGAGAAATGCAAATCAAAACTACAATGAGGTAATACCTCACACCAGTTAGAATGGGCATCATCAGAAAATCTACAAACAGCAAATGCTGGAGAGGGTGTGGAGAAAAGGGAACCCTCTTGCACTGTTGGTGGGAATGTAAACTGATACAGCCACTATGGAGAACAGTATGGAGGTTCCTTAAGCAACTAAAAATAGAATTACCATATGATCCAGCAATCCCACTACTGGGCACATACCCTGAGAAAACCATAATTCAAAAAGACACATGCACCCCAATGTTCATTGCAGCTCTATTTACAATACCCAGGTCGTGGAAGCAACCTAAATGCCCATCAACAGATGAATGGATAAAGAAGATGTGGTACATATATACAATGGAATATTACTCAGCCATAAAAAGGAATGAAATTGGGTTATTTGTTGAGACATAGATGGATCTAGAGACTGTCAAACAGAGTGAAGTAAGTGAAGTAAGTCAGAAAGAGAAAAACAAATATTGTATATTAATGCATATATGTGGAACCTAGAAAAATGGTACAGATGAACCAGTGTGCAGGGCAGAAATAGAGACACAGATGTAGAGAACAAATGTATGGACAACACAGGGGGAAAGTGGTGGTGGTATGATGAATTGGGAGATTGGGATTGACACGTATACACTAATATATATAAAATGGATAACTAATAAGAACCTGCTTATTATTTATATTTATTTATTAAAAAAATAAATAAAATTAAAAAAAAAAAAGACCAGCAGCCAAGGAGGAAAGAAAAGGGTTCTAAGATTGTCAATTCATTAGATTAAACTAAGGTGTTCAAGTCAGTAAGCAAGGGGCTTGGGAGGCTCTAGGATTTTTGTTTTGTGATGTTTTAAAGTTTTTAGTATCTTCAGAGCTGAGTTACGTATTTGGTCAATCAATGACAAACCTATAGAACATCTATGATTTCAAGTTCTTAAAATGAAAAAGACTCAAGCCCAAGGAATATTACATAAGGGAATATTTTGGCTAAGACAATCAGGACTTGAGTAATATCTTCCTCTGTTTCTCAAGAATAACAAAATCTACCTTCTGGTTTTGGATGCAGTGTTTTAATTGTAGTCTACATCATTAATATAAGGATGTTAGAAGGGGAAAAATGGTCTTTTTTTTGGGGGGGTAGTAATTTTGCTGGAGTGAACTGAATAAATGGCAATAACTCTTTAGGGAATTTTTAAGAAAAAGGAAATTTTCATGATCAAATTCTGAACTAAGAAAGCAATGTAAGGTACTTTATTCTAAATTAGCACTTTACAATAAGGTAAGCACAAAAGCAAGGATTTTATATTGTTTTCCTAGCTGCAGAAGATTCTATTCAATTCCATGAAATACTAAGGAACAAAGGACTAGTATAACAGAGTGCCTACTACGTGGTAGGCACTGTATAGTAACTTACAGGGTATGTAATCCTCAATGAGGTACTACTATCCTCATTTTTCAAATGAGAAAACTGTGGTTCAGAGAAGTGAAGCAACTTGTCTGAGGTAAAATCCAGATCTGTCTTAATCCAAGGCATGCAATCATCCCACCTCCCCACTGTGACCCCAGGGAGTTAGCTAGTGTCTGATGATGGATATGACACTCAAAAACATATAACCAAATTAATGCTATAAATGCCTTTAGAGATACATATCTTGGTACTTAAAGGAGAGAAAGAGAGAGCGATCTCACAGAGCTGGAAATGGCAAGTTCAGGCTTAGCCTTCTCAGTAGAGAACAGTCTGGAATTCCTTGGCACAGCAGAGTGGCAAGCACCCAACCAGAACCCGTCAGCGCTGCCTCAGAGCCCTCAGAGACCAGTAGAGACACATCCCATCAGGACACGGGAGCTAGTTGAGTGTCCCTGAGAAAAGGCTCGGCCCAGCACATTTCTGGCTTCTGCTACGCACACCTGCTTGCTCTGCCTCTTGCCTGGCTCGCCGGCTGCAGCCATCTTATTCACTTGCTACCTTTTTCACTAATGCTGCCACGCGGGGTTTTTCTCAGTTCCTCCAAGCTCTCTCTCCCTCTCCTCCCACCTTAGGGCTACTGCATATGCATCTACCTGCAATGTACTCCAGTCTATCAGGATTTTTAGATGGAATCATCAGAAACCGACTCTGGCTGATTTAAGCCTAAGGGAAATGGAGTGTATTGGGTGGCTCACAGAACTTCCAGGAAGGCTGCAATACGAGGTCTGGAGATTAGGAAGAGACAAAGCAAAGCTGGACAGACAGAACTTCATGCAGAATCACACCCAGAACCAGCCTGAAGAGGGCTCTGTTGCCTTTGCCTCTGAACGCAATGCTCCCTTAGACAAGGATATCCTGGAATCACTGCTCCAAAAACTGAATGTTGCTACCACACTCACTGCCACCTAGAAGAAATTCTCAGCTCTGCTTTTTGGTATCACTAGTTCCTGATTCACTGCCTTGGACAGATGACTCTGACCAAGCCTGGGTCATGTTCCCAAACTCTAACTGCAAGGAGGGCTAGGAAAGTGAGTAGGTGGGCTTTGGAGAAGCCTGCCCCTTACCAAGACTCACACGTGGGAAGGAATTCAGGAAAGGAATTCAGATGCTAAATAGCCAAGAAGTTCCACCCCTCGTTTCTTCCCCTGCTTTGCATTTTCAAGATTGGCCTCCTTACAGTTCAGGTCTTTGCTGAACCAGCTCCTCAGAGGCCTTCCCTTGACCACCTCATCTTAAAAGATCTTCAGTCTGTTGTTACCTGCACCATGTTTGTTCCTTCACTGTACTTATCACAGTCGATCATCATTTATTTGGACTGTACCTTTCATGAGTACCTTGACTGCTTTGTTCACCTGTTTCCCAGAGCCCCCGACCAAGCCTTACACAGATGCTCTCAGTGAACAGCTGTTGAATGAACGAGTAAGTGCATGAATACTTAAGAAGGCAGAGACTCTACCTGCTTAATTTTCTCTAGATTCAATGTAGCTTTATGTTAAAGGAGTTTCCACACATTACACTGGGAATCAATCGAATTACTTTATAGGCACAGTCACAGTCTTATTAATTAGTACAATACCATGTTCCATTTTGTATTTCCATTATTATTACTATTATTACTTGAGTGGTATTGCTTATCTAATTGGCATGCGATCATGCTATGGATTTTCACTAGGCAGTTTCTGCTCATAATTGGCCACTTTTCTTACCTGAACACATAGAGATTTAAAAATATGTTTGAAAAGGTATATCTTGCTCTCTGTAACAAATCAGGTATAATCTTGTGTGCTATTATATGCCAAGTGTTTTCTTACAGAGAACTTCATAATCAAGATCTAGATGTGGCATTAATGACTAATGACTTCCCGGCTATGTCAGGATCTGAGATCATTAAACCTTTTCAGGAATGCTTCCCCACCATTACGCGGTTAAGTCCCTTAATAGTGCCTTAATTGGGGCTTTTATCGACTGCAGCAGCTCAGTAAATGTTTTTAATTCATCATTAGCTTTACAGTAATGAGTGTAGCCACTCAGTCGCCACTTCCAGCAAGCTGTCTCCTGGCTCCATGCCCCTGGACCTTAAACATGACTCTGGTCTAGTACTTCTCCACCACAAAGAATCTGAGACCCTGACGTCTAGAGTCTTATATAGATCTTTGCATTTTCCAGAATGTTCAACAGGGGCTTGGACACATGTTAATTATTACTCTGTTGAATGTTGGCTACATGAGTTTAGTGGCTATTTTAAAGTCTCTTTTAAATGTGTCTGTGTTCTCTCTCCACACGTAATGTAGTGCTTGTAAACACTGTCTATAGAACTGCATCTGGCTCCTTGTCCCACTACCCTGGGAAGTCTAGAGTTTATGCTAAAAGGGCTTATCCCTTCTAAGGGTCCTTATCCCACTCGCAAAACTGTGTACAATATTTTGTGTGTAGGTGAATATATTCAAGGAGAGGCTGTAATTTTCACCAGCCTCTCTGAGTTAGAAAAGTTTAAGAACTACTGCTCCAGAGGCTTCTAAATCTCAAATTGTCTGTCGGAAGTATAGGTGGAGAAAAATTCTACCTACATGCACACTTCCTCTCTCCCTGTATTCCTAAAAGGGGAGAAGTAGTGCTAACAGTAATGATAATAATAGTAATAATAAACGTTCATTGGACACATACAAAAAAATAAATAAAAAATAAAGTGGGATAGGTTCTTAAAATAAGGAAAAATATATACATTTATACATATGTGCTTATGACTTTTATGTGCAAGAGAATATAAATTTTAAAAAAACAGAAAAAAATAAAATAAAATAAAATTTAAAAAAGCAAGTTATTTATGTCATCATATAATGGGTTTTTGTTATTTCAAAATGAATTAATAAATATTTTTAAAATTTCTGTTTTAATTTCTAATACGGAAAGTATTGCTAGATATAATCCATATATTTTCAGAAATGTTGGAGTCCCTAATAATTTTTAAGAATGTAAAAAGTTCCTGAAACCAAAAAGTCTGAGAACTGCTACACTATATCATACTAGTGGTGGGATGAAATGCAGCAGGAACTCAGAGTGTGGGCTGGGTCACATTAATGTCAGAGCCTTAAAGATTTACAGACTTCTTCAAGGCAGTCCCTTGTAAGCCTCCCTGAATCCAGACCATTCCCTAACTTCAGTTATCATGAGGCCCAGTCCTATCTATGGCTCTTGTCCTTGGAATTTCATAGAAATAGTTTTGCCCTTATCTCTCTAACAGGATCCCTATAATAAACTACATTTTACTGAAGCTACCTTAAGTGGTTTCCTTGTAACCAAAGCAGCCTGACCAAAACCATATACATGCATCTGTTTTAAATATGAACCCTGATCAACAGGAAAGGAATGCTTCTGTTTCTATATCAAAATAACTCTACCTCGTGATCTTTTGGTTTGACGTAATTTGATGGAAAAATTCCAGTTCTATCTCCGATACTTCCTGTCCACCATTCTCCATCTTTCTGGGTCACCAATATTTCTTCACCTTCAGTGAAAGTCAAATCTCCAGGTTCTGCACTTGAATACGGATAAAGTGCAATATACTCTGTAGGAAACAAAGCAAAAAGAAACTAGTTTTGGTTGCAAGATTCAGAAGTAAAAAAAAAAAAACTGTTGATCTCCAAGATCTTGAGTAATTTTGCTGTAAAAGCCCTTGTGATTTAAGGAAACTTAATGTAAAGAGATGTTAAGGTAGAAAATGGAATGAAGTAATTATTTAATACATCATGTCACAGAGAATAACCCCAAAGCTACAAATAGATATCAGTATCTTTACAGAGAGTCAAGACATGAAAAGTTTTTTTTAACCTTCTTACATATAGTTTAATCTGCTAAATTCTTTTCTCTTTAATTCTTTTACATACAGTTATGGAAATGCCCACTATTCAGCTGACATCAGTACTAGAGGCCAATTTCCATCACAACGGCCCAGCTCCTAGCACAGTGCTTGGCACAGAATAAATGCTCAATAAATATTTGTTCATGAATAACCTTATGGGAAATGTCTAAGTTTTTATACTGGCTTTGTTTTTTTGTTCAGATGATTACTAGTACTTAGAAGAAACAGTCAATGACCAGGTTTTAGAAGTCTCTTTTTCTTTCTTCTAGTACTATTTGTATTTGTTGACATGAAATTTGCTCTGTAGATCATAAACTGGAGATGGCCAGAACCAGTATCCGGAAACTATTTACTATCCACATTCCCATATTATTCAATTTAGCTGACTTAAAAAGATGAAAAATGCTTACAAGGTTAAGGTATGTTGCAACAAGCCAGGTCCTTTCCAAAATGCTCCTCACTACTTTCCTAGGATCATTCCACTGCAGTTATTCCACAGTAAACCTCTGGTTGCAGCCTTGCTGGTGACTCGAGTTCCCTAACCTTTCACAGCTGAGCCTTGGCTCATACCTTTCCCTCTGTCCACCAAGCTTTCTCTTCATCACTAAGCAAGAACCTACTCATTGTTTAAGATGATTCAACATGGTCACCTCTGTGGATTCACAGGTCCTACTCAAAATTATGTTTTTGTTCATTCATTATAGAATTTATTACAATTATATGCCCAGCCTTCCCATTTTACTGTGAGCACTTGGGAAACTGTATTTTATTCACCCGTGTATATTTCAGGCTCTAGCATACAATCTCTAATGTAGTAGATACTGAATAAACTGTTTAATTTACCATTAAGCTGATTTTCTTGAGCAATATAAACAAAATGTACTTAAACTGTTCAACTAATTTTACAGTGAATATATAATTCATTTATAAACCTATACAACTATTAAATAAAAATATTGTCTGAAATAAGGGTGGACATTTTTCAGCACAATATCAAAATTAAGATACTCAAACAACCCAAAGGGCAATAAAAAAATTCTTTGTAATATTTATGATTAAAGTGTATCCCGATTTCAAATCCTACTTAATGATTTATATGGTACACTGTAATTAAAATGCAATTCAGGGGGCTTCCCTGGTGGTGCAGTGGTTGGGAGTCCGCCTGCCGATGGGGGGGATGCGGGTTCGTGCCCCGGTCCAGGAGGGTCCCGCATGCGGCGGAGTGGCTGGGCCCGTGAGCCATGGCCGCTGGGCCTGTGCGTCCGGAGCCTGCGCTTCACAACGGGAGAGGCCACAACGGTGAGAGGCCCGCGTACCGCAAAAAAAAAAAAGAAAATGCAATTCAGGGAATTCCCTGGCGGTCCAGTGGTTAGGACTCCACAATCTCACTGCTGAGGGCCCGGGTTCAATCCCTGGTCAGGGAACTAAAAATCCCACAAGCCGCGCAGTAAGGCCAAAAACAAACAAACAAGTGCAATTCATAAACAACTAAATGTACTGAAATTTCCTTATATTCTAAACATCTATAACCTAGATATATAATAAAAGGAAAACAAAAAACTTCATGTTATCTCACTGCAACACTTATCTATGATCTTATTTATTGAGGCAGTCTATGCTGAATTTTTATAGTACTGATTTTCTAAAAGCGTCAAGTATTTTCAGCTATATATTTTCTATAACCTCAATATTCATGTGAAATAGAGCGGGAGCAGGCTTTCCTAACCTCACTTTAATACTGAAGACACAGAAGTAAGGAGAGTAACAACTGTGGGAAGTCAGTAGCTAATTTGACTTCCATCTAATTTATAAATCGCCAAAAGCTCACCTTCTCCCACTGTACAGGCTGCAGAGGTAGGTTTCTTGTTTACAGCTGCATACAAAGCTTCTGGTCTGCCAAATATACGCACAAACAGATTAAAAAAAATAATAAAATAACAAAAAAAGACATCAACAAGTAAATAAAAAAGGTGATTTGATGAAAACAGGAGGTTTTAGCAGTGCATTCTTTTTAAGGGCTAAAATTAATTGAAATATTATCTCAGTACACAGGCTAGAAATACCCTCATATGCAAAATCCTAGTGGATTAAGAACTGCCTACTTACAAACGACTTAATTTTTTAAATCTATTGAGGTAATTTCAATATGATTTATAAATAGTTTTTGAAATGTGAGATATTTTGCCTTTCTAAAGTAACTTAAAAGACATGAGGCATTGGTAAATGGGCAGTTATTTGGTAAAGCACACATGGGACTTGGCTTGGTTTAGAGAAAAATAAGGGCAGTATATAAATTTTACTACTTGTTTAGAGCACAGTACATTTAAAAATATGTAAAAATAACAGGACTTTATTTTTACATTTTGGAACATACACAGCTTTTATTTCCAACTTAACCCAGGAAACTGTTTTCAAAAATCTGGAAAACTGTGGCATTTTAAGAACTAGACATCTGTAGAATACACCAGGGCTCCCCAGGACCTGTGGGTAAATTGTATAGTGAAGCAGTTTGGTTAACAGAGGGGACCCTTACTACAGCTCATGGGCACACTGAATGGACTGCTTTGATGAATTCTCCATTACCGCAGCATTTCGAGTCGCATGCCTTATCTGTTAGAAAAGATCAGTAATTGAATGAAGAGTTAGAAGAAATGCCCTTTAAGGCATTTAAACTTAATCCCTTTGTGTTTAAGTTTTCCTTCTCTGTAAAATGTCATGGAGTTTAAATAAGATAATTACTATAAAGGGTCTAGCACAGTGCCAGCATACACATCAGCTATGTATTATTGTTGTTCCTGTTATTACACACTCTAAATCTAAAATTCCATGTCAGTCTGAAAAGTAAATTTCTGCATTTGAACTGAAAATTGATGTATAGAACCTTAGCACTGAAAGGATTTTTAAAGATTTTGTAGTTTATTATTTTCATTCAACCAATTAAAAAACTAGAGACCAAGCAGGTTACCCCATACAGTCTGGCAAAAATAGCAGAATCAGAACTCAAGGCTCTTGATTTCCAAAGACCCCGTTCCTTTTCAATAAATCATTTTGCTTTTCTATTTAGATCAATTTCCATATAAAACACAAATGATAATTACCCACAGCTATATTAGAGTACTTATTTGTTTGTATTAAAGATGTTTGATGACCTGACTCCCTTACAGACTGGGAAACAAAGGCCAGAGACCTTAGCTGGTTTTGTTTTTTGTTCATGCAAAAGTTCATTCATTTGATTGTCCTTTCATTCGCTTCTCTCCTCATTTACTAAGTAAATATGATTGAGCAGTTACTATGCATTAAGATCACACTAGGTATGGAAAAACTGAAAAATGAACAAAAAAGACGTGAATCCCACCCTCCTGGAGTTTATGACCTAATAAGGGATATAGGTAAGAAAGTAAATAACTACAACACAGTGTGTCATGAGCCGTAAGAAACATGATGTTCAGGGAACTCTGGAGGCCCAGAGATAGGAACGCCTCACTCTGGCAAAGGCGAGGCCCTCGGTATTGATTTGTCTAAATATTGACAATTTACAGTAAATAATAAGGGAGAAACCTCCAAAGAAAATGAAAAATAACTTCTCTAACTGACCTGATGTTAGTACAAAGAAAGCAACAGATCTAAAATCTTAAGCACTTTGAAAACTTTAGGAATCTGAAATAACTAGAATAAAAGATGTTCAAAAATTGGAACAAATCATCTGAGGTATGATTTTTTTCACTCTAGGAATCACCCTCCTGATATCAAACTCAAGCGTAAACTTTTAATTTTCCTGCACAGCCAACTGTACTGTGGCTGACTTATCAGTGAAAATACCAACATCCACGCCTCATGTAAACACACAAAAATGCTTACTCTTGGGCTTCCCTGGTGGCGCAGTGGTTGAGAGTCCGCCTGCCGATGCAGGGGACACGGGTTCGTGCCCCGGTCCGGGAAGATCCCACATGCCACGGAGCGGCTGGGCCCGTGAGCCGTGGCCACTGAGCCCGCGCGTGTGGAGCCTGTTGCTCCGCAACGGGAGAGGCCACAGCAGTGAGAGGCCCGCGTACCGCCAAAAAAAAAAAAAAAAAATGCTTACTCTTCCCGCCTGACTTCACTCCCAGGGATGATTTTGACGTAAGATTTTGGAAACCATCCTCTTCCTCCATGCACCTCCCCAAACCACCAATTTTCTTGCTGCTCCAAGACAGTAATGATATCATGTTTTGAGAAGTTCAAGTGGTTATCTTTCTTTGCAGTCCAGGAACAAAGGGCCTGTGCTTTTAGGTTTTCTACAACCTGTCCCTGTGAAATCAAAACCACAAAATTAAAAACAAACAAACAAAAAACACAATGGTAACCATGATTTTTGTTTTCTAGTATATAACATACTTACTGTTCAAACAGCAGACCAGTTTGGTGTGGTGGTGACTTAATATCAATGGTGACTTAATCTACTAACCAACTTAAAATTATATATGACAGACAACCACCTGAATAGCCTTCTGTGAAGTTAAAGACCCAACAGCTACCATTCAAGGAAACATCTTGGCACTAAGTATCACAGGTATGGAAGGTAAACCCTGGGTATGCAAGAAGTGTACTCATAGATCCATCAAGTATGTATCACATAACAAATGAAAAGGGGAACCCTTTCTCTCCTCCAGTTTCCAAAGTCTCCTCACTGCAGTGGATTCTGTTTATTCCACTAGGAATGGAGATGCAGTTGTGATGGGCCTCCCTCCACTTTTCTGTTTTCTGTTTCATAACGTCTTCGTATTCTTATTCATCCTTCTTTCTTTCCTTCTTCTCTCAGAGGAAGGAGTGTTTTCATTTTGTTGATAGGGCTAGCCTCTTTACCTGTGCTCTAAACTTTCTATCATGTCCTCCCACCTTCTAACAATATTTTGTAACACTGTGAATTCTCTCTTGAATCTTTAACTTTCCACTTCTCTATTTACTTCTACTTCTTTTTTTTTAATTCTTAAAAAATATTTATTTATTTATTTGGCTATACTGGGATCTTAGTTGCTGCATGTGGGATCTTAGGTTGTGGCATTTGGGATCTAGTTCCCTGACCAGGGATTGAACCTGGGCCCTCTGCATTGGGAGTGTGGAGTCTTAACCACTGGACCACCAGGGAAGTCCCCTTACTTCTACTTCTAACTTCCTTAAAGAAAGAACAGTCTTAAACTTGCTTTCCAATTTCACCCCTCAGTCCATTCTAATTTAGCTTCTGTAACCATCACAATACTGAATCTCTTGGTAAGATCATTGATAACATCAGAGCCAAAAGCTTCTTGCAAACCCTTACCTTCTCTGATCTCTGAACAGTGCTGACATCACTAAAACCCCTGCAGTTCGTGAAGTTCACTCTCTGGTGATTGATGGCTCCTCTTTAGTCCGGTCTCCTTCCCTTCCTGTTTTACATGATTTCCCTAATCTTATTTATGCCTATGATTTCTCAAATCTGTATCTTAATTATAACTTTATCTTTTGAGCTCCAGACTTGTAAATCAAGCTGCCTGCTGGGCCTTCCCAGCAGGTTGTCCCTCCTACAAATACCTAAGTTGCACGTCTGAAATGTAATCACTTTTAGAACCCACAAAACCCACTCCTCTGGTACTGCCATCTTCTCAGTTACTCAAGCTAAAGACCCTGAAGAGGTATGTTTAACTCCAACTTCTTCTTCACTCTTCACATTCAATGAATTGCCAATTTTATGTTGACTCCTAACACTCTTTTAAGTCCATCTCCTCTTCTATATATTTTCATTACTGGTTCACATCATCTTGTTACTTAGCTATTGTAATATCCTCCCTTTCTTGGTCTCCTCCCTTTGCTTCCTTCCACCAATCTGGCCTCTACACTACTGCCAGAGTTATCCTTCTAAAATATACACTTCAACTCTCCTCTTAAAAACCTTCATGGGCTTTCCACTGCCAGTTGCTTAGCATGGTATTAAATGCTTCACAAATAAACCTCAACCTCTCTCTCCAACTTCACTTAACCATTTCTTCATGAATCCTGTACTCTAGCCACACTATAAACAATACTTGCTTCCTATAAACTCCTCTTGTTAACATGCCTCAGTGACTTTTCCCAAATTGTTCTTTCACAGGAATAACTTTCCTTCTTTGTCTGGTGAAAGCTTGCTCATTTTTGAAGGTTCGACTGAAATGCCTTACCTATTGTGAAGCCTGCTCCAATTCCCACAGATTGAATTGAAATGCTCTCTCCTATACCCCTCAAGATTTCATAAAATATCTTTATTACAACACTTCTCATAGTTATTTATTTATATGTTTGTCTTCATTAGATTGACTTCTTAATGGCAGAGGTTTGTTTTTTTTTCCATTAAATTTCTAGCACATAATAAATGCCTGGAACCTGTGGTCACACAATAAACATTTTTTGAGTGAAGGACTCTATTCTGACGAAGTCTGCAATTTCTTTTTAATAATGTTAATGTAACAATGCTGGCATCTCGGTTACATCTAAACGAGAGGCTAAACATATATATAACACAGTTCTCACACAAATGACTTACTTAAGGAAAACACAAACAAAAAACCCCAAGCCCAAGCTCTTCTTACAATAACTACAAATTAAGACTATAATCAGATTTGTAAAAATGATATTTTGAGCTCAGAAACCTTAGCTGGTAGCAACTTGCTACTATGAGAATAAATTGTTGGGAAACCTCTAATAATAATTTCTTCAACCTCGTATCACATATGAATGGTAAGAAAAGAAACTAAATGATACAAACTTTGGTTAGATGAGTAAATGATGGCCTTGTACAAAAATCTTCATTCTATTTTATGTGAACCAGGAGCAATGTCAAAGAATAAAACACAAGAAAATTAAAGATACATACCTGTCCGTGAATAGGTGATGTAGATACAGGGGACACAGTGCGAGTAAAAGCTGATTTTTTCTGCCATGATGTGTTAACAGTTAGGCTTGAAAACGATATGTTTTGATAATCAGTCACTGATGCTGGTTGATTTGAAGAAAGTGATCTATAAATATAACAATATGACAAAAGTATACTTAATTGTTCAGAATCTAACTAAGTACTACCAATTTATCTATTTGTATATAATATACATTGTGTTGAAACACAACTTGGGCAAAAAAAAAAATTTATGAACTACTGACCCATGTTTTTATTTACTAAACTTCAGAATTAAATTTGGAACAAAAGGTACTCTTAGAGAGTCCAGTGCAGATTAAAATATGATTAAGTAGCAGGTTGACACAAATACATATTAGGTGTTCACACATTTGCAGAGACGTGTAAACTCCATTATTAGCTAAAAACTTACTCAGAAGTTGAGGTAGCAGATAAAGACACTGTAGGAGGAAGTAAGGCCTTCTTAGGCGACACAGATTTTTCAGACGTTATTTTTTCTACATAGTTGCATGGAAACCAGCCAAAATTTCCTTGAAAACTACCATAAAGCCAACCAGGTTCTCCTACGGTTTTTTCATCAACCTATGGAAACAAAAAGTAGGGTTAACAGTGGTTAGAAAGCCACTTATTTACAAAGGAAAGAGATGCAGACCACTGTCCAGCAGCCTAATTTTCAGAATTAAGTCTGTCTAACTAAACAGCTAAGCACTTTCTACAGTAGATTATTATCTCTAATGATGGACAAGGTGCCTTTTTAAATTTAAATTTTTAATTTTATCCAAGTTAATACATAAAAATAGTTTACATTCCTATCAGAGTCTTTTTGAACTCTCTAGGAGAAACAGAAAACTTTTTCTGAATACTATTTTCCATCTGGTAAAACACAGAGGTGATTTATAGTTTCATTTCTTCTCCCAGACATTTCCCTCCTACAGTCTGGCATCCTCTGTCCTCACAGCACCCCTTCTTCTGCTTCTTGGTCCTTTGTCCTTTAAACACTGATGATACCTCAAGTTTTATCACTGGCTCTCTTACTTCATACTATACACTTCTGGAAGAGGCCCACTCACTTCTATAGTGATCAGTTCTTTATACGATATATTTGCAGAACTGACTTCTTTTTTCTAATGGGGTAAGCCTGTACTTTCAACTACTTCCCAGATATCTTCAACTGGATGATCCACAAGAACTTCCAACTCAAGTCTAAGATTGAACTTGTTTTCTTCCCCAGTCTACTCCTTCTCCTAAATTCCTGTATCTCTGTTATTCTTACCATCAAAGACTTAGTCATTCTAAATAAAAAAATCTTTGGATAGGGAGGGTGGGAGGGAGGGAAATGCAAGAGGGAAGAGATATGGGGACATATGTATATGTATAACTGATTCACTTTGTTATAGAAGCAGAAACTAACACACCATTGTAAAGCAATTATACTCCAATAAAGATGTAAAAAAAAAAAATCTTTGGCTCTTACCTCTCTTACACTTCCATATCCAAACTGTGTTGATTTTGCTTCTAAAAGCTCTTTCGAATTTTTTTTTTTCAACCCTACCCTCCTAACCTACTTCAGGCCTTTTTCATTTCACACCTGGATTACTGTAATCTTTACTCATCCTTCAAGATTCTGTTAACTGCCCCCAAACTAGGTCAGAGTTATCTCATACATACTGTCATGAGATAGCATGCATTATCATACTGTGTGATTCTTTATTTACATGTATCTCTTCCATTTGTCTGTGAGCCTTTTAATTGATACCCATTGCCCAGCATAATACATATTTGCTTAATTCACTGAATAAATATGCCAACTATGTTCTCCACTCCATTTTCTACACTTTTTAGATAACCTTTCTAAAATAGATTTGACAGTGTTTTACCGATCAAAATCATGTAGAATTTGTATGGTGATTCCATATCCATTAAGATTTTTAAAAACACTTTTTTTGAGGTGTAATTAGCATATTATAAATTTCACATTTAAGGTATTAAATGTGATAAGTTTTGACATACGTATACAGTTGTGAAAAATCACACAACCAAGATAATAAACATATCTATCAACCCAAAATGTCTCCTTTTGCTCTACTGAAAGCACTCCCTCCCACTCCTCCACTTGACCCACACCCCATCTCCAAGAAGACACTGGTCTGCTTTTTGTCATTATAAATTAGTCTGCATGCTCTAGAACTTTATATAAATAAAATCACACAATATACATCCCTTTCTGGGGGGTCTGACTTTTACTCGGCCTATTATTTATTATTGAGATCCATCCATGTTGTAGTGAATGTGAATAGTTCATTTCATTTTATTGTTGAGTAATATTACATTGTATGATGTACCACAATTTGTCTGTTTACCTACTGATGGAAGATTGAATTGTTTCCAGTTTCTGGCTATTACAAATAAAGCTGCTATAAACATTTGTCTTTGTATGGACATATGCTTTCAATTCTCTCGAGTAAAGATCTAGGAGTGACAGGGCTGGCTCATATGGTAGATGCATGTTTAACTTATTTTACTGATAAAAATGACTTTATTGAGATATAATTCACCATACAATCCTCCCATTTAAAGTACACAAATCAATGAATTTTAGTATATTCACTTATGCAACCATTATCACAATCAATTATAGAACCTTCTCTATTAAAAAGAAACCTTGTACTATGTTGTATCTAACAGTCTAAGAAACCCTTGAGCAGCCCAAAGCTGTAAGGATTTTCTCCAATGTCTTTTTCTAGAAGTTCTACAGTTCTAGGTTTTACATTTCAGGATTTACCTCTGATCTATTTTGAGTTAACTTTCATATATGTTGTAAGGAATACATCAAAATTCATTTTTGTGCATATGGATATCCAAATGTTCCAATGTCATTTGCTTTTTAGAAAAGACTAGGATTTCCCTGGTGGTGCAGTGGGAAAGAATCCGCCTGCCAATGCAGGGGACATGGGTTCGAGCTCTGGTCCAGGAAGATCTCACATGCCGCAGAGCAACTAAGCCTATGCACCACAACTGCTGAGCCTGCGCTCTAGAGCCCACGAGCCACAACTACTGAAGCCCGTGCGCCCTAGAGCCCGTGTTCCGCAACAAGAGAAGCCACCGCAATGAGAAGCCCGCACACCTCAACAAAGAGTAGCCCCCTATCGCCGCAACTAGAGAAAGTCTGTGCAGCAAGAAAGACCCAATGCAGCCAAAAATAAATAAATAAATAAATTTATATATAAAAAAAAGAGTATCCTTTCTCCACTGAGTTGCCTTTGCACCTTTATAAAAAATCAGTTATATAAATATGCAGTTGTAGATCCAGTTATTCTGTTCCACTTGTCTATTTTCCAATCTAGATACTAATACTACACCATTCTTATTGCTATAACTTCTATAATAAGCCTTATAATCAGGTAGCATAAGATCTCCAACTTTGTTCTTCTTTTTCCAAAGTGGTTTGGTTATGAATCAGCTTGTAAATTTTTACAAAAAAGTGGAAAAGAAGTACTGAGATCTTCCTGAATGGAACACTTGTAGGATAGAGCCTGAGGATTTGCCCAAACTGTTCTCATTTAAGTATTATTTCCTAAGCTCTGTATTTATCTAAAACAGAGATCATTTAGAAAAAAAATGTTAAAAAAAAAATATATGTATAAAAATTCTCTATTAAAAAGGGCTACCCTTTTAATATGTCTGATGAACTTAATGTGATTGAGAGACGCCTATATTGCTGTTTCTGTTATCTTGTGCACGAGACCTATTAGACGTGTGAAAATACCCCTTGGAAAAGAAGTCTGTGCTAATATAATTGTACATTCTATGCTGTCATACGTAGCATATCACATAGACAACTGTCTGGCTGTACTTGGAAGACTTTCTGAAATCTGATTGCTACTCAATGATTTTCTGTTTTAAAGAGTGTTAAACAGATCACATATGCAAGTAATAAGACCAAAAATCTTAACACCAATGTATACAATTAAACTGCATAGCTTATATTCTTAAAAAAAAAAAAGCCTGGTGGGAGTTTGACTGAAACTGCCTTGAATCTATAGAACAATTTGAGGAGAACTGCTTTCTTATTAATACAGAGTCTTCCAATCCATAAACATGGTATAGCTTTCCATTTATTTAGGTCTTCCATTTTTCTCAACAATACTTTGTAATTTTCAATAAACAGGTCCTGTACATCTTTTGTCAGTTTTATATCTAAGCATTTCATATTTTGTATGTTACTGTAAATGTTATTTTTAATTTCAATTTCTGAATATCCACTGCTTGTATGTAGAAATACAACTAATTTCTGTATATTGATCTTGTTTCCTGCAATTTTGCTAAACTCACTTATTACTTCTAGTAGCTTTTTTTTTAAGATTCTATGGGATTTTCTACACAATCATGTCTTCTGCAAATTAAATCTTAGTTCTCCATTTCCACTCTTGATGTCTTTTATTCTATGCTGAGTCACTGCAGATCCATTACGATTTTTATCCTAGAAGATCCCATCTCTCTAGTTTTAAGCTCTTCAAAGTTCAAACTTCTTAGTGTAGAATTCAAGGCCTCTGAAATTGTGGTTTCTTTGTCAAGTACCAACTTACCTTTCTAGCTTCATCTCCTAATATTTGTCCCATATTCTACGTAAGTGGTTATGTGACATTCTTTAAACACACCAGGCTCAGTGTTTTTGTTCAAGATATTCCTCCTGCCAGAATTTTGTCGGGTTTAGGGGAAAGAACACAGACTTTGGAGTTAAGTGAACCATGTTTCAGTCTTAGCCATGCCACCTGGCTGGTAATCTGCTGTAAGGTAATGAATATCATCTAAAGCCTCAGTTTGTTCATCCATAAATTTGGGGGGAAAATACCTGCCCTACCTTCCTCCAGGTTATTCTGAGGATTAAATTAAGAATATTTATAAAAGTGCTTAGTAAACTGTAAAGCTCTAAACAAGTATAAAGCATAATACTTTGAGCCCTTTCTCCATCCTATCCTTGGGGAAAATGTCCCCAGTGCTATTTGGTTGTGTTATTGCTTCATCTTCTGGGTTCCTATAGCACTTTATTTCTTTAAATGGTTAATCTAAACATATCACATTATATTTTGTACAATTATACATATTTCTTTTTTCTTCCTAAACTTTGCCTTCCTTATTCATTTTTATATATCCCCAGTAGGCACATGGCTAGAAACTCAACAAATGTTAACTTGAATAGACTATTCTAAATTAGATAAACAACAGATTCAAAGTTTAATTAATAACAAATGGATTTATTATCAGGTAACTTCATTTGTGTTTATGGTAAATAATTCTCATTTTAATGCCATATGTCTGGCTATTTATTACATCATGAATGAGATATTTAAAAAATCCCTCAATCTAAGCTGCTTTGGTTAATTACACAGATAGTATCATAACTATCTAATTACCATAAAATGGTGTTCTGAAATAGAACAAAGGAACCATTGATAAAATATTATCCTGTAGATCTAGTTAAGACTAGTTTAAAATAGCTAATCCAGAGCACTAAAAATGAAGGCAAGAACATAATAAACCCTGAGGAATATGCAACCTAAACCTGATTTAAATATTTGGTCTAAAGGCAAGGAATCATTGAAAGGTATGAGTACTGGCATTCAAACACTCACTTCCTCCTTTTCTTACAAACTTTTAAAAGCAAAATTTCTTTAATACTATTTCCTAATGTTTTCAACCTTCTGAAGAAGAAAAGGCCCAATCATTTATTATTCAGAGTTAGACCAGGTTGGCTCTGTAAAGGGTCAATTTTAACCAATTTCATACCTGTCGTTTATAATTCTAATTGATTTCTAATTGTCAATTTACATAGAGAGTTAAACTAGAAAAATTTACATAAATTCTCACAGGCCTAGGGAAACTATTACTTCAAAAATATCATTAACAGATAAGGATAGAAAAATAGGTTGTCATGAAAAATGTTGCCATGGTTCAGTGGAATTTATCATCTTTTTCACTTTCACTCAAACCTCCTCGGCCACCTTCATTCATTAAGTTGACCAGATGTTGCCTCCTGTCTTACCAACAATACAGAAGCCCTCAGATTTGACCTCACCTCTACCTCAGCACAAGTTATGATCCCATCCACCCCTTCGTCCAGCCCTCCAATCACGAAGGAAAATGTATCTAGCCCTTCCACCTCTCCCTCTTCCTGTGCTACAGACCCCAAGCCCTCAAGATTATCATGAATCTTCCTCCTCTCCATCCATTGGTCAGAACAGAGAGGTCTGACAGTGAGGCATGAGGTGCCTTCCTGAGTGCTCTGTGTTCTGTATGTTGAATTGAGTGGTGGTTTCAAAGATCTATATACATGTACAAATTATTTGAGCTGTACACTTATGGTTGTGTACTTCACTCAATGTAAATTATATTTTAATTAGAAAAAACACCTCCCTCCATTGGTGATTTACTCTTTCTGGTATCATTAACCCTTTTCCTCTGCAGATCCTTTCTATTATTTAAACTTGCTCAAGCTTCTGCCAAGTTAAAAAACAAAAAACAAGAACAACTTCCCTCAACCCACATTCCTCATTATTTACCACCTTTGCTCCCTCCCCTCTTTCAAAAGTCAAGCTCCTTCAGAGAGTTTCATATATTCATTGTCTCCTCTTCCTCCCTTCCAACTGTTCCTCAACTCACTGAAATCTGGCTTCTTCCCCCACCACTCCACTCAACTAACACTCTTCTCCTCAAGGTTAACAATAACTGTGCTGTTGTTAATCTAACGGTTATTTTTTTAGTACTGTCTTATTTTACATGTGGACCACTCGTCTCAAATGTCCCTGACACTAAACTCTGTTTTGTTCCTACCTCTAGTCATTCTTTTATGGCTCCCCCTCCTTTAACAATCCCTTCCATGTCCGTGCTTTTCAGGGATTGCATCCTCAGTCATCTTCCCCCTTCTTTATTACACCCTTGGATGAGCTCTGCCACAGTCGTCTTCAATAACCATCACAACACACTGATGACATCCAAACTGGCCTCTAGATATCTCTGGATATCCAACTGCTGCCTAGAAATCTGAAACTCATCCCAAACTGAACTCATTATAATTCCCACTTAAATTTCCTCCTTCTAATCTTCCTGTCTTAATGAATGAACACCATTATCAACCAAGCTGTCCAAATCAGGTATCTGGTAGTAACTCATGACTCATTCTTTACGTCAAAGATTCGGCAGAGAATACAAGCGCTCAAGAAACTCCAGCTAACATTATGTTCCTGCTGTCACTACCACCAGACTGGCTCTCTGACTGTGGGAGACGTCTGCTCTAAAGCTGGAAGCAGTCTACACCCTTTCTTCCTACTTCTTTAGGATGTGTCTTTCTCATTAAACCATAAACTCACTAAGAGCAGAGACTGTCTTGTTCACTATATCCCTAGCCTATCATAGCTCCCAACAAGTATTTGCTGAAACAAATAAAAGATATAACCAAAAATATAAGTAAGCTCTTGACCAAACAGATCTAGGCTACATTGCTTCACTCTTGGACACTACCTCATCATCACCAAGTAGAAGAGGAGGAACAGCAGGGCCAGAAGACTATGGACTCAAGCTCCTCAGCTGAGGAGCAGCTGTGGCACTGTCAGTGTGGCAATGGCAACAGAAGGAATGTGTAGCTGGGGATTGTCTTGAGCATTTGAATAGATGGTTCTGGTAAACCCTATTCCAAGTATCATTAAACATTTGCTACCTAACTGATAAAATACACCAAACTGGTGACAGTGCAGGTTAAAAAAGAAAACAGACACTGGCTAGGTATTCTAAGTAATACTGCCTTTATTTACTAAGAAGAAAACTGAAGCCAGGATTAAAATCGAAGTCGGTATGCTTCTAAAGCCTGTATTCTTTCCAGTAAATCACATAGCTCTGTCAAATGCTATTCCCTGCATCTTCTCTTATTCATTCATTTTACATCATTTGTGATTATACAATAAAAATCTTTCTGTTCCAAGGAACAAGGGTCTGTATCTGATTAGAGCTACAGAACTTAACTCCTTCAACTCTTTTAATGGTTGCCAGAAAATAACCAGCTCCCCCAAATTTCATTGGTAATTTATTAAAATAACAAAATATCACCTTTTATGACATAAAGCAGTATGGCAGAGTGGAAAGAACACTGGATTTGGAAATCAAAAGACATGTACTTGCACTCCACATTGGCAGTGTGCTGCTGACAGTTACAACTTGTGTTAAGTCTTCCTGCCTAGAATATGGCAATGTAATAATAACTGTCCTATGCAGCTCTGTGGTATGTCATAAGAACCAAATGAGGTAATGCTTAAGGTATATTTTTAAAATGGTAAATAACTATATAATAGTATACTCAATATTATCATAGAAAGTAATATAGTACATTGCATTCAGCTTATTCATGAGAAAAAAAGATTTTGTTTCCTACCTGTATTATATCACCAGAATTAAAACTCATTTCGTCATGGTTCCTTGCTTCAAAGCAATATAATGCTCTGTAATTTACCAAAGCACCGGCTGGCTCACCTAAAGAGAAGATAATTGTCATTATCTGCTTCTTTCATATATACACATCTTTGCTATGACTCAATAAAGAGCCTGAAAAGAAAAAAACTGAGCATCAAACAGTATCATGAAAATCCATTTAATATAGGCTTGTTAGAATTTAAATATTTTCAATAGTCACAGAATCAATATAAAAACAAACAAGGATATTCGTCTTAAGTAGGAGTCAGTAAAACAAAGAGATGGCTTGCAGGGTGTGTCACGCGCATGGATGAAGGAAGGTGGGGTGGTAATTGTCAAGTGGAGGGAGACTAAGTTCCAAGAGGCTTAATTTGATCTGTGAAGGTCAGAATATCACAGGGAAGAAGAGCACAAAAGGGAGGTCACAGACAGAAGGTTAGTCAGTAAACAGGGTTGACTACAGATGTATCAGTACGGTTCTAAAAAAAAAAACAGTACAAGAGTTCACAAGTGTACTTGACAATAGATGAAAGATATTTTCCTTTGCTCATTTGTAGAATAAATGCTTTAACTTAGAAAAATTTCAACACATTGTATCATTAATAAGGATTCAAAGGTTTGTGCATTCAGAAGAAATACAATAATATTTAAAGTATTTTAGAAATGCACTCTGGGGTGTATCAAAAACAATGTATATCTTCTGAGAAAATTTCAGTGTGCAAAGACTTAAAACTTTACTGTTGCTTCATTAAAATAAACAGTTTAGCTACACTGGTGGAATAAAATATTTTAAACTATTTACTTCAATTATGAAAACTGTGTCAGGGTTTATGCACTGTTAGTGACGCCTATCTTCTTTTCTTTGTGTCACTTTAAGATTTCTACCCTCAGTCTGTTTTTTCTTTTTTTCTTTTTTTCCTCAGTTTGTTTTAATAAACCCACGAACTTCTCATCCAAGTTTAATTTAGGAAAAGGTCTTTTCTGACTCTAAGGATTAGCATTCATTTTAATTTTCTTCTTTTTTTGAACCTCATCAGAGTCTATTTTTTTCTTTTCGCTTTTGTTGCTCTGTTTCAGAAAAATCAAATCAATTATTTTCATCCTTATCCTTACTTTGTTTCTCCTCAGCTTTCCACTCCACTTCTTGAACTTTTTCTTGTGTTTTTTCTTCTTGGAGTCGCTTTTGTTTTTCTTCTTCCTCCTTTCTAAGATTTTCTTTCCATAAGTTTTCTTTTCCTTGTTTTGCTTTCCTTTACATGAAAGAAAAAGAGTTTGCATAATGTCCTAAATTTTTTTTATGCAAAATAAAAATGTAATAGAAGATCTTGTTCCTGACAAACTAAAGAAAAATTACACATTTCTTATATGTTTAAATACAATCTTAGGGACTTCTCTGGTGGCGCAGTGGTTGAGAATCTGCCTGCCAATGCAGGGGACACAGGTTCGAGCCCTGGGCCAGGAAGATCCCACATGCAGCGGAGCAACTAAGCCCGTGCACCACAACTACTGAGCCCATGGGTCACAACTACTGAAGCCGTGCACCCTAGAGCCTGTGCGTCACAACTACTGAGCCCATGCACCACAACCACTGAAACCTGCGTGCTCTAGGGCCCACATGTTGCAACTACTGAGCCTGTGTGCTGCAACTACTGAAGCCCGTGTGCCTACAGCCTGTGCTCCGCAACAAGAGAAGTCATGGCAATGAGAAGCCCGCACACCGCAACAAAGAGTAGCCCCTGCTCGCCGCAACTAGAGAAAGCCCGCGTGCGGCAATGAAGACCCAACACAGCCAAAAATAACAAAATTTAAGAAAAAATACAATCTTATATAGTTATATATTTATTATATATAGCAAAGACATATTAGTAGGGGGGTGTGGAGAAGCCATGGGGGTCAGGGCTGAAGGGGAAAACCAATTAATCAATCAATTAATCAAGAGAGAAACTAAGCACAAGTAGATGAGCTAGGGAGTATGACTAACAATTTCTCACACTCTCAAATTTCTTCCTGCCAGCCAACCTCCCAAACCCAAGAAAAAAAGTGGAAAAAAACTGTAATGGAACTGTTCAGAAAACGAATCTAAAAATTATATCTAAATTTCCTTCCCTTGTCTCCAGATTCTTCACAAGGACTGCTGTCAAACTCTTATTCCCACTATCCTAGCTAATCCCTGTTTTCAGGATTGAGTCATTGCTGTGAAAATAGGAAATGCTGCTGGACAGATTATCTACTTCTTATATTATCACTTAAAAGTCTTTTTCATTTGTTAGATTTTAGATAATAGAGCATTTTTCCTCTATAGGTCCATACTTCTGTACATGTTTCTATGACATTTGATATAGCTGCAGCTTGGTTTCTAGCTGGTCAAGATGGTCTAAGATCAGCTTAGTTGTTTTAGTATTAGAATTAATGCTCACTGGAGTTCTTCTTGCATATACTTTTTATGATCTTACTGGAGGCAGAGCAGTCACCACTAATTAGCACCTTCTTCAAGTCTCAGCACACATTATCAGGGGCTATGAAGATTGTGACTGGATGCATCCCTAGGATTTGGGGGCATTTATGCCCCACCAAGGTGAAAGTCTTGGCTTAATTCCATATCTCTATTCCTATAATTCCTGGAGGAATTTGGAAATCCTGGATAATTCCAAAAACTGTACACCCACTCAGTCATGAACCCTTCCTCCTCATCCCCCAAATGTCTTATACTTCATACTCCTGGTTCATTATCCCACAACTAACTTCCTCTCAACCCTTTGCAAATCCTCCTACACCCTCTATCACTTTGCAGAGTGCTTTCTCTAGCACTTTCTGTAACTGACATCCAGCTCTCCTTTGAGGGGCATGCTTCTCTTGCAGTCCTTAAGCAATTCCGACCAATATTCCCTTTCCCAGTAACTTTCCCTGACACTCTCCCATGCCTAGGATGACCCAACCTACCTTTATTTAAATTCCCATAGCATTATAAACACCACTATCAGAGTACCTGCCACATATTTACTGGGATAAAGGCTAGAGAGTTAAGAGAATAAAAAATTAAATTTTGGTAAAGTTTCTATGTGCGTGTTTGTGGATGAGAAACTGGTCCACGGCCAGAAGATGCTTCAGAAGTTGGACAAAGAGGCCACATCTACAATGTGAAAACCTGACTATTACCAATAGCTTAGGACGAGAAGGCAACATACCTGAGCAAATGGCCAAGAAATCAAGATGTAGTACTAAGACCCAGCTCTGGACCAATTCTACATGTTCTGATTTCTTCCCTCTACTAAAGCAGGATAATGTGCAAGGACAATGAATAAAATGAAAATGTGTATTACTAATACAGTCTGTTGGCCTGAAAGGAATTGTGAGCAATGATGGAGAGATATCTAGATACTTGCATGTGTAAACAGAAAATTCTTACTAGCACATGACAGTCTCCATCTCTGTCAATCAAGAAGATTATTTACTACTAATGAATGAATGAATAAAAGTTGTTTTATTTGAGGATGCTCTTCAGAAGACTTAAAATAATATTTGTGGAACATTCTGAATGTGACTAATTTATTTTGATTTATTTTGATGTCTGTCAATTTCTTTGACAACTACTCATTTTACTTTTTAGAAATGGACTTATTATATCTAAGGCAGAGCCCAAAATGAATAAATTCAAATAGAAAAAAAAAAAGAAAATTCTAACACAGAGACTGCACTGCACAGTTCCCTTGTGCAATGTTAAGTGGCACAAGTTAGGTGGCAAATAAAAGCCTTAATTTGAACTTTACTGTCTCCACGTCTATATTATTCTGGGATCTCTTGTTAGGGAATCACAAAAGTAGGGGTCTTAGAATAAAGAATATTATAGCTATTTGTTTAGCTGTCTGACTCTCCTACTAGAATTATGAGAAATCTAGGGGCAAGGAGTAACCCAGAGACTACCTGCATCGCAGTCAACAGTGACCACTCAGTAAAAATGTGTTTAAGTGGTTATTCTAAAGCCATTAAGAAAAGAGGCCTGCTATATGGTAATGTGTCTTTCTTGCCTTCCCAGTAACTATTAGCTCTTTCATAGACATTATTGTCTACTCTTCTCCAGGGCAAAGAAATGTTGGTTTATTGATATTTGTTCATTAATTATAATAATTTCTGACACTAGAGAACTTGGGAGAAACATAGGAACATATTAGAAATAGAATCTTACCGATAGAAAAAAAAAATCATGCAAAGTCTCTAAATGAATGGTTCTAAGCTTCAGATACCACAACTGTCTCACTTTTCCTTGCTATAAATGTAGGCAGTTGATATAGCTCAGATATATACAAAGAAGCCTGCATCAACATGGCATTTCTACACTCAGTATTACACTCTATAAAATTAAGTACTTGGTTTTTATGATTTTTCAGGAAACGGTAATGGATTTATTATTGAGAGAGAGAAATAATGAGTGCTTATTACCTGCAAAACATTATACTTGGTTCTTTAGTTTTATTTAATTCTGAGTTACTTATGAGGTATGCATTAATGTTTCTATTTTTCAGATGGAAAAACTGAGGTTCCAAAAGGTAAAGTGACTTAACCAAGATCATCCAGATAGTAAGTGGTAGATCAAGAATTCTAAATCAGGTCTGACTCAAAAGTCTGTATTTTTCACTAATGGAACATAAAATTGGTTACTGTAAACTCAGTCCACAAAAGAAGGACTGAACTTCTAAAATTTAGAATCTAATTAGCATCTTAGGATAACCATTTTATTCCCCTTAATTTTTCATAGTCAAACTAAAAATATGGGCAACAAAATTAGAATTCTAATAGCAATATAGTATAATAAATTTATCAACTATATTACCTTGTAGCCTCGTCTTCTAGTTTCTTTTTCTGTATTAGCTCTAATCTTTTTCTTTCAATTTCCCTCAGCTTGTCACGTTTGATCTTATAAAGTTGTTCAAGGGCTAACTGCTGTGTATTGTAGCTTTCTCTCAGTTCCTAAGGAGAAAATAAGAAGTTAACGTGGCATTGATTTAAATACTTTTGTCTTATGCAAAAATGTGGCAACTGCATTAAAAGATAAAAATCATAAAGCAAGTTTAACTAAAGTAAAAAGATTAAAAGTCTTAAAAAATCCAGATGATTGAAAAATTCTTGAAAACAGTAAGTATTTAAGGTATGTGGCCAATGAGGACAAATGCATGTTAAAATCATCTGCTTTTATATTAATTCATTTCTAAGGAACACAGAATCTTTCACAAGCTAATTCTTTGATTTGGTACTTCCTTTTCAATAAAAAAGCAATCTATTAAAAATACAGGGAAACAATTTGCTTATTCTAACATTTGAAGAGGAATTTTGCTCAGTCATATTTTTGACACATGTAGTTTAACCAAGTTACCCATAACTTTTACCCAGTAAAATAGTGAACTAAACACAGAAGCAATTATTCAATAATTTAATAATTATTCAATATTTATTTAATTTAAATAATATATTAAATAATTTAATAACTAAAAATGGAAAAGATAATATCTACCTAAAACCATGACTAGAATGGGCCAAAATAATGAAAAATATTCCAAAGAGGGATTAAAATAAACAATTGTTTATTGAGCATCTAGCTCTGTGCAAAGTGCTATAAAGATTCACAGCGATCCAATCCAAGGCCATCTTGACTCCCAAGTCCATAGTCCTTGTCTTCAAAGAGTTCAGTCTCAAAGTAAAGTGCCAAAATCTGGGATATAGGTAAGTGTCTTCGCAGAAACTTGTGACTATCTGTTCAGCATTTCCTTTCCCTCTTCTGCTAACTGCACCCTTCCTCCTTTTGGGAAGCTGATTTACCCCCCAATCCCACCCTTCTATGTGGTTTTGATGAGTCTGTCAGATTCAGTGCTCCTAACTCCCACCCAAGTGTGGTCACTGGATCTAAACAATCACAGCACCTCACCTCCCTGGCAAGAATGACTGGTTCAAAGGATGTGCACATGATCCAGGCTGGGCCACAAGCCCTTCCCGGGATTCAGATATATTGAAGAGGGGAGAAAGAAGTCTTTCCTTCACTAAACTCATTAAAATGGGATAAGGTAAACCTGGAGCTGCCCCACTTCCTAGTGAGGCCATCAGGGGTAGGAATGAAGTCAAAACAGGAAAGAGAGAAGCAAAGATTAGAGATAGAGTTGGAGAGAGAGGGAGTGCTGGGGGAACCAAATCTCCAACTTCATTCCTGTGTCTAGGAACTGCCCCGTCTACTGATTCAGTCAATGGTCTTAGTACTCTTGCAATAACCACTCTTTTCAGCTTAACTATTTTGAACTGAATTTCTTTTACTTGGAATCTATAGAATCCTGAACAAGGGAGTAGAAAAAGCCTGGGATAAGGAAGAGGAAAAAAAACCAAAAAACAAAGAAACTCCCACAAAAACCTAAAGTAAACAAAAGAGACTTCACAGCAAAGGTGGGAGCTTCAACAACATTTAGATAGAATTTTTTGGTAAAAGATGTCTTGGGGCATCTATCTACACACAAAAACAAAACTCCAAACCACTAACAAATGAAAACAACCTAAGCTCTACTTCTTAATATTTTATAGATGAACCCTTTTAACTTGATTGAAATGGTAGAGCTAATCTGAGTAAATGTGGTATCCAGAGACTATGCCCAAAATGTCTAAGATCAAGACTTGCAGCTTAAGACAACAAGAATACAAATACTACATTCATAGCAAAGTTTTCACAGATCTCAGCTTCTGTAGTTCTCTTTGTTGCACCTTTGTCTAAACTCTATTGATGGGACTTCCTGGCGGTCCAGTGGTTAAGACTTCGCCTTCCAATGCAGGGGGTGCAGGTTCGATCCCTGGTCAGGGAGCTAAGATCCCACATGCCTCGCGGCCAAAAAACCAAAACATAAAACAGAAGCAATACTGTAACAAATCAATAAAGACTTTAAAAATGGTCCACATCAAAAAAAATCGTTTAAAAAAAAACCAAACAACTCTATTGAAAAGCGGAAGGCTACAATGGTTACAATCTGTGGAGAAGCAGTGTGGTTTAGTGATAAGGGCACATGGAGCACTGGTCTGGAATAAGAACGCCAAGGTCTGAATCAGGCTCTATCTGTGACTAGCTGAGTAATCTTAGGAAAGTTACTTAACAGTCTCCTCATCGTAAAATGGGGTGAATTATAGTACATGCCTCATAACACTGCTATGAGGACTGAATGGGTTAATACACATAAAGTGCTTACAATAGGGCAGGGCACATAGTAAGTCCTCAGTAAATATTAGCTATATTACTGGCTGAAGTCATAAATAGAATTATAAGTTTAAAAGGAGAGTGAAGAGGAGTCAAATTAATGTCTGATCTTAATATGGCTCTAAGGTTAGCCCTCTAACTTGTCCTTTAAAACACTGTTCCAAGTCTTCCTTCATTAGCCCATTCCTCCAGTGTGTGAATTAACGAGCTTCCTTGTGCTCCCCAAGACGTTCTGTGCATTCCCCTATCACAGGCAGCGTCTTCTGACTGTATGACTGTCTCCACTGGAGTGAGTTTCTTGACAACAGGACTGTCTTTCATCAAGGTATCCCCACCCAAGAGAGAGCCTGGTACAGTGTAGTTATTTAATTAGTATTTACTGGATGAATGAAAATACATAAACCATAGTCTATGCATATTAATACAATTTGAAGAGCACCACAGGGCTTCTCAAAAACATTTCCTCTGCCTGACTTACAATGATCCTAGAAATTCTTATCATTAGACTCACTCCTCTGAGTTAAGTCATGCTTCCAGGAGGTCCTGGTTAAATCTATCAGTTAACTATCACTTTGCTGTACAGCAGAAATTAACACAACACTGTAAATCAACTATACTTCAATTAAAAAAAAAACTATCAGTTAACTGAAAAGAAGTAAACAATCTGCACTTAACGAAAAGAATTGTACTCCATCTTAACGGAATAACAGATCATTCTTTTCAGGTTAAGGAAGTTCTCTTCCATTCCTAATATGCTAATAACTTTTTCATTTTTTCATCATGAATAAATGTTAAATTTTATCAAATACCTTTTCTGCATTTAGTGAGATAAGCATACTATTTTTCTCCTTTAATCTGTTTATATGGCAAATTACAGTCAACAGTTTTACATGTCAAATCATCTTTGCATGGCTAAGATAAATCCAACTTGGTCATAATGGAGTATCCTTCTTATAAATTTCCACATTCAACTTTTCAATATTCTTTAGAATTTTTGCCTCTATGCTAAATTGGTCTATAATGATCCTTCCTCATACTATTCTTATCAAATTTTGAGGTTTATGATAGTTTCATACAATAAGTTGGGAATATTCCCTCTTCTACATTTTGAAACAGATGTATAAGACTGGAGTTATTTATTCCTTCAGTAAAATTCTAGGTCTGGATTCTCTTTTAGAGAAGATTTTAAACTATGGAATTAAAATATTTTGTGACAATAGAGCTACCTAAATATTTTATTTTTCTTGAGCCAGTTTCAGCAAATTCTGATTTGTTCATTTCACCTACGTTTTCATATTTATGTGCAAAATTTTTCATAATAGTCCCTTCTCTTTTATTGTTTGCAATGTATTTAGTTATAGCTCTTTTTCACTCCTTTATTTTTATTTTGTCTTTAAGTCTTGCCAAAGGTTTGATAATTTTATTAATCTATAAAGAGAGTCAAATTTTGGCTTTCTTGATTCTCTGTATTAAATATCTGTGTTCTGTTTCACTAATTTCCTTCTACTTTTTTCCCTTTATTATGCTAGTCTTTTTCTAGCTTCTTAAGTTGAACACTTAGCTTATAAATTTTCGTCTTTTTAACAAAAATATAACCATTGAAGGTCAAATCCTGACTCTCTGGGTTGAATTTCTGCTTGCTACCTCTGTGCAACTTAATTTACTCCTATGTGAAATGTGAACAAATAATAGGACCTACCTCAACGGGTTAATGTTAAGGATTAAATAAATTAATATAAGTAAAACATTTAGAACAGTGCCAGTCACAGATAAAGCCTTTAATAAATCCTATTATTAGTATATCTTATGAATTAGAAAATAGTTATTGACTCCTGATATGGAATATGGGGAATCTGCTCATTTACACTATCCCCTATCTCCTCTCCATCTTCCAGTGTGTGTTATAATTTAAAAATATACTTATTCTACTATTTCATTTTCATAAACATTTGACATTTTGCAACGTAATTTTTCTCCAAGTTTTTATTTTGAAAACTTTCAGATCTACAAAAAATTTGACTAAGTTGAAGACGCTGATGCTTTCACCCCAGAACTTCATCATTATTCTATGTAACTACGGTGTCAATGTCAGTACCAAACTAAATAAATTTAATAGTGACATAATAATCTTAATACAGAATTCATATTCAAAAGATGTTCCCTCCCAATAGTGTAAATATTGTCCTTAATAACAGCCTTTTTTTGGCTCCATAATCCAATCAAGGACCATACACTTCATTTCATCATTGTAAGAAGATTTCCTCCATCTTTTATGAGATTCACATTTTTAGAGTGTGGGTTAGTCAGCTATTTTACAGACCAAACCACAATTTGAGTTTGTCTAATTATTTCCTTACACTTACACAGATGAAATATTTTTGGCAAAAATAGTATAGAAGTGATGTGTCTTAAAAAAAAAAAAAAAGAAGTGATGTGTCTTTTTCAGCGCATCATATCAGGAGACACATAATGTCAGCTTCTGCCATTTGGGTAATGTTAAATTTGACTGCTTGGTTGAGGATGGCTTACCAGTTTCTGGCCTGAGTATTTTCTTTGCTCTTCATTGCCATTTCTAGATGATTATTTCTTCTTACTCTTACAAACTCCATCTTTTTCTGAGGCTCAGAATAACATCCAGCAGTACCACCCTCCCATTCCTCTTTATTGTCATCTATGGATCACCTGGTCACTGATCCTCATTCATTCATTTTCATTATTCTTCCAGTCTTTGACATCAATGTAGATGACCCCATCAAAACCTCAACTCAGACTGATCTCCTCAAACACAGGGAGGGGGAAGTGTAACCCTGGACGAAGTGAGAGAGCGGCATGGACATATATACACTACCAAATGTAAAACAGATAGCTAGTGGGAAGCAGCCACATGGCACAGGGAGATCCGCTTGGTGCTTTGTGTCCACCAAGAGGGGTGGGATAGGGAGGTGGGAGGGAGACGCAAGACGGAGAAGAAATGGGGATATATGTATAGCTGATTCATGTTGTTATACAGCAGAAACTAACACACACCGTAAAGCAATTATACTCCAATAAAGATGTTAAAAAAAAAAGGTAGGGATTGAAATAGTAACCTGGGAAATATCAGTCAAGTAACAACTAAGAGCATGTGGTTTATCTGATGCTGAGTTGAAAACTGTAAGAACTGGTGTCCAGGGTGCTGATAGGACTTGGGCAGCTCTGCTAAGTCATTCTAAGTGACCAGAAACTATGAATTCAAAAGCATTCTCAATGTTCATTCTTGGGGCTAAACATATGTATTTCAGCACACTGGAGGAAAATTTTCCAAGTGAATATTATACAGATAAGAAGGCTTAATTATCCCTTGGCACTGTTCCTTTCCTGCCTCAGAATTATTGAAAAAAATACTGAAAAACACAAATAGGATTTATGCAAATGTAAGTATTTGACAACAGATCTTCTGTATAGTTTTATAAAACATAATTATAAAAAAGTGTATATGGTTTAAGAAGGTTATAAAGTTTAAGAGCATCACAGTAGGAGGATTATAACTTTCTATTGTGATAAAATCCATCGACAAACACATGAAAGAATGCTCAACATCACTAATCATTAGAGAAAAGCAAATCAAAACTACAATGAGATATCATCTCACACCAGTCAGAATGGCCATCATCAAAAAATCTAGAAACAATAAATGCTGGAGAGGGTGTGGAGAAAAGGGAACACTCTTGCACTGTTGGTGGGAATGTGAATTGGTACAGCCACTGTGGAGAACAGTATGGAGGTTCCTTAAAAATCTACAAATAGAACTACCATATGACCCAGCAATCCCACTACTGGGCATATACCCTGAGAAAACCATAATTCAAAAAGAGTCATGTACCATAATGTTCATTGCAGCTCTATTTACAACAGCCCAGAGATGGAAACAACCTAAGTGTCCATCATCGGATGAATGGATAAAGAAGATGTGGCACATATATACAATGGAATATTACTCAGCCATAAAAAGAAACGAAATTGAGCTATTTGTAATGAGGTGGATAGACCTAGAGTCTGTCATACAGAGTGAAGTAAGTCAGAAAGAGAGAGACAAATACCGTATGCTCACACATATATATGGAATTTAAGAAAAAAAAATGTCATGAAAAAGCTAGGGGTAAAACAGGAATAAAGACACAGACCTACTAGAGAATGGACTTGAGGATATGGGGAGGGGGAAGGGTAAGCTGTGACAAAGCAAGAGAGACATAGACATATATACACTACCAAACGTAAGGTAGATAGCTAGTGGGAAGCAGCCGCATAGCACAGGGAGATCGGCTTGGTGCTTTGTGACCGCCTGGAGGGGTGGGATAGGGAGGGTGGGAGGGAGGGAGATGCAAGAGGGAAGAGATATGGGAACATATGTATATATATAATTGATTCATTTTGTTGTAAAGCAGAAACTAACACACCATTGTAAAGCAATTATACTCCAATAAAGATGTTAAAAAAATAAAAATAAAATAAATAAATAAAATGAAATCCATCGAAAATAAAACTTCTCATTTTAACTAAAAAAAGAAAAAACAAAACAATTGATCTCAACAATGATTTTTTTTACTCCATTTAATCCCTCATTTGCATTATTATACCCTGAATCTTGTCATCATCAAAAAGAGAACTACTACTGATCAGTATCCCATTTTCCAAACATAAGTTCTTATCCTTCAAGCTTTTCTTATATATGGTACATCCATTTCAACAGGTTTCCAACCTCACTGAGACCTCCATTCTGTTGACCCCATCATCCTCTCTTTTTTCATCAGCACCCCTTCCTCTCTTCATATCCCTTCATGTCCAGTACCTATTTCAGAGTTCATGTTTATCACAGTTACTGTGTTAAGATCTGTAGCTCTTTTGTTCCTCCCTCTCTGCCCATGTCTATTAAAACCTCAAACCCGTATGAATCTATTAACCTATGTCATCATCCTTTTCCATGCTTACACATAAACAGCTGAACTTTGGTGGGGAAAGAAAAAGACACAATTAGGCCTGCTGTTTTCAATTTAAATTCATGAACTCCAACTTCAAATAGGCATTTAACATTGCTCAGGACACCTACTGTTTTCCTCTACTAAGCTTGCACTCCCCACCCCCACTAAGATGTGTATTTCATGCCTACTTTTCACTCCTGAAATTCCCCAATCTTCCATTCATTCTTTTCACTACCAGCCAATAACCTTGCCTCATTAAGCCAGACTGGAATTCCCTCATCTTTCCATCTCAAAAGCAATAAAACTTCCTGCATCTGCATCCATCTCCTTCTAGTCTAGTTTGAGTTATTTCATGTCCTCAACCACCCATGAAGACTCTTTGTAATGATCTAACTTGCTTCTGATTTTAGGTTTTGAAGCTATCAACTTCCTACTCTCTACCAACAAATTTAGCCGACTTCACACCTATCTAATCCCCATATGTTACACTGGAAGTATTCTTTTTCTCTTGTCCTTCAATCTATGCTCCAGATTATATCTTAGTCTGCTTCCTTGGGACTTTGCTCCATCAATTATCACTACTTTATACGGTCAATCTCAATCTCTCACTTTCCTCCTCCTTCCCTTCCTCTCTCTTCTACTTTAAGTCTTGTCTTTCTTTTCTTTCTTCCTTTTTTTGAATTTAAAAAATAGCCTTTACTTAAAAGAATAAATTACATGGAATCAGAAGTTTCCCTAAAACCTGGGATACATGGTTTTCTGCTGTTTTTTGACTAATTTCTTTCTACTTTTTTCTCATAAACTCTATATACCAATACTAACTCTAAATGCTGTATATTTTCTGACTGAGAATATTCAAAACCATTCATTCATTCAACAAGTGTGTATTGCCATACATGATGTTCCATGCACTGTTCTAGGTGCTGGGAATTCAGCAACGAAATATTTGGCTTGAGCCTGGCAATCATCTTTAACACACTGAGATGGATAAGGTTAGTTACCTAAAAAGCTTAATTTTCTCCATTTCCATTCTCCGGTCCTAACAGAAACTATCCATTCCTCATGTATCCATATGCTGCACAAAAAGGTGATACCACTTTCAAGGGTGGTCCTAATTATTCTTTTATTTTTCAACTTTATTAAAGTATAATTGGTAAATAAAAACTGTATATATTTAAGGTATATAATCTGCTGCTTCAATACACATATACACTGTGAAATGATCACCATAATCAAGCTAATTAACATATTCATTTCCTCATATAGTTACCATTCCCTCCTTCCCCCCCCACCCCGCTCCTTCTCTTCTTCTCTCCCCGCTTTCTTTCTTTTCCCTTTCTTTCTTTCCTCCCTCCCTCCCTTCCTCTGTCTTTCCCTCTCCCTCTCTCCCTCCCTCCCTCCCTCCCTTCCTTCCTTCCTTCCTTCCTTCCTCTCTCTCTCTTTCTGTGGGAGAATGTTTAAGATATAGACTCTTAACAATACTGTATTGTATAGTTGAAATTTTCTAATTATAGTCACCATGCTGTGCAGTGGGTTTCACAACTTATCCATCTTACATAACTGAAACTTTGTATCCTTTGTCACCTTTCTTAAACAAAGTTTTCCTCATGCTCTCTTCACTCTCCTAAAGAGTTGTTTACACGCACTCCACCCCTCCTCAGCTCCCATTCATTCCTGATCTGCTGCAATCCAGCCTCTGCTGGTCACTCAACTGAGATGGCACTTTCAGAAAGGTCTTCAAAGGTCTCCTTGTTGACAATTCAATGGATACTTTTCAGTACTAAGTTAACTGACTGCTCTGTATCATTTCCAATGACTACAGAAAGCCTCTTTTCTTGCTTTCTGTAACAATAGTCAGTCTCCTGACCACTCTGACAGTGTAGGTTTCATTCCCTTTTACATTCCTAAATTGCCTCTGATGAAACCTCAACAAGCAGTGAAAGGTTGGAAGGCAGGAAGCAGAAGGAAGAAAGGAAAACAAGAGACAAGAATAATCTGCTAGCCTGTGGAGAATCAAATGCTAACTCGAAGAATCAGACTTCTGTGTGAGTACAGTCCACAAGTATCATCAAACTGCACTGTATACGTGAAGAAACACTTAGGTTTACATTTCTGTGTGATCTGCAGCAAAAGCTCTAAGACCAGATAATCTGGCCATTCATGCTATAACCATAAAGGAAAGGATGATACCATCTTTCCAACTGCCCTACCTTTGCTTAGGTAACAAATGAGCTCTACTTATGTTCTCGTCTTCACTGTGTATATATATGTAATTGCCCCACTGCCATCCATTTTAGTACTGAGTAGAATACAGTCAAAAATCTACTAGGATCAGCAAGTGGTAAATATAAAGCAACTTTCTTTAAACTAAATTAAAATAGGAATTCATTGAATGTTTTAAATATTCTTTGTGCTATCTATACATGACAAAGTGAACTACTTGTTTATAAATATGATTTAAACATTTTTATCTGTGGTGCAAGGGTATCTAAATACGAGGCCTGATAACTAGACAGAACTAAAGCTGCACCTGCATTATTTGTTCTTTAAGATTTTTCTTAAAGAAAAATCTTATAGCAGTATTAGGAAGCAGCCTGATATATACGTGACATAACCTTGCACTAGATTTCAGAAGGTGTAAGTTTTATTTTAAACAATCATTTCAGTGATATGGGTAAATAATTTAATCTCACATTCCCTTAGTTTCCCTTTTAATTGAATGAGTAATCATCCCATCAGTTAGCCCAACTCACAGGGATGTTGTACGGGAACCAGGAAATATTTCTCAGTGTCCTGGGCTCCTCATGAGAAAGGTTACTCTGGGCAACCCTAGTGATTCCTAGCATTAGACTCAAACAGGCAGTGAGACAGCAGAAGGATATTTAAGCAAGCAGAAAGAAAAATGTCTATACTGTATATGTTATTTCAAACAAGGATATTTAGATAAATGCAAAGAATAGTCTAGTTTTTTAAAAAAGAAAACAATAAAGTAACTCAAAGAAAAGGAGCTAGATATTAGAAAATAACCTTAAGTAAGAGGAAGAGGTTGTTGAGACAGCTTAGCAGAGACAAAAGGCACTGAAGAACAGAGTCATCCATATTCCCACACTGTAAGATAAGGCAGATAAAAAGCCAATTAAACTATGTACAGATTTAAAAAAAAATAATGTAGGGAAGATAACTTGGCTGGTTTGTCTGTCTATCAACGACAAATTATTTGGTTTTCTTTAAATTTTTTTTCTACAGAATATATGCTTGGGTAGAATGTATTATTAACATTATTCACCTCAAACTTCCCTTTCTTTTTTTTTTTTTTTTTTTTTTAAAACTTCCCTTTCTTAACTGAAGCCACCATGGTTTCTTTTACCATTCTGTTTACTCTGTGGTTGGTGTAACATTACTCTAAATAAGTCAGCAAAATGAAAGTCACATGAAGAGACAGAGAGCTGCCTGAAAAGCTCTGTAATACATTATGCTCTAAAAACTTTATGCTTCATTAGTAAGGGAGTAACTGAAACTAGTCCCAAATTTTAATCATATGCCATTACTCTGGTTGCTAGCTTTTAATATTTTCTTTCACAGGCATGGCTTCAGTATACAACTAACACTGAACAGAATGATAAGCATATGGTATACGTTTTGGACATCTGTTCTGCCACTGCAGCAAATAATGAATCATGAATCTACTTTTCATGCAAAATTTTTAGTGCCAAATTATGCTTTGGATTTCATTGGTTATGGCATTATTTCACAAAGGTTAATTAAATTGTAAAAAAAAAAAAAAAAAAGAATTTAGTGTTTTAAAAGAGCCTCTACAACCTGGACTATTTAAAATTTTCCATATTTCCCATTTTCAAATCTAATACTGACAAATCTAATCTAATCTAATCCTAATACTGACAAAGGTAATTATTTTTTAAATGTATAGATGCGGGCTTCCCTGGTGGCGCAGTGGTTGACAGTCCGCCTGCTGATGCAGGGGACACGGGTTCATGCCCCGGTCCGGGAAGATCCCACATGCTGCGGAGCGGCTGGGCCTGTGAGCCATGGCCGCTGAGCCTGTGCTCCGCAACGGGAGAGGCCACAACTGTGAAAGGCCCGCGTACCGCAAAAAAAAAAAAAAAAAAAAAAGAAAAGGTATAGATGCCAATAAAAACAGTCATCAAAAACTGGAAACTATGGTAAATTATAAGTTTATTTACACAACTCAATGTTTATAATACACAGAGAACATTAAAAACAATCCTGCAATTCTGGTATAGCTCAAATTATAAAATAAATTATGAAATGTACTACATATAACAATAATAGCTTCAGTTATTTATTCAATTAAATCAAAATAAGGAAGGTAGAAGGCAGCTAACTAAAAATGAATATAATAGAAGATAAATACCTTTAGTTGATTGTTAAATGAATCCATTTCTGATAGCTTAGATGCAGTTTCTTTTTCAAGAGCATCTAATTGTTCTTTAAGTCTTTGGCATAATTCTTCCTTTTCTAATGATTTTTTATGAAGTAAACCGACTCCTAAATCTGAAATACAAACATCATACAGTTTACATTTGGTAGAAGTTCCTGTCATTACCAGTAATTAACATTTACTGTCTGGTCAAATTGGTATAACTAGAGAGCCAAAGGCTATACACACATAAGGTGGATCAACTCAAGGGAAAAAACAATCAGCAGTCATTTCCCTTTTTCGGATCATATCTTGGAAGATCCTCATATGGAAATGTTATAAGCATTGGTTCTGTACTCAAAAGTACTAGAACTTGAAGTGACGCTCCATTTTGGGTAAGTTGCTTCACCAATCTGATCCACAGGCTCTCCTATTCAATGGGCATTATATCACCCACCTCATATATGAGGTGATGATATAAAGCCATTAGTACAGAGTCTGGCCCATAGTAAATACTCAATTAATAGCACCTATTGTTAAAGTAGCGTTCTATTTATTCTCAGTGCTACCAAGAAGAGGGGAATATTCACTACAAGGACTCAATAAATATTACTAACTGGATCATTCAGTGGTGTTATTTTAGGAGGTAGGAACAGAGAGCTTCATTTTATATGACCTTTTCTTACACATTTAGGCAAGGATGAAAAAACTGGATGGAAATATATGATACAGATTACATTTCAATAAATTAAGATAGCAATCTCACCATCTATTTAAATACAGCTGACCCTTGAACAACAATTGGAGGGTGGCGCTCTGCTCTGTTGAAAATCTAAGTATAACTTGCAGTTGGCCCTCAGCATACGTGGGTGCAGTTCCTCCATATCCCCAGTTCTAAGTCCTTGGATTCAACAACCACGGATCTGTGTAGTACTGTATTATTTACTTATTGAAAAAAATCTGCACAGAAGCGGACCTGTGCAGTTCAAACCCACGTTGTTCAACGGTCAACTGTACATATTTTAAAACATTATTGTATTTTTTAAAGTACAGAAATCTAGTATAAAATTCAAATAAAATGAAGCATATAGAGTAAAAAGTAAAGAAGTCTCCCTTCATCTCAACTCCTACCCCCCTCTTAGGTACTTGATATGTGCATATTCAGCATTTCCATGGGGCTTTAATGGGATCACGCTGTCTACACTGCTTGGCAACTTGTTTTAAATTTAATAACACATCTCACCATTAAAGACATCTAGATCTAGTTCATTCTTTAAAATTGCTCCCTGGTAGTCCACATTATGGGTATTCCGTAATTTATGTAACTATTCCCTTTTTGATTGCCATTTAGGTTGTTTCTGATTTTCTACTATTAAATAAAAATGCTGCCATAAACATACTTGTATGTACATTTTAACACACACAAGGAGGTATTTTAAAAGGCTAGGAGGTGAAAGAATTGCTATGTAAAAGGATGTGCACACTTTAAATTTGGACAGAAACTGCCAAACTGCCCTTCCAAAAAGCTGTACCAGTAACAATGACACCAAATTACCTGTTTCTGCATATCCCTATCACCAGATACTATCACTAATTTTTCTTTCTTTTTTTTTTAAACATCTTTATTGGAGTATAATTGCTTTACAATGGTGTGTTAGTTTCTGCTGTATAACAACATGAATCAGCTATACATATATCCCCATTTCTCCTCTGTCTGGCGTCTCCCTCCCACCCTCCCTATCCCACCCCTCTTGGTGGACACAAAGCACCAAGCAGATCTCCCTGTGCCATGCGGCTGCTTCCCACTAGCTATCTATTTTACATTTGGTAGTGTATATATGTCCATGCCACTCTCTCACTTCATCCCAGCTTACCCTTCCCCCTCCCCGTGTCCTCAAGTCCATTCTCTACATCTGCATCTGCGTCTTTATTCCTGTCCTGCCCCTAGGTTCTTCAGAACCATTTTTTTTTAGATTCCATATATATATATGTGTTAGCATACAGTATTTGTTTTTCTCTTTCTGACTTACTTCACTCTGTATGAGACTCTGGGTCCACCCACCTCACTACAAATAACTCAATTTCATTTCCTTTTATGGCTGAGTAATATTCCATTGTATATATGTGCCACATCTTCTTTATCCATTCATCTGTTGATGGACACTTAGGTTGCTTCCATGTCCTGGCTATTGTAAATAGAGCTGCAGTAAACACTGTGGTACATGACTCTTTTTGAATTATGGTTTTCTCAGGGTATATGCCCAGTAGTGGGATTGCTGGGTCGTATGGTAATTTTATTTTTAGTTTTTTAAGGAACCTCCATACTGTTCTCCATAGTGGCTGTATCAATTTACATTCCCACCAACAGTGCAAGAGGGTTCCCTTTTCTTCACACCCTCTCCAACATTTATTGTTTGTAGATTTTTTGATGATGGCCATTCTGACCAGTGTGAGGTGATACCTCATTGTAGTTTTGATTTGCATTTCTCTAGTGATGTTGAGCATCCCTTCATGTGTTTGTTGGCAATCTGTATATCTTCTTTGGAGAAATGTCTGTTTAGGTCTTCTGCCCATTTCTGGATTGGGTTGTTTGTTTTTTTGATATTGAGCTGCAGGAGCTGCTTGTGAATTTTGGAGATTGTATCACTCAGTTTTCATTTTTGCCAACTGGCAAAAAAATTCTTACTGTCACTTTAATTTGTATTTTCTTGACAACTACTGAAATTAGATAACCATCTATTTATATGGCCATCTACTTACATTTATCAGCCATCATCTTGAATTGTCTCGTCTCAACCTTTGCTGGCTTTTTCCTATTGGCTTGTCTTAGTTTCTGATTTGTAGAAGCTCTAAATTCTTGTTGTATCATACATATTTCAAATTTTTTTTTTTTTACTGTTTATGACATCTTTCATCATGAAAAAGTTTTTCATTTTTATTTCATCAAAAACTATTTTCCTTCATAGCTCTATGTATTGTTTGAAGAGACTTTTCTGACACCAAGATTATGAAAATGTTTTCCTCTGTAACATTTTTTTCTAGAGTTATATTTTATGTTTAGCCTCCCACTTTACCTAGAATTTATATCTGCATAAAGTGAGGTAAAGAGCTTCTTCACCCCCCTTTCAACTATCCCTCAAATCACTTAATGAAGAGATAGTAACTATCGAAAGCCCATCCCTTCCCCACTGATGTTAAATGCCAACTTTATCTAATCCTAAATTGCTATATATATATATATATATATATATATATATATGCGCTTGTTTCTAGACTCTCTATTTAGTTCCAGTGTTCTGTTTCTATTTTGGATCAATATTATTTTAGGTACTATACCTTTTCATAACTCATGTTTCAGTATATGATAGGGCTAGACTCCTCCCCCCACCAATGTTTTTTCTTTTTAAGTCTTGGCTCATGTTGTGTATTTTCTCTTCTAGGTTAATTTGTGAATTATCTGTCAATTTCATTTAAGGAAACCTGAATAAAACTGAATATATGGATGAATTAGTAGAGAACTAAATAACATCTTTAAAATATTGAGCAAGTTCATTCAGGAATATAATATGTATCTACTTATCCAGGAATCTTTTATGTCAATCAGTAAAGTTTTATGGCTGTGCATTTCTTCTTTGTTCATTTAACAATGAGAATGCTGATGTGAATGAGACCTTTTTCCCCCTTATTTTCTAAATAAATACTTTTGATATACAGTAAAGTTGCTGATTTTTATATGCTGATTTTGTATCCAGGCACCTTGTTAAATTGTCTTATAATTCTAACAGTTTTCCAGTATTTCAATAAATATTTAATCATTAAATTACAAATCTGCTATATGCAAGGCCTTGCACTTTGTCAATGGTAGGTAAAAGTGAAGGATAAGGCATGGGTCCTATTCTAGTCAAGGTGAGAGACAAGCAATGGGAAAAATAACAGTAAAAGAATATTCATTCTTAGTATTCAAAATGAGCATCAGTAATAATGGATGCTTTCATATTGAATGTGATCATATCACATCTACGAGCACTGTGTTAGGTAACTGAAAGAGGCAACATGGTAGTGTGGTGGGCTTTAGGAGTCAGACACACAAGAATTTGAGACCTACTATTACGTGATCTTGGGTAATTACTTATTCTCTGTGAACCTCAGTTTTTCCAAGCTGCACAATGGAAATAACAACGACTACTTTACAGGGTTGTTGTAAAGATGAAAGGAAATAATGCATGAAAACTGCCTAGCATGGTGCTTAGCACAGGGCTGAAAATCTTAAATGGTTACTATTATGGACAGAGGAATCTAAGGGATACTGGGTACTTTGCAAACTCCAAATAAAAGCTTCCTATTCTAAACTGGACTACAGCAAAGATTAATAAATTTATAAAAGCTAAACTGGATCACATTCCACAGAGAAAGAGTAGCTCTACCAGGCCCCTAATAAGACATATCCTACATTCTCTTCACAATCCAAATACTAACAATGAAGATGACAATATACTTTCTACCCTGCACAGATCAGGAGTGCTGCCTTATCCTGCTTCTGGAATGCCTGTGAGGGGTAAGGTAGGAGCTGATACACTTCGAACGGCCAAGAAAAGCACCCTGTGCAAGGAAGATTGTCTGAGACGAGACATCAGTGGAAGGTGGGAGACATAATAAGAGTAGTTCACAAGATCAAATTTTCTATTCCTGGTATTCCTTCGATGTAAAGGGACCTTTACTAGAACAACAGTCCCGGCTTCTTTCTAACTCTTAAATACTTGGTGAGATCAAGATAAGGACCCGGGTGTACACAGCCCTATACCTTTCCTATCCCTTGCTTTCTTGAGGTTGAACTGCCTACAGGAATCTGCATTCTTTTTTGTTCATGCACCCAGTGTCTTACAGGGGCAGCTGTGCTGCTCACAGATAAGCCATGCTGTCTAACATCAGCTTTATTAATAATGAGGTGATATTCTGGTCTCTCATGTCTTGCTCCTTTGCCTTATTTCTTAATTTGTTCAGAATTTGGGCAAAGAAGAGGGATGAACCTATTTATTGGCCTGCCTAAAAAAACAAAAGTGTAATAAAGAGCCCTAGAATGAAAAAACTGACAGATACTCAGTGGGAGACATTTAGGATACTTTAGCTAGTTCTAACACATTTGCAGAGTTACTTTTCTTTAAATAAATCTTTCTTCTGCTACATTGTTATTGGCATGCTATCCAATGTAGAGATTTTTTTTTCTTCAGTTTCCTGGTTGAGACTTGAATCAAGAGAAATGTTATATTCTCATAAATTACACTGGAATATTTTGTTCCACAGGTGTCAGAGGGCCAAAGTGGTAAAATTCCTTACATGAATCACAAAGTTAGATGATATAAAAGGTCTGGGAAGAGCATACCAGTCTGCTTAGGCCTATCACTGCTGTACACTATCACCCTAGAATCCAACAGGTTTGGCTCCATAGAAAAGTCCCTTCACGAACAGTTCTTTACAATTAGTGCAGGATTTTGCCAAAATGCACATACAGCCTCGTGTTCAAGCCAAACTGAGGTCTTGTTTAACTGTAATGTAACATTTTATTTGATTGGTATTTGAAATATATAAATAAAAATGGTATCAAGACAGGACGTCAGACCACAATTGTTATTTTATTTCTATTTACATTTTATTACTAAAAATGCTCCAACATGAGGTAATATTTTTCACATTTAAAAATTTTTAACTATAGACAAAAAATGTTATTTATAACAGAATAATGCTATTTTAAAACGTAACAGAATATAACTGATACATTCAGAAAAGAATAAAAGAGGCAAAACAAACCTTAGAGACTTACCAGGTGTGTTACTGAGCTGCATATTTTTAATTCTTTCATTTAATAATTGCTTCTCTGGCACCAAATAGATAAGCTTATTTTGATATTCCTTATAAAAAGAAAAAGAAACTCTGTAATGTTGTCTAAGAATTTTCTGAAAATGTTAAAACATGATTTAATCACTCTTGAAACTTAGTATAGGAATAATACATAGAATAATATGTAAATTGCTTACAACTTATGGATAAATTAAAATGGAATTAAATGATGTATTTATTTATTTATTAAAGACTTAAAACTCAAAGTGGTAAATGCCCAGATATTGTATAAATATTAAGCAGAATTTAACCAGATGTTAAGCACAGTTTTAGGGAGTCCATGAGATTCCTGATATTATACAAGATTTGTATATCTACATGCCTTTAGGAAGGATGTCTATCAGAGGCTCAAAGGGGTTCATGACCCCAAAAGTGAAAAACACTCTATTAGGAAGAATTATTAATAACTGCTCATGTTTAAGGACAATTCAGCAGCAAAGGACTTACCTGAAGTTCCTGTTGAAGCTGCCTGATTTCCATAATTTCCAGGTCACACTGCTTATCCAGAACTTCCAGCTCAGTCTTTTGAGTTTGCTTCCTGAGTCGGACGTCTTGAAGTCTGCTTGAGATCTGCTGATGTTTGCCATTCTATAGGAAGAGAAACATATGGTAACATAAAATGCTAATAGGAAATGTTCTTATCAAGAGAACAATATTTTTATTTAAATTTTAAATGTCATTTATCATTTATACTCAGTCTAAGATAAATGTCTAAAACCAAGTTAACTCAAGAGAGTTATTAGCAGGAAATGTACCACTGTGAGTGTAAGAGCCTATTATGTTAAGATGAGAAAGCACAAACATAACACACTGAATTTTTTTCTGAACTCAGCATTTAGGCACTAATTCATAATATTAAAATATAAACAATCTCTTAGAATAATAAGGAGGAATAAGTGTGTGCATATGACAATTAGCATTACATTCTCTGAACTTCTATTTCTATCCTCAATGCTGCCATCTAATTCTTCTAATTAAACGGTGTACAGGAGGGCCTTTTGGGGCCACACTACTCTTCTCCTATACCAATATTCCTTTCCCCTTGTTCTGAGAAAAAAAAAACAAAAAAAAAACAGAACAAAAAACAGCAGGATTCTCAATGGAAGCTAATAAGAAGGGTGAGGTGTTATGAGCTGAACTGTGTCCTCCACAATTTATATGTTGAAGTCCTAACCCTCAGTAACCTCAGAATATGACTGCATTTGGAGACAGGACATTTAAAGAGGTAATTAAATGAAGTCTTATGGGTGGGCCCTACTCCAATCTGACTGGTGTCCTTATAAGAAGAGAACATTTAGACACAACAGAGACAGCAGAGATGCACAGGCAGAGAAAAGACCACATGAGGACACGGCGAAAGGCAGCCATCAGCAAGCCAAGGAGAGAAGCCTCAGAAGAAATCGAACATGCTGACACCTTGATCTTGGACTTCCAGCCTCCAGAACTGTGATAAAAATTGCCACCTGGTCTGTGGTATTTTGTTATGGCAGCCTTAGCAAATAAAGTGGGGTGAGGAAAAATGAGGCTCCTGGTTAAACATCAACAATAATGAAAGTTTTTACTGAAAAGTATGTTTCATATTTGAGAAATACATGCTGAAGGGAATATGCTGTGTCCACCCTGGATATCATGTTATTATCTTCAGCAAATATAAGTATGGGCCCTGGACCTTTCCAGACTCTGCACATTAATCTATGCTACTGCTTGGTGTGTTACCCCAGTTCTTGGGGGAAAAACAATCAAAAGGTTTCCTCCCATTGTATTTTTAAGGAAAAACACACAGTCAAGATAACGGTTCAGACAGATACCCAAGTAGCTACACAAAGTAGTTAAAGTTTTTAGGACTGTTTTGTAGTACTATGGCATGATTAACAACTGTGGTATGCTTTCCTATTCTTTTGAAGGCATAAAACAGTACCTTTCTGATGAAAGATATTGTGGTTTTTAAAAAAATGTAATTCAATTCATCAACCAAATAAAACATTAGACTACAATTAAACAAGATGTAAATATGGCTCTACTACATAGCTACACATGCATTTTTTGCAAAACCTTACTGTATAATCAGGTCAGGCTTATGGGATTACAGGGTCGTAGTAGAATAGTATGCCTTACTCAGACCCTTTCTATCTTCTCACTTTGCATTTCAAGCAAAGTCTTTTAACAGATACTCTGACATCTGATGTGTAAAAACTGATAAGCATAATGGCCAATATTTGTTAACAACCATAGTCTTTTAGAACTGAAAGGAATCCTAAGAGATCATTTAGGTCAGCAGTTTCCAGTCATTTTTTCTTTTTAGCAGTAGAATCCCTTTTTCCAAGCAAATTTTAGATAAAACTCCAATAAAAGTACAGCAGATAAATGTGGCGATTCTCTGTTGTGAAATGTGGGACGAAGAAGTGGGGAGAGGAGATGCTGTCCTAGCGCCTAGGCTCTCCTCTCCCCCTTCTGGTTATTCCTCTGCAGACCACCTTCCAGAGACCATGCCCAAGAGTACCTTGTTTATCCACATCTGAACTAAGACCACAACACAATTCTCAGCATTTCGAGTCACTATCCTTTTTTAGTAAACTATACTGTCTAAACTGTTAAAAAGCACATATGAAAATATGACTATTTAATTACATTAAAACATAACACATTCATGAGGTAGATTTAAAAAACAATAATATTTTTCAACAGGTAACTCTAAGCATCATTCAGATAAATTTCACTTAAACCTATAGCCATACCAGTGCTTCCAACTCGAGATGAAGGCTTTTCTTTTTAGAGTTTAACCTGACAATTTCTTCCTGTTCTCTATTCCTTCGATTGAGAAGCTCCTGTCTACGAATTCTCTCCCATTCTAAACGACGTTGTCTTTCAAGTTCTTGTTTTGCTGCCTGAAAATAATGAATTAAAGTTAATTTTTAAATTAACAATTTTGCCTCATTCAAAAACTGATGGAATGACAAAGTAAAGATCAGGCAGCATTTAGCACTGAGTGGGCTTGAGTTTCTAAGGGTAACTGGGCAAACCTAGTTTTATCAATGGGCCTAATCTAAAGACTTCCACAAAAGCAAATTCATCCGCCAAATTTTCTGATTGCTTCATAGGGCCATCCTCTTGCTGTAGTTACTTTTCCCTTAATAAACAAAAGGATGACTTCAGGGCTTCCCTGGTGGCGCAGTGGTTGAGAGTCCGCCTGCCGATGCAGGGGACACGGGTTAGTGCCCCGGTCCGGGAAGATCCCACATGCCGCAGAGCAGCTGGGCCCGTGAGCCATGGCCGCTGAGCCTGTGCGTCCGAAGCCTGTGCTGCGCAACGGGAGAGGCCGCAACAGTGAGAGGCCCGCGTACCGCAAAAAAAAAAAAAAAAAAAAAAAAGGATGACTTCATAAATGCAAATGTTAGTAGGAATAACTGTACCTTTATTCTGTCATCAGGGAAGAAAAATATTTTATTTACCTTATTTCAGTGCCACTGTAATTTACTGTGGTCCACGCACAGCCCTTGAAAACACAACCAGGCCTCCCAGGGACCCCACACAGCACCAGTTTTCCCAAAGACCTGTGCAAGCCCACCCTCGTGATCCCTCTCATGGCCTTCAACTCCCCACTCTCTTCTTTCTGCCTCTCCAATTACTTGGCCTTTCACTCTGGATCCTAAACTTACTTTCGTTTAAGGACCTGATCACACTGACTTCTTCCTCTGGCTCCTCACTCAACTCAGCTTTGCAACCAATCTTGCACTGATTGAGGTATCACCTGCAGACATGCTTTCTCTACCAGCTGCCAGCCCTGAAACCCCTCACAAGCAAGGACCCTCTGTCTCTCCACAGGAGAAGGAAGATTCAGATTCGTACAGGGTAAGAATGAACGAATGATGCTGAGAAAAAGCACAACAAAAATTACCATTTTTTATCAAATGAAATGTAGCCACTTACTAAATGAAATGATTTTCCTGGGAAATAAAATAACTTAAAAAAATAACCTCTCGTCTTTCTATCTCTTTTCTCCTTTCTTCCTCCCGTTGTCTCTCCAATTCCCTCTGCTTCTCCAAGCGTTTTTCTAATTCCAGTTGCTTCTTCCATTCTTGCTCTTGTAACTCTCTCTGTTTCCGTTCCCACTCTTCCTTTTCCTTCTGGGCTTTGCGCTCTGCCTCCCTCTGCTGCTGCTCCATCATGGCCTGGCGTCGCTTTTCCAGTTCCATGTTCCCCCGCTCATAGTTGGCTTTCCGCTTGTCCTCGAACGTAACTAGATAAGGTATATTGTAAGCATTCTTCAACATCAAGCCTAATGAACCTGTAATCTAGTTTCAACGTCCTCATGCCTCGTGATCACGTGACTGCTATTTCTCTGTGGATACTTCTCCGAAGGATAATTTTAACTCAAATGTAAATAGTAAAATATTTACTTTCTTATAAGAATATTCATTTTTGGAAAACAAATCTCTAAGTTTGAGTCCATCCAAGAGAAAAATAATTTTACTATTCCTGCCAATGAAAATGCTTTTCAATTTTTTTCTCAGCATTTTCTTCAAGGATAACCAAAGTTGTATGGCTATATATTTGTTATATTTGGTATATGTCATTAACTTTTTAATATTTTAAAATACCTACACATGTACTTTTTCAACCAGTATTTAATCTTTTTTTAAAGCTCAAGATTTCATTACAAAGCTTGCTATAATGATTTTTCCAAAAGTGGGAGAAACACTTTAACTAGGACACCTAATACATACACTCTTGCCAAATATACACACCTGTCTCTTCCTCTCAGTTTTGACTATCTTAATTTTACTGATGGGGAAATCCATCCCATTCATCAAATAGTGTCTCATACAGCATATAAAATATTAAGAATTTTAAAATTCTAAATGTTCATTTATATTTCATGGTAAAATTTAAGAGAATTCACAATAAATATACAACTTGGACACTCGATGCTACCTGGTAATTTTTTCTGAGGTTCCTCTTCTTGTATTTTCTGATATGAAGGCAGAGTTCCATTAATGGAATCAATTTGCTTTCCTCCTCTAAGAAAAGCAAACAACAAATAAATTTAGCATCATGAGATCTGAGAATTTTTAGATCAGACTATATAGACTACCACTGACTAGAGCAATTTAATATTTAGAATGTAATTAAAGATATTTAAAATATAGTGTGGTCTATAGTTACACTGTACAGCAGTGTATGGATTATCAAGCCAGAGAGATGTGGATTCAAATCATGGTTCAGCCAATTGCTATTCTTGGGTAAATTTATTCTTAATCTCTTTACTCATCAGTTTCCTTATCTATGATGTGGTGAAAATACACACCTACTTCTAATATCTACTCTCTTCTCAGTGTAACTCATTAAATACCAAAATCAAATGGCAATGTAAATGTTCGATTTTCCACGAAACTAGAGCAGAGGCCTCAGGAAATCCCAAAGTAATAATCATGTCTGCCAAACATGATCGAAACAACACCCCTTCATCTACAGAGGCACTCACCTAAAAGACGGAGGGACAAGCTCTGGAGGTAAAGTCAGTGGCAATGGCTGTCCAGCTTTGGCCATATCAGTGAGGTGCATTGCAAGGATAAACTCCTCAGCTTTTAGCTGCCCATCACCATCAATGTCAGCCAGAGTCCTAAAGAAAATATGAAAATTCACAACTAAGAAAGTCTATTTAGAGTAAAATATTTTCAGAAGAGTTCAATTTTTTATTTTTAAAACAAGAATAATGACAGTAGAACAGCTGGGCTAACACATTTTAGTGAAAAGTAAATACACACAGAAAAGTGAGCTAATTTTTACCCTCAATTTTCATATCACAAAAGAGAGGTAAGAAACGTTGAAATGGAAAGGGAAATATTCCTTCTGAAAAGGTGGCTTGTCTTGGTACATGGTTAATTCACCCATCAAATCACATTTAGCTCCACATTAAAAATGAGATATTCTCTAATTCTCCATAGAAGGCATTATATAAAAGCAAACAAGTTTTACTTGTAAAATAATTAAATGCCAAATTCTTGAGGATAACATTTTACAAAGCAATTTTATTTGCTTACAGGTTTGCATTAATTTTCACATGGCCGCTTTTATGGAATGCTTCTGAGTCACAAACTTTTACAGAAACAGTATAACAGAAAATGTATAGTTAAAAATCATAATCAACGGGCAAACTCACCAAATAGTAGCTAGCTGAGTTTGAGAAAGGTTTGACTGAAGAAGGGCATTTCTAGCTTGAAAACCTGATTGTGTGAGAAAAAGCATAAAAAAATTCTTTAGCCTCTTAAAGTCATGCAAACTTAAATAGCTGTACCCTTGAAATAACACTGCTGCTACCCTGGGATAGCATCGGCTTTTACCATGCACCAGACACTGAGCATTCAGTAGTCATCAAAACAAACACATTCCCTGGACCAAGGAGTTTAAAGTCTACAGTTAGTAGAATCAAGTGCTCCCGTGTCCTTTCAGAAGATAATGGTACACACAAGTGACTGACACGATGGACTAAGCCAGCGACACAGAGTATTAGAGGCCAAGCTCTCAAAGCACAGCTTCCTTAAGCATTTTCAGATATTCTCTTATCTCTCTGATCATTCCTTCGTCTCTACTCTTCCTCTTCTAAATGACCTGTAAATGCTGGCATTCTTCACGGATCTATCCTGGGCACTCTTTTCTCTCTGTGCATTCATATCCATTTCTATGACTTTAAGCAGCACCTAGAGGCTGAGGATTCCCAAATGTACATCCACAGCCCAAACCTCTCCTCTAAGTTTAGACTTCTATATCCAACTGAAAAATCAATGTATGTATTTTATAAGCATATCAAACCAAATACATATAAAACTACTCTTTCAATCCCCATCCAGGCCCCTCTTCCTAATCTTCACCCAAATCATTCTTCCTCAGTCCTCCCTTCTCTATGAATGGTATCACAATCCATCCAGTGGCTCAAGCCAGAAATCAAAAAGTCCCCCCTGAACCCTCCCTCTCCTGTACACCCATATCCAACATCAAGTCCTACAGTTCTACATCATTGCATGTCTAGGTCCTTCTCACCTGTGAAGTCGAAATCTAATGTCACCTTCTCAGAAAGGCCTTCTCTGTCCACCCTACCATTCAATACATTTCCTGCTTTTATCCTTTATATCTCATATCACAATTTGTAATGTAACATTTGCTTGTTTACCTGTTTGTTTATTTCCCTTATTATGCTAAGTTCTATGAAGACAAAAGCCTTGACTGTTTTATCCACTAACGTATACCCCATACCTAGTAAACAGATGCTTAACAAATATTTGCTAAAGTAATGAAGAAAATTGTAATCCAAAATTATCCTCTATCTAAGGTGCAATGGGGGCTTACTTATGCGATAGCAACTGATAATAACAATAGCTAACACTCACTGAATGCTTACTATGTATGGTAAACTGTTCAACTTCTTTTCTCTCCCTCAGTGTGAGAAAACAAAAATATGTCTCTGTAACAGGCTCCTAATCTTCAATGAATATATTCCAGAACAGAAAATCCCTCTCTGCTTCAGTGGAGCGTTCACTCCTGGTGAGCTTGTCTGTGGCTTTCTGACCATGATGAAGCCTGAGGCTTCTCTAGGGAAGGTCACCTAGTCAATAAAGCAGGTGCTACACCTCCCACTCTCAGGTGCCTAAGCCACAAGTGCCAGAAGAGTCAGCCCTACCCTGCGTTAGCCTGAGTCAAGGACTCTCGAAACAACTCTGCACAGAAGAGATACAACTGCCAGCTCTTCCTCAGCGACAACTTGCACTACAAAGCCAGCACCGATGCCGTTAAACCCACTGCTTCACTGAGCTTTGAACACAGAGATCTGGATAACCAAAGCTACATATTCTATATGGAACAACCTCAAATATACCACACATTATAACAAGCAATCAAATGTTTATATAATTTTAAAATCTTTTCCATTCTTTTTTCTATCTGGCCATTTAACAGAAATCACATAAAGGAAACACACTGGAAATAGCTCACAGCCTCACTCAATTAATACTTCTCAATAGATTTCATATAAAAAGTAAGATTTGAGGAGGTTTTTATGTTAAAAAGAGGATTCTTCCAATAAAGAAATGGCAGGCTATTTCAAACCAAGAAAGGTTCTATAACTAAAGTTTCAGCTCTTGGACAAAGATAACAAAGCAGACCCCTCGCACTAGGCAACAGAGCAAACAACAGGAGGAAGGGAAGGAATGCAATGGTTAAAAGTGCACTGGCGGAAGGCTTAAATGTGTGCAGGCCATGTGAGTAATACAGAGGCCAAAGAGAGGCAGCAGAGGAAGCTGCACTAAGGAAGCTCACTCGAGCATGCACACTACTGGTTCGCCAATACTTTGGATATCCTATTTCCTGTGCCTAAAATGCTAGTCCCCCGACTCTCTACCAGGCAGTCTATTTATCCTCTAAGATCCAGCTCAAATGTCACCTCTCCTGTGAAACGCTCTCTTACAACCTCAGCATTAGTCACTTTCTCATCCATATTAATCACAGCACTTTTAAACCACTGTTCACTGAGATTATGTGACCTATACTATGGGCTCTTTAAAGACATGGGCCATGTCTTCTTGTCTGCATTCCAGTGTCATACTGAGTTCCCAGAAGATATGTGACTCAGGAAATATTTGAGTCAATGAATCAATCTAAATAAATCATGACTGAGGGTTTATGGGGAAGAGAGGAGGAAGAACAAAAGGGAAAAATTAGACCACTAACTGCTACATTCACTGAACAAAGCATACCACATAAGTCTAGGTTAGCCCTGTCCTCATATACGTGGGGCTCATGCTCAGTTTCAAGACACCAGAGAGAACTTCTTCTTTCAAAGAAAATCAATCCTTCCCTTAACTACCGATATACAGCTTTACTCTTGTAAGTCTAATAACATTTTCTGAAAACACGATACACACCCTTCATGCAATGTGTCACATACAAATAAAGTAACATTAAGGGAACATTTCCTCACAGTTGGCTCCCCACTGCCCTTCATACTGCAACACAAACCCACTTTTGTTTATACTCTATGTTTGCAGTACCTACACAAAGGGTACTAATTTTAGGTGTACTGATCAGTGGATTTTTACATGAGTATGCACACATGCAACTAACACCCACCTCAAGATACAGAATGTTTCCAGCACCCCAGAAGGTTCTAACATGGTCCCTTGTCCAACAGAGTAACTACACTATTCTGATTTTTATCACCATCAATTCAGCTTCCTGTTCTTCAACTTCATATAAATGCATTAAATATTATGGATCTTTTGTGCCAGACTTCTTTGACTCATGCAACATCTGTGAAATGATCCAAGTTGTTGCATGTATCAGCAGTTCATTCATTTTTATTGCTGCAAGGTATTCTGCTAAAGAAATACACCCTAATTTATTTATCCATTCTCCTGTTGATGGACATTTAGGCTACTTATTTTTTGGATGTTGTGAATAAAGCTGCCATGAACACTTCTGTACATGTCTTTTTAGTCCACTTCTGTTAATCTGAAAAAAGAAACTTCTTCAATGCAAAATGTAGAGCCCAAATAAGTTCATTTTTTCAAATATGAGAATTGTCTGACTTTATGTTAATGTTAAATACTATAGTTTGAATATAATTTCACAGAATCTAAGATGCCATTGATTATAAGACACCCCATTATTTTAAGTAACACTAAGAAGGAAAAATCACTGCCAAAAAAAAACAAAACATGACACAACGCTAAGATACCACTGATGATAATACACATCCCAATTTCAGAGATGTTAAAATTCCAAAAAAAAAAAAAAAAAGATTACTTAAAAATATAGTATAGTTCCACATAATTTAACAAAGTTACAGAAATTTATAGTTCTTATATAATATTTGATACATATATAGTATAGTTGTAAGTTATGAAGTATATTAATAAAAGTCACCCATTAACCTACTATACAACTTAAGAACTAGATCATTACTAAATTCTTTGAAGCTATCTGTGTTCCCTGATTTTATCTCCATGCCTCCCCCAGAAAAGGCAACTACTATACTGAATTTTTTGTGTATAATTCTCGTTTTTTTTAAAGATTTTACCACATAGATATGTATCTTTAAAGAAAGTATTGCATATTGCGTATTAGCTTTTCCAATCAATTCCAAAAGTTTTATTGCTCCCTTGCCCCAATGCACAACTAGAGACCCCATACTCCTATTTCATATACTGCTTTTCATCCTCCAAACATGTCGTGTACTTTTTGCTCTTAGGATTTCTTCCTTGTCACCCTCAAATGCCCTCACCTTCAATCTCTATCTGAATCCTAACTTTTTTCTTTTATGATAGGGCTTCAATGCTCCCTTCCTATAAGATGTTTTATCTTATTTCTTCAGTATTAATATCTCCTATTCTATGTTCCCTAGCACTTTAAAGCTCTATTATTTTTAAACACTCATTTTACTCTGTCTAAACTATAATTTGTTGTTAAGTGAAGAGAGAGGCAAAAGTTAGAAGATGGGAATTCTACTTGCCTATTACCCTCTGTTTATGTCCCCCTTCACTATCCTCAATTAGTGAAGTTTGGATGTTTGTTCTAGCATGGACTCAAATGTTCTATGGGGATCTCAGGTCAGGTTTTATGGCTACATTTGGGTTGGAGCTTTAAAGGGGAACAATGCTCACATGAGGTGTTTGGAAGGACAAGCAGAGAAAGAACCAATGAGGAAGGAGACTCTCAGGGAAACTGAGCTGAAGCTTAGTGCCATACTCTCTTATCACATGAAGTTCTCCATTCACTGCATTGGAGGATGAGGTTTGACCTTCTCAAGGGAGAGATCTTCTTTCCAAAAAGCTGGGTGTGCTCAACTTGATTATAAGAACTTTGAACGCTTACACAACTTAAACATTATTTGTATTTATCAAATGCCTGCTAAATTTTTTGGATGTTAAAATTTTAAATGAGCTACAAAATACAACTTCAAATAAAATTTCTTTAATAGAAGTCCATATAAAATCATAACTCTCTCACACTCTTAAGCACCGTATGCCGCTTACCTGAGAGGTATCCACTCATGCTTTTGTCAAGACTATTAAATTTCTGCCGATATTTTAATCTTGAAGGCTGAGGAACTGCCCACTCTGAGGTCCCAGTCTTGGGTGAGTTCCCTGAGAGGGAAGCAGTTGAGGAAGTTGAGCTGTAACAAAATTTATTTAAAATTTTTGTTACTAAATAAAATACGTTTAGTTAAGTCAGAGACAATAAGAATCATACCTTCTATAATATAAGAGTAATTACTTTTATACTTGATACTGAAAAAATTTAATCAATTATCCTTATTCTTAGGAAAGCAAATACCATATGAAGTACAGAACTACCATATACCAAGAACCTACTATGTGCCAGGCCCCACATTGTGCTAGGGTTTTTACAAATATTATTTCTAATCCTCATGACAAACTTAAAAAGTATTACTGTCTCCATCCTTTAGATGGACAAACTATGGCTCAGTGATGTTGAGAAAAACAAGGTCACACAATCAGCGAGTGTTTAAACAAGGATGCAGACATTGTTCTTCTGGGTCATTGCTTTAAAGAGTATTATTGTGATTTATACGAGCGGTGATGAATGAACATTGATGCTTTTGTGCTTTCTGAAATTTTAAAGATACTCAATCAGCAGCTTTTGCTCGAGAAATAATAATGTACAATGATTATGAGATGTTTTGAGAAATATTTTTGAAAGAAAAATGTAGCTTTGTGCAAAAAAATTGATTAAAAATACAGAATATTTTTAGTTTACATAAGATATATTTTTCAAAAGTAAAACACCACAGTTAATAATTCTTAAATAAAATTATTTTATGTGAATTACAAATAGTAAATTTACCAAGTGTTTACATTTGGCCACTATAAAGTAAAACCTGGATAAGCTCAGAGCTTTAAAAAAAAAAAAGTCATTTGTTAAATACTCCTTATTGAAAGCCTAAAAAGTTGGAAGTTTTAAGTATTCATACCTACTGGATCCTAAATCAATCAGAGACTGGGCTTTCTGTATACTAGCACCACCAAATCCTCCCATCATCAGACTGTAAGACGACGTATGAGGCAATGCTAAAAAAAATGAAAAAAGAAAAAGGTTCATACCAAACAATTTCACAAAGTATGAAGGAAATCTATCTATTGCGATGCAAATATAACAGTTTCTTCATAATAAAATACCGAGTCATCAGAAACAAAGCACTTACTTGAAGAAGAATAAGGAATGGATAAAGGCTGAATGAGACTGGCGGTTCCATTTGGTAATGATGAAGTGCTAACAGAAGGCACTAGGGGAGCAGGCATCATTAGGGGAGGACGGGTGGTCCCTGAAGTCGCAGAGGACAAGGGAGTTGCTATGTGTGCGACCGGAGGCAATGACTGAGGAAGGGACAGATTGGGCATGCTTCCCATTCCTAAGGACAAAACAGAACACATTCCCCAGTGCTGCTAAACCAATTATAAAACACATGACAGAAAACAAGTTCACAGTACAGTGAGCAACTGCTATGTTACAGAAACACTGCTGGCAAACTAGTTTTAAAAAGTTCACTAAAGCAGCTTGGACCCAGTACAGTGCAGGAGGTAAGCTACTGCTTTTAATATCAATATTCTGACCTGTGTGAACTAAGCGAATGCCTACTAAGGAGTTAAAAATTCTCTTCTAGTATCATGAATAAAACTAAAGAGCCTTTTCCAACTAAATATTAGTATCCTCAATGAGAGAATGTATTACCTGATCAAATGTGGGGTTTTGTGTAGGGATAATAAATACAGTGCTGTTGAGTTAACACACACACACACACACTCACTCACTCCCCAAACTCTCCCCTCCCCTGTAAAGGATGTTCTAAATACTGCATACTTTAAGAGAACCATTTTTGCACACACACTATGTGCAAGAAGAAAGCATGCCACACGTTTCACTTTTCTTATACGTAACACAATACATATGGATTCAAGGACAATTCTTTAAAAGGAACAAAGTGATGACTCATTTGTTTACTAACTGCAGAATATGAAGTACACTATATAAATATGGTTACACAAGGATTTGATATTATCTCTAGAATTCACTGCAATAGTGAAAGAATTTAGTATTTTAAGGTCTAACATCTAGAGTGGAAGAACATGTTTCTGATACATAGAGATATCTAATTGAATGTTCTGTTCCAATGAGTGCTTCTCACAAATAATAGGAAAATGGCTAATCAAAATTAATGGAAAACTAGTTACCTCTGATGAATATGCAAATTAAATAGCACGAAGTCTCCAACTTTTAGCCCTAAATTTAGCTGGCTAATTAACCTTTAAAGAAATGTCTACTATGTATAACTTTAAATTACCCCCCAAATGAAACCATTTCGAGTTTAAATTGTTCACAGTTTTGTTATGCATACAGAGTATAGAGGAAACTAATTAAGAATAGTATTTAGGCTCAGCTATAACTAGCAGGATCATATAATTTATCATCCAACTGGGAATTATGAAAGGGAACACTAACCAGACTAGATGCCAGGACAACAGGCATAATCACAACTGTCCCTGGAAAACTGGGACACATGGACTCCCTAGCTATGACAGCGAACTTAACATTTCTAGTCTCAGACATGAAAGTTAACCTGGAGTCTGGGGACTGTCATTTTATGCCAACAAATCCTTTTCTGATTCTCAAATATTATGCCTAGGAATCAAGTTTAACTATCAAATGCATCTAATTAAATTAATAAACACATACCAAAACGAGCAGAAATTAATGGAGAGAACATAGGAGGTTGTTTCATAATAGGGGGAAGAACCACGGGCAACTGTTGGCCTTGAAGCTTTAGTTTGATGAGTTTCATAGCTATGGAGAACTCTTGCTGATCCATCTTCCCATCCTTGTTCAGGTCTGACAAAGCCCTAAAAGGACAATGAGGGCGGTAGATTTGTTTTGTTTTGATGTATTGAGCTCCCCTGATTTTAAGAGCTCAAAGTCACTCTTTTATTCAGGATGGAACAGGGCCCTCCTCACAGAACCTGACAGCAGATCAAACTAATGCATCTGCTACTTAGTTTGGAGGGTGACATATTGTTATTCAGGGTCAACATTACTTTCGAGGAGGATGATAAAATGGAAACAATGACATAGCATTTACATGTAGATCATCACTTAATTAAATATGTGTATGTGTATAACAAAAAGCTGAAACCTGTACATTAATATACACTGACCAAAGATAGTATCTAATAAAATACTATCAGTCTATATAGTATCTAGATACCTTTGGGATGAATTCCACCAGTGCAGATGGAAAGAAATTATACAAGAGTATAACCACTGTAAACAATTTATTCATTTGTTCAAGTATTTACTGAATGCTTGCTATGTGCCTGGCACTCTGCCAGGCATGGGGATATTCTGAATGGAAAGAAGGATGGAGTAGGGGTTGATGTTTATTGTAAATACATTAAAAACCCCAAACCTTAGATATTATAAAGAACAATTTCTTTAAGGTAGGAATAAGGGAAGGGAGGGCTAATTTTGGGTTTATAGATGATGAAATAAATGAAACAACTACAAAATAACAGAATGAAGATCAAGACTCTTGCCAAATTGTAAAGAAGTGTTTTTTTTAATAGAAGAACACTTAGAAATTTCCTTTCCTTAGAAATTCTAAGGAAATTAGAAATTTATCCTATAGAACAAAACCCCAATTGACTTTTAGTCATTTACTCAATAAAATTTATTTTCTAAAAAGCTGAAGAAATACTCTTATTTTAATTTTTTGCGGTACGTGGGCCTCTCACTGTTGTGGCCTCTCCTGCTGCGGAGCACAGGCTCCGGACGTGCAGGCTCTGCAGCCATGGCTCACAGGCCCAGCCGCTCTGCGGCATGTGGGATATTCCCGGACTGGGGCACGATCCTGTGTCCCCTGCATTGGCAGGCGGACCCTCAACCACTGCGCCACCAGGGAAGCCCAGAAATCCTCTTATTAACAACAGACTACAAGTAAAAACAACTTTATGTTAACACTAAGTATTAAAAACAGAACAAAGTCAGACTACCAGAAAGTTAAGCTCATCTACAAAAGAAAACATTTTACCATATTTCAGCTAAAACAGGAGCTGGCAGGCCTGACTGTAAGAAAAAGGTACGTGCTTGGTCACCTGAAGACAATAAAAAAAAATCAAACAGCGTATTAGTAAATGGAATTACTTTGATGCCTCTGAATAATAATAATGGCCAATAACAACAATGTTATTGATTTATTTTAATTACAATTATTATTTTTTATAAATTGACTGTTGATTGATTGATTAGCTGCACTGGTCTTCTTTGCTGCACGTGGGCTTTCTGTAGTTGCAGCAAGCGGGGGCTACTCTTCTTTGTGGCGCGTGGGCTTCTCATTGCGGTGGCTTCTCTTACTGCGGAGCACGGGCTCTAGGCGTGCGGGCTTCAGTAATTGTGGCACACAGGCTCAGAAACTGTGGCTCGCGGGCTCTAGAGCATGGGCTCTAGAGTGGAGGCTCAGTAGTTGTGATGCCCGGGCTTAGCTGCTCCGTGGCATGGGGGATCTTCCCAGACCAGGGCTCGAACCCGTGTCCCCTGCATTGGCAGGAGGATTCTTAACCACTGCGCCACCAAGGAAGTCCCTAATTACAATTATTAAAGAAAAATTATTTATATTACTTTAATAAGACTTAGACGTTTTAAAACAAAAATGTCACAACTGAAGTTATATATGCATTAATCAGTGATGAAAGATTACATTATTCATCTTAGTTTTTCCTCATAAGTAGGGTCTTATTTGATAATACACCTATCTAATAAAATTTATAGTTAAAAACACTATTCCCTAGAAGAGCTCTAATTAAAAAAAATACAAGGTTTGGGAAAGACACTCCTCATGGGTGTCTGATATGTACTGCTGTGTATGCCAAGAACGTAAGATCCTAACTGCTCTTTACCTGGATCATGTCTCAGAATTGGGTTTGCAGTGAGCTGTCTTGAAGGATGAGGTAATGTTTCCCTCTGGGACAAAGAATAAGCTTGCTTTCTGCTTGCTGAAAAATGGTGCGTTCCCTGAAGCCCAGTGTTCCTCTTCTATAACACAACCACCGCATGTGCAGCATCCTTCTGGCCCCTCTGCCTGGCCCCTATGTGACTCAGGGGACGAGGGAAATGGACAGAAATATGCCGGTGCTCATGCTACCAGCTGTGCCATTAGAAAGAGTGTCCTTGGTCTCTGACTCAGGAATTCTGGGTCTTCTGCCAGCATCCATGAGACAGTAACAGACCAAATTATTACCTTGTAAGTAGGGTAATCAAATCCCAACCCGGATACCAGGTAAGGTAGTTTTTATTACTGCAGTGCAAATAACATTAAACTATAATGTTTAAGAGGATGGACTCCAAAGTCAGACTGAAAGGTTTCCAAGCCCAGATCACCACCAACCATCTCTTGGCAAGTTACAGAACACCTCAAAGTCTCAGTTCTATCATCTTTAAATACAGACAACGACAGGGCAACGTCACCGGCTTGTTGTGAAGGTTAAAGGAGATAGTGCATTTAGTATAGTACCTGAAATACAGTACAGATTTGTTAAATATTAGCCATTATATTTACTACTACTGTAAATAAAGCCCTAAGGTGCTTTAGCATAGAAAAGAAAGTTTCACTTATAGAAAAAAATTTGAAAGACACACCTAAATTAATCCTCTTTTGGTTCTGGGGGACTTCTTGCAAAACAAGGGCTATAGCTTATAAAGCCTCCCAAAGACAGAGGGCTAAATGTTAGGAAAACAGATTCCAGAAAAAAAAATTCTAGATTATTTTCAAGAAAACTGATCTGATATATATATTTCTACTAGGTTTTAGTAATACTGATCATTATACTAGTAACTGGCACAACATATTAAGAACACATTAATAAATTTGCTTAGGGAAAAAAGTCTCAACTACCTTGAGAAATAAATGGAAAACTTTCTAGATATAAGGTTAAAATGTGAAACTGGACAATTAAAGTTTAGGATCAGGAAAAGATCTTCTATTATGCCAAATCCAAAGACAACAAATTAAGATGGTTCCGGGTAAAATAAGAAAGTCACATTTTAAAAAAATTCTACAATTCTGATTGATATGAATTTTATCATTAAATAATACAAATTGATGGCAGTCAAATTAAAACTAATTATAAGATACTACATGAAAAGGAGCATAATTTACAAATAAAATATAAACACAAACCTGTTATGTAACCTCCTGAGGGTTTGAGGTTATCAAACTGCTTGTCATGCTTAGTCCGTTCTTCAGAGGTAATAGCCCACATGTTTGGCCCTCCTAAAACATAAATGAAAGAAAAAGATTTTATAATGTATACACGAGAATACTTAAATACAATTCCAAAATGTAAACAAGAATCACAAATATCCATTTAATGACAGTACTTAATACTGAAGTGACACAAAGAGGAAAGCTCTATCATAACCATACATAGCATGGCCCTAACGCTTTTCACTCACTCACCCAGTTAACATCTACTTGAACAATTACTGTGTACGACTCACTGGAAGTGGGCAACAAGCTAAATACTGGAAATGAAAAGATGAATAAAGTATTATTCCCATCCTCAAGGAACTCTTACTCTAGAAGATGACTACCAGCATTTACAATGTTAACCTGTGAAGCATCCTAAGCAGAAATACATACAAAAAGCTGTGCTAGGGCTTCCCTGGTGGCGCAGTGGTTGAGAGTCCGCGTGCCAATGCAGGGGACACGGGTTTGTGCCCCGGTCCGGGAGGATCCCACATGCCACGGAGCGGCTGGGCCTGTGAGCCATGGCCGCTGAGCCTGTGCTCCGCAACGGGAGAGGCCACAGCAGTGAGAGGCCCGTGTACCGAAAAAAAAAAAAAAGCTGTGCTAGTACTGAGTCAGAAGCATCAATGATGAGCTAACAGGAAAGGTAAGACCAAGGCACAGCCTTGAAGCTTGGCTTTAATTTTGCCATGTGAAGAGGTGGGATAAGGGCATTTCATACAAAAAGGGCGTAGCATGAGAAGTCAAGGCATGTTCAAGACACTGCAACTGCACTGAGTAGACTAATAGCTAAAGCACCACGTGAGTGTGGGAAAGTTTGCAGTACGCAGGCCTCTCACTGTTGTGGCCTCTCCCGTTGCGGAGCACAGGCTCAGCGGCCATGGCTCACGGGCCCAGCCACTCTGCAGCATGGGGGAATCTTCCCGGACCGGGGCATGAACTCGTGTCCCCTGCATTGGCAGGCGGACTCTCAACCACTGCGCCACCAGGGAAGCCCCATCTGGTACTTTTTAAAGTAATTTTTCAATTTGAAATACTTTTAGATTTACAGGAAAGTTGCAAAGATAGTACGGAGTTTCTGTATATCCTTCATCCAATATCCACTATGTTAACAATTTACATAACCACAGCACATTTGTCAAAACACATAAATTAACACTGATATACTACTACTGGCTAAACTAAATAGCTCCACCAGCAGGACTAGCTGGTGAACCCCAACACAATTAGACTCTGGGTACTGGAAACAGCACAAATCTTTGTTACTGAGGATTCTGCCAAGTGGAGCCTTTGGCAAAGGGAAACAGCCTCCAGATGGGTCTGCTTGATCTAGGCAGGCCTAGTGACTCTCTGGCCTGATAGTCCCATTTGGGGGTGGGTCAAACTTAAATTCCACAACTAACAAGGTAAGAAGGACCCCCAAAAGCCTTGCTTGCCAAATGGAAATGGTATATTCAAGAATACAGGGCAGCCTTGCCCCAATGGCATTTTGGCTTTATATGAAAAAGTGGCAGCCAATCCTCTGAGGGGAAACTTTATTCCTACTCCACTATCTGAAGCAAAGCTACTGGATCAATGAGGTTCCCTGAAATGCCTCAGCCTGGTTCACTAATGGTTTATAGAAGCTGAAGCTGACAGTGTCCACTGGGCTGCCATGACTGTTCAGCCTCAGAGCTATGCAGAACCAAAAGGAGACACAGCATTCTCTTCAGTGGGCAGAACTCAGATTCTTGGGCTGTTGCCAGTGGACCAGCTGTTTGGTTTGCCACTTGGAAAATTACAACTGACAGATTAAAGGTAGCCTCTTTGGGGCTGCAAACTGAAAACAAATTTTAATTGCTAATTGAATGGTCTGGGTCACTTAATGTAGCTACCCATGGCAAGAGCCCATTCTCTAATTTAGACTGAAATCAAGCTTCCGATTAAGTCTGACTCTGTGTTTCTGATGCAGAGGATACCACTGCATGCCAGACTTAATGATTCCTGTCTGGGAGGTCTCACTGCACAGGGCACTGCCCTTTTTTGGCTCTTGGCAGATGGACTACATCAAACTTTTGATCTCCCCCTAGGGCTACTGGTGGTTCCTCAAGCTGCTGACACTTTTTCAGGTTACCAATCAGCCCCTCATGTCCATACTACTGCGGCCCTTGAAAGTAATCTGTGTCATGTTTTTAGCTTTCTAGACTATTTGCACTGACGCTAATGAATCATTTATCAGAAAAGCTGTTCAACAATGCACTGATGATGTCTGACTCTGCTTCCATAACCTCCTCCTGGTTCACCTTACTCCTTAAACTCAGACAGTTTGGCCACTGAATGTGCTGTCCCTAAGAAAGGGATCATCATCGCCTCTTAGCTGGTTGGTGCATCCTCCAGGTGGCAGCTCAGCTAAAAAGGGACCTAGAGGAGTCAAAGTTAACTCTGGTTAGGGTTTACAAAAATGTCCCTGTCCCTCTTGCACCTAACACTTCTAGATCACTAGAAGATAGTGAAGTTATAGCTAAATGGAACACCGAGATCTTTTGGCAGTGGAGAGCAACGAGCAGGCATCTGAAGAGACATACCTTAGACCCCAAGAGGTATGGGAGTGGGAGAAGCATGACCTTTTCTCTTTCAGAACTGGCCCTGGAGTCTTCTTCCCTAAGGACAATGCGCTGGTGTGGCTCTCCTAAACTGCTGGAAGCACCTTAAAATTTATGTGACTCTGAGTCTGCCATCCCCAACCAGATGGCTTTCACTACCATCTGATCCTCATCCATTCTCAGTCTCAGGCAGGCCATGTGCACCTGAGTCCCAGGGGTATGGATTTCTCTGTTCCTGCCCCTCCACCCTGGGGCATCCAAACTTCTCCTTGTATCTGTGATTGGTCTTGGGAAGCACTTTCCTGCTGCTCCACCAGCAGTAGTAGGAGTAATACCTCTGCTTGGTATTGGTATAGAGTCTTAGACACAAGGTTTCCTTCCCCCACGCTCAGGGGTAGACAGGTTTTTCTTCTACTCTTACCCCAGCAGCAATGTGTCTCTGCCTGTGTCTTTGGGGTGAGTCTTTAACTGACCCACTCTCAGTGGCTTAAGGTTTTTAATAGGAAAAAAAGATGCAAGGAAATGCATGGTATTTCATGTTTGTCTGCCTACAGCTGCCTGCAACTGAGGTGGGGGCTCTTTCTGGTCTCTTGCACAGCCTCCATCTTTCTCATGAGCACCCAGTTAATGCCCACAGGAACCAGCTTGTAAGTATAAACTCCCATTGTGTCTATGGCCCCCAGTCATTCCAGACCAACATGCTGGCCCTCACTTGTCTTTTGGTAGTTCATTGAAATTTTATCTTATTTCTGTAACAAATGCCCTACTTAGAGTACTGTTTGCATCCATAAAGTTTGAGGTTAAATTCTGTGGAGAACGGCTCCAACTTCATTGGAGCCATAGAAATCCTTCAATTTGCCATCAGTCCCATGTTCCACCCTGCATTCCAGCCCCCTTTACTCAACAGCTCTACTGAAAACATCAGTCCATTTATTTATCAAACATGACTGTCCCATGCCTATGTTGAATCCAATCTAATCTGCTTCATAATTTCTAGAAACTTGCAAAGTTTTTGGTACACCGACGGTGACGGGATTTCCTAAAGCTACCTTGGATTTTTTTTTTTATGTTCTCTTTGATAATTTAAATAGGATCCAGGAAGAGAAAGGCCAATAACATAGAATTAAATCACTATCTTGAAACAAGACTTAGTTATGAGTGCATATTTCAATAGGAACAACAAAGCAGCTCCAGAGAAGAAGGTGGTATGAGAGGCCTAGAAATATTCTATGAGGCAATTAAGGAACTAAAGATATTAAGCCTGAATAATCAAAGGTTAAGGAAGAAAAAGTAAAAAAAAAAAAAAAATACCCCTTTTAAAAATCACACTAAAATACAAAAATACTTATGGATAAACCTGACGAAGGAGGTGAAAGGCTTATATGCTGAGAACTAAAACAATGATAAAGGAAACTGAAGATGATTCAAAGAAATGGAAAGATATGCCATGCTCTTAGATTGGAAGAATTAACGTTGTTAAAATGGCCATACTACCCAAAGCAATCTACAGATTTAAGGTGACAGGGATCAAATTACCCATGATATTTTCCACAGAACTAGAACAAATAATCCTAAAATTTATATGGAACCATAGAATACCAAGAATTGCCAAAGCAATCCGGAGGAAAGAGAACAAAGCTGGAGGCATAACCCTCCCAGACTTTAGACAATACTACAAAGCTACAGTAATCAAAACAGTGTGGTATTGGCACAAAAACAGACACACAGATCAACAGAACAGAATAGCCCAGAAATAGACACACACCTATGGTCAATTAATCTTCGACAAAGGAGGCAAGAATATACAATGGAGAAAAGATAGTCTCTTCAGCAAGTGGTGCTGGGAAAGCTGGACAGCCGCATGTAAATCAATGAAGTTAGAACACACCCTCACACCACACACAAAAATAAACTCCAAATTGCTTAAATACTTAAATATAAGATGACACCATAAAAATCCTAGAAGAGAACATAGGCAAAACATTCTCTGAAATAAATTGTACCAGTATTTTCTTAGGTCAGTCTCCCAAGGCAATAGAAGTAAAAGCAAAAATAAACAAATGGGACCTAATCAAACTTATAAGCTTTTTAAAAACTCTTTATTTTATATTGGAGTATAGTTGATTAACAATGTTGTGTTAGTTTCAGGTGTACAGTACAGAGATTCAGTTATACAAATACATGTATCTATTCTTCTGCAAATTCTTTTCTCATTTAGGTTGTTACGTAATATTGAGCAGAGTTCCCTGTGCTATACAGTAGGTCCTTGTTGGTTACCCATTTTAAATATAGTAGTGTGTACATGTCAATCCCAAACTCCCTAACCATCCCTCCCTCCCACCAATCCCCCCTGGTAACCATAAGTTCGTCAAACTTACAAGCTTTTGCACAGCAAAGGAAACCATAAACAAAATGAAAAGACAACCTATGGACTGGGAGAAAATATTTGCAAATGATACAAATGACAAGGGCTTCATTTCCAAAGTATACAAACAGCTTATACAATACAGTAATAAAAAATAACCCAATCAAAAAATGGGCAGAAGACCTAAATAGGCATTTCTCCAAAGAAGACATACAGATGGCCAATAGGCACATGAAAAGATGCTCAACATTGCTAACTATTAGAGAAATGCAAATCAAAAACCTACAATGAGGTACCACCTCACACTGGTCAGAATGGCCATCATTAAAAAGTCTACAAATAAATGCTGGAGAGGATGTGGAGATAAGGGAACCCTTCTACACTCTTGATAGGAATGTAAATTAGTGCAGCCACTATGGAAAACAATATGGAGGTTCCTTAAAAAATTGAAAATAGAGTTGCCATATGATCCAGCAATCCCACTCCTGGGCATATATCCATATAAAACTATAATTCGAAAAGATACACGCACCCCAATGTTCATAGCAGCACTACTTACAACAGCCAAGACATGGAAGCAACCTAAAGGTCCACTGAGAGATGAATGGATAGAGAAGATGTGGTATGTATACACAGGGGAATACTACTCAGCCATTAAAAAGAATGAAATAATGCCATTTGCAGCAACATGGATGGACCTAGAGATGATCATACTAAGTGAAGTAAGTCAGAAAGAGAAAGACAAATACCATATGATATCACTTATATGTGGAATCTAAAATATGACACAAATGAACTTATTTACGAAACAGAAACAGGAAACAAACTTATGGTTACCAAAGGGGAAAGAGGGTGGGAGAGAGATAAACTAGGAGTTTGGGATTAGCAGATACAAACTACTATATATAAAATAAACAACAAGGTCCTACTGTATAGCACAGGGAACTATATTCAATATTCTGTAATAAACCATAATGAAAAAGAATATGTATATATATATGTATAACTGAATCACTCTGTTGTACACCAGAAACTATCACAACATTGTAAATCAACTATACTTCAGTTTAAAAAAAAGATTAAAGAAGACATGGTAGCAACTCTAAGTGTTTCTACAAGTTGTTATGCAGAATACGAAGTGGTTATTTGCCTTCCATACATGAATTAGGAAAAGGACCACCATTTTGAAGAAAGTTAGGACTGTATGAAGAGGGAATCAACCCCACCAGAAATTACTCTTTTGTTACCAGAGGTGTTAAAACAGACAATGGTCTACTAAATCTGAAAATGTCTGAGGGTCTCTTAAGCCATGAAAAACAAACAATGATTTTATGATCCTTTCCATTTGCTCTGAACATGAGATCCAGTCTCAACTCACTACCCCCAAATACATCTCCACCCTCTTCCTTTCATAGCTAAATGGCAGCAGTGGAGCATAAAGGAACACAGTGGAGATTCTGCTCCTGTGTGCTAACCAGTTTTGTGACTTGAGCAGGCCTTTAAACTTCCTCACCCTTTGTTTCCTTACCTAGGACTTGTTGTAAGAATGGTGTATGTAAAGGTGATTTCAAAAGTATAAAGTATGTAGCAGGCAATACTTGACTAGCCAATGTCCTACACCAGAGATATGCAAACCCTGGCTGAATCACCTGGGGAGCTTTAGGAGAAAAAAAGCTATTCCAGCAGACCAAGTAAAGCAGAATCTCTGGGGAATGAGGCACAAGCTCCACAATTTTTAAAAAGCTCTCCAGGTAATTCTTTTGTGCAGCCAGGGTGGGGAAACACTGTCCTATACAAATCAGGTTTGCACCTTGCCTCCTCTTCTTTCTATCACTCTGCAGAATATTCTGCTCCACCTCTACCCTTCCAGCCAACTCAGGACAACTAGCAAATAATGCTGTCCAAAGGCAACAACCGGTGGCTGTCAAAGTGAATTATGTGGTCTCTTTCTCCTAAGGATGCCACAGGCATCTTGCAATTCTATCCTGTTAAAAGATGAGTTAATCTCATCTTACTTTTTCTCATAGAGATATACACAGATCTTTTTTTAATCCCCTTTACCCTACTGTTCTCTCAACTCTTGACCATCTCAGAGAAACAACCTTCCCTCTCTTATCATTTGCTTTTAAAGTCCAACAACATTAGCAGAGTAACAGTAGTACTTAGTAGAAGAAGCAACTACTATTTACTATTACTTTATACCAGCAACCATGCTAAGCATATTAATATTACGTTTAATTTTTACAACAGTTCCGTGAACAAGGTTTACAGAAGTGACAGACGAAAAAAACAAAGCTAGGGAAGTTAAATAACTGGCCTAACACCATATAGCTGATTTAGTTTTTAGCTAGAATCTTCCTGTACTTTAGAGTATAAGCCCAAAGTTTCTGCTCTTAACTATTACACCACATTGCCTCCCTGACTACTTTGATATTTATTTTACTTTAGCAGTATTATTTTTGTAATTTAAAAATGACCAGCAGGGGCTTCCCTGGTGGCGCAGTGGTTGAGAGTCTGCCTGCCGATGCAGGGGACACGGGTTCATGCCCCGGTCCAGGAAGATCCCACGTGCTGTGGAGCGGCTGGGCCCGTGAGCCATGGCTGCTGAGCCTGTGCGTCTGGAGCCTGTGCTCCGCAACGGGAGAGGCCACAACAGTGAAAGGCCCGCGTACCGCAAAAAAAAAAAAAAAAAAAAAAAAAAAAGACCAGCAACAAAATGTAAAGAAGATACATATAAATTGACATTTGAATATAAAAATATGTGTCTCTTTTACATGTCAGAGTAACCAAATTTTCCCTTGGAATAATGTATCTTAAAACATTGGGGGGGGGGAATTCCCTGGTGGTCCAGTGGTTAGGACTCCATGCTTCTAGCACAGGGGGCCCAGGTTTGATCCCTGGTGGGGGAACTAAGATCCCGCAAGCTGCACAGCATGGCCAAAAATAAAAAAATTTTTGAACACTGATTATATAAAAAATATGTAGAAAAATGTTAATCGTGATACTATTATTTACTATTTAACAAGAAAGAAATCTATACAAAACAAAAACCAAGAACAACAAGAATGCTGGTAGTGTATCCCTATCTCAGAAAAGTAAATTCTTACAAACGCCATATACATAACATCCTCTTTCTCATCCCATGACATATGTTTCCTTTACTTGGATTGCCATTCATATCAGCGTCTTCCATTTCAAACTTTCTCTTTCAAGGTCCAGGGCAGGTGTCACTTTCTCCAGGAGGTCCCTGACACCTGCAGGTCAAATTAATTGCTTCCTCCTCTAGATTCTCAAGAGACTTCTCCATGCTTCTATAGAGCACTTTAAAAGGTTCTGTAATTGTTTGCTATCCATCTGTTCTACCAGACTATGAGCCCTTGGAGGACAAGAGCTTTGTGTGTTTATCTTTCTATGCTCAGAACTGGCAGAGTACCCAGCACAAACACTTAAAAATGTCTGGAAAAACTGGAGTAGAGAAAAAGCAGAGAGGTAAGATCAGGACTTGGGGAAAGACAAGAGTCATTTACAAATCTTTCTGTTATCCATCCTTCACATATAGTTATATCAGCTTTCTGTGGAGGTCTTTAAAGCTATATATTCAACATGGCTAATAATCACCTATACTTCATTTCTGATTACCTTTTCAGTTTACTCAGCTTCTACCAATAAGAAACCAAGTATGTTTAGGTATGTAAACTCACACATATTTGCTGACTGTAGTCCATAAAAATTTGCCTTACAAAGTTGTTTACAGGAATGCGTATCACTGAAATATAGGTGCCCACTATAATTTTTTTTTTAATTTTTGTGCTATGCGGGCCTCTCACTGTTGTGGCCTCTCCCGTTGCGGAGCACAGGCTCCGGACACGAAGGCTCAGCGGCCATGGCTCACGGACCCAGCCGCTCCGCGGCATGTGGGATCTTCCCGGACCGGGGCACGAACCCGTGTCCCCTGCATCGGCAGGCGGACTCTCAACCACTGCGCCACCAGGGAAGCCCTGCCCAAATAATTTTAAACACTAGATGGATTTAATATTTCTAAGCCTTAAATGACTGGATTTTTAAAAAAATCTATAAACATCCTCTCTTAAAGACAAGATTTAAGATTAGAGTTAAAAATAAAGAAACAGGGAATTTCCTCACAGTCCAGTGGTTAGGACTTGGTGCTTTCACTGCGGTGGCCCTGGTTTAGTCCCTGGTCCGGGAACTAAGATCCCCATAAGCCTTGCATTGGGGGTGGGGTTGGGGGGGTTGGGGGGGAGGAAGGAAAGAACAGATGTACTGAAGAACTAAAGACCTAAAATAGCTAAACCTACACACTTTTAAAATAAATACCATACACATGGTAAAGAAACCCCTACTTTATTAGTTTATCATGAAATAAATTAACCAATCATGATTCCTGTGACTAGGAAGGCAAGTAGTGTGGCTACAGAACTGATTTAATACTGTATGACTTTGGAAAAATGATGCTGATGATAAAAAAAATAATGACCACAACAAAAAGGATTACAAAGATGGAAGCAACTCACCTTTATTGAGCCCTATCAGTCAGGGACTTCAAATACAGTAACTCACCGACTGCCACCACTACCTTATATATAAGGTACTACACTATTACCCGCATTTTACAGATGAGGAAATCAAAACTCATCGTGGTAAAGGAACTTGCTCAAGGTCACACAACTAACAAGTGGCAGAACTGAGATTAGAACTTAGGTAGCCGAACTCTCTACACTACACTGTCTCCCAGTGTACATAGATAAGATGCTCACATTCTCTGTACCTTGATTGCCACCTCTATAAACAAGAGTATTACCTAACTCCTCAGGGTTGTTGTAAATACTACACGTAATATGTAACATATCCACACTAAAAAACACTAAATATAATTTTTTATCTATTAGACTGACAAAATAACAATAGCTAACATTTAACAAAACTTACCATGTGTCAGGTACTTTTCTTAAGAGTTTTACATGTATTGTTTCTATTAAGTCTCACAAGAATTCTATGAGGTAACTATTATTACTATCACTGTTTTTCAGAGGAGAAAACAGAGGCATGGCGAGATTAAATAATTTGTCCAAGGTAACAAAGTCGGCAAATGTTAAAGGCGGGATTAGAATCCATGCAGGCTTAATTAAGGGTCTTAATCTGCACCTTGATGATAATTAAAAAGAAATAGGCCTACAGATATGTTGTCAGTTGATTTCAACAAAAATATCAAGATAATTCACTGGGGAAAGAATAGTCTTTTCAACAAATTGTGCTTAAAGAACTGGACACCCATTTAAAAAAAAAAGAATCTCAAACTTGTACCATATACAAAAATTAACTCTAAATGGATCATATCTAATGTACATGTAAGGGCTAAATTATGAAACTTCCTGAAGAAAGCAAAGAAGAAACTCTCTGTGACTTTGGTTAAGGCAAGACTTTTTAGGACACAAATGGCACAAACCATTAAAAATGTTTCGATAAATTGAACTTCATCAAAATCTAAAACCTCTGCTCTCATAAAGACAGTGTTAAGAGAATGAAAAGACAAGCTACAGACTAGGAGGAAATATCTGCAAAACATATGTGATAAAGGACACATATGCAGCATATCTAAAGAACTACAGATTCGACTCAATAAGAAGACAATCCCTGCTTTCAAAAATGCGCAAAAGATCTGAATAGACACGTCAAACGATACACAGATGGCAAATAAGCATATGACAAGATGTTCAATGACACTGATCATCAGGGAAGTGAATACAAAAACCACAATAAGATATCACTACATGCCTATTAGAATGTCTGGAATTAAAAAAAAAAAGCTGGCAAAGATGCTGGGCAACCAAAACTCTCACACATTGCTGGTGGGAAGGCAAAGAGATAATTTGGAAAAGTCTGGTAACTTCTTATGAAGTTAAATATACATTTACCATAACAACACCCCAACAATAACCCTTGGGGATTTACTCAAGAGAAATAAAGACCTATTTCCAGATAAAAATCTGTCATTTGATGGTTATAGCAGGTTTAGACACTATGTCTAAAGTTCCAAAACCTGGAAGTAACCCAAATGCCTTTTGCAGATGAATGGGTAAACAAATTGTGGTAACACATTTATACAATGGAATACTACTTGGCAAGAAAGAGAAATATATGCAACGCCATGGATGAATCACAAAAGTATTCTGTTAAGTGAAAGAAGCCACAAAGATACAAAAGGCTACCTATTGTGTATTTCATTTATATAATATTCTGGAAAGACAAAACTATAGAGACAGAAATCTGATCAGTGGTTGCCAGTAGCTAAGGGTAAGGTGAAGGGACAAAGGAAAATTTTAGGTGATGGAAATGTTCCATATCCCAATCTACATGGCTATATACATTTGTCAAAACTCATCAAACTGTATTAAAAAGGGGTGAATTATATCTCAATAAACCCAACTTAAAACAAAAATATAAAGCAACTAACACATGCCTGTCACATGGAGAGTGCTAAATAAATCCGTTTCCTTACTCAACCCAATCCCAGGGAACAACATAATTAAGGAGAAGGCAGAGCATTAAAATCTTTCTCAGGCTTTTCTTGTGATAAAGGTACTCTTGCCAGAAAATACTGAAAGTGAGGCCTTTTAGTCAGAAACCTTACGACTATTTTAAGTCTGAACCGTCTGGTTGGGGAAGCTTGAGCTGCTCTAACATACATCATCCCCAGGCAGTGACAGACTGCTATCCTAAGACTACAGAGAAGTCTGTTTCAGCAGAAGGGAATCTGGGTCAATCCTTATCACATTATAACACTTTCTTATATACTACTATCTCCTCACCTTTCTTTGGGTACCTGTTTTTGCAGTGGCCAACTCACCCTATCTGATAATGCTTACTGCTTAGTTCTTCGTGACTCCAACCAGCAACCTTGACACCTTCATGTATTGCACATTCATTCAACAAACATTTATAGGGCACCAATGTGTGTAAGGACGAGTGGTACAAAAATAAAACGAACCCCTTAAATGAGCTCAGAGACTTTCTAATATTTAAGGGACACCACCAGCCAAGAGAGTCACACACAACAATCATGATTAAATATTATGATTAATGTTACTAACAGAATAAAAATGTTCTAAGTCATATGAGAATAATTTTTAAGTAGTATTCAAATAATCTTCAATTTTGAACACTTCCCCAAAGATGACCATATTAAAACATGTTATTAACGTACTAGAATTTTACAGAAAGGAAAAGTCACATAGAAATAAGAAAACTATGAAATATATGTAATTCAAAGCCAATTTTAAAATAGTTGATCCAATTCTAGGTTTCTTATTTAGAATATATACTAACAGAACCTTTTAAAGAGCCAACAGTCTATTATTTTGAACTTCAAGTAAAATATATCCTAAGGTTAATCTACATTTATTCATAAGTCTTATAGAAAGGCAGGAAAACCTAAGTTTTGGGGTTGATGTTTTCAATATTTCCTTAAAAATCTAAAATCTTTTACATTGTCTGATGATCACCTTAGAAATCTATTACAATTCTATCCACTGCCCCCCAACTCATCACTAAATTGAGAATGTGGTATTTTCATAAAGATTTCTGTTGCTTAGTCTCATCTACTGGCTCTGTCAAATATGTTCTTATTGTCTATGTAGCAGGAAAAATACAGGTTTACAGACCATCCACAGTATGCTAGATCCCATGCAATAAGTAGTGTCATCCCTGTTTTACATATATAGATACATATACATATGCATATGTTCATACACACACACAAATAAGTTCCACATGGTTAAGCTGCATAGCTGGGTAGTGGCACAGCAGTATTCTAACACATAGTTCTGAACATACATGATTCAGAAAGGTTATATCCCACTTGTATGCTATAAAAATTAAGTGATATCAGAAATAGTCTTCACTGGTACATTTCTCCAATTCAAAGTAAGAGTCAAATGATACATATTGACCCAGTACTAACTTAAATCTCTAAAACACAACTGGAATACTGGTCTAGATAGAACTGAAGTCTCAACTGTAGGGACCTGAGTAATAAATGCTTGGGTTGTTATATGTGCAGTACAACACTACAGCTGAGTCTACAGCTCCAATGCTTAACAAAAATTTCTTAATTACACAGTTGAAAACAGTAACAAGCTCTAAAATTCTAAAAAGGTAATAAAGCTCTAAAATTAAAAATGGTATTTTTTTCCTCCTAAAGCCACTAGCTGTTGCTTTTCTCTCCTTCTCCCTTCTCTCTTCCACATTTTAGACAGAGCCACTGTCATGGGCTTCAGCACTTCGTACTCACATAACCAGTCTTTAGTACCTCCACAATTGTGAGGCTGAAACAACCCACATTACACTACAATATCAAATGGTAGCAACATGTACCTGAAGTGGCCTCTTGCCTATCACCTTATGGCTCATATATCATGCCCTGTGTATTTAAAATTTCATCAAATTTTTGAAAAGCAGAAAGCAAACCTACCATGATTAAGGAAGGCTTTGGCAAGGATGATTCTGCTGGTGCAGAAGACATCAGAAGTAAAAATCACAAATGGTTAAAAATACAATGCAATGATCTTTTTTAGTTTTGTTAAGGAGATGGGAGGCGAAACAAACAGACTAAGAAAAGAATATCTGTTCAACAGAGCTTTCTGAGATGTATGTGCATTGTCCAACACAGTAGTCACTAGCCATACATGGCTTTGAGCACTTGAAATGTGGCTGTGTGACTAAGCAACTGAATTTTTTACTTTACTTAACTTTTATTAATTTAAATTTACTTTTTATTAATGTAAATATAAATTTAAATAGTCACATGTAGCTAATGGCTACTATATTAGACAACACAGCTCTAAGAACCAAAAAAGTCTAAAATGTCTGTGGTTAGTCTCAGGATGATAAAGTAGACATGGCAAAATTTGAAGACTATGTCAGAAGTATTTAGACAAATAGCCTGGTGTAGGGAGGGCACTTAGAGACAAGTTCCAATGGTACTGGGCATGAAAAAATTTTAACCCAATCAATAACTGAGAATTTACTAAAGGAGCAAACACTGCTTTTGAAGGCTCTGTGCTATACATGGATGCTTATTTCAATAAGATCTTAAACCTTGAATTGGACTTAAATTAGATATATACAAGATTATCTTCAATCTTCAGCTATTTTATAAACTAAGTAGGAGGATAAGTACCTCCTAAGTACTACAGTCTACATTAGCTGTCAATTCTTCAGAAGTTTAAAAAAACTGACAATTCTGCAGGCTGTGGAAGGAAAACCACATTCACAGAAAGACAGACAAGATGAAAAGGCAGAGGACTTTGTACCAGATGAAGGAACAAGACAAAACCCCAGAAAAACAACTAAATGAAGTGGAGATAGGCAACCTTCCAGAAAAAGATTTCAGAATAATGATAGTGAAGATGATCCAGGACCTCGGAAAAGGAATGGAGGCAAAGATCGAGAAGATGCAAGAAATGTTTAACAAAGACCTAGAAGAATTAATGAACGCCTAGAAGAATTAAAGAACAAACAAACAGAGATGAATAATACAATAACTGAAATGAAAAATACACCAGAAGGAATCAATAGCAGTAAAACTGAGGCAGAAGAACAGATAAATGACCTGGAAGACAGAATACTGGAATTCACTGCTGCAGAACAAAATAAAGAAAAAAGAATGAAAAGAAATGAAGACAGCCTAAGAGACCTCTGGCACAACATTAAATGCAACAACATTCGCATTATAGGGGTCCCAGAAGGAGAAGAGAGAGAGAAAGGACCTGAGAAAACATTTGAAGAGATTAGAGTCGAAAACTTCCCTAACATGGGAAAGGAAATAGCCACCCAAGTCGAGGAAGTGCAGAGAGTCACAGGCAGGATAAACCCAAGGAGAAACATGCTGAGAGACAGAGTAATCAAACTGACAAAAATTAACGACAAAAAAAAAATTATTGAAAGCAACAAGGGAAAAACAACAACATACAAGGGAACTCCCATAAGGTTAACAGCTGATTTCTCAGCAGAAACTCTACAAGCCAGAAGGGAGTGACATAATATATTTAAAGTGATGAAAGGGAAGAAACTACAACCAAGATTACTCTACACGGCAAGGATCTCATTCAGATTCAACAGAGAAACCAAAAGCTTTACAGACAAGCAAAAGCTAAGAGAAATCAACACCACCAAACCAGCTCTACAACAAATGATAAAGGAACTGCTCTAAGTGGCAAACACAAGAGAAGGAAAGGACCTACAAAAACAAATCCATAACAATTAAGAAAATGGTAACAGGAACATACATATCGATAATTACCTTAAACATGAATGGACTAAATGCTCCAACCAAAAGACACAGGCTTCCTGAATGGATACAAAAACAAGACCCATATACATGATGTCTACAAGAGACCCACTTCAGACCTAGGGACACATACAGACTGAAAGTGAGGGGATGGAAAAAGATATTCCATGGAAATGGAAATCAAAAGAAAGCTGGAGTAGCAATACTCATATCAGATAAAATAGACTTTAAAATAAAGAATGTTACAAGAGACAAGGAAGGACACTACATAATGATGAAGGGATCAACCCAAGAAGAAGATATAACAATTATAAATATATATGCACCCAACATAGGAGCACCTCAATACATAAGGCAACTGCTAACAGCTATAAAAGAGGAAATCAACAGTTAACACAGCAATAGTGGGAGACTTCAACACCTCACTTACACCAATGGACAGATCATCCAAACAGAAAATTAATAAGGGAACACAAGCTTTAAATGACACAATAGACCAAATAGATTTAATTGATATTTATAGGACATTCTATCCAAAAACAGCAGATTACACTCTCTTCTCAAGTGCGCATGGAACATTCTCCAGGACAGGTCACATCTTGGGTCACAAATCAAGCCTCAGTAAATTTAAGAAAATTGAAATCACATCAAGCATCTTTTCTGACCACAACGCTATGAGATTAGAAATCAATTACAGAGGAAAAAACGTAAAAAACACAAACACATGGAGGCTAAACAATACGTTACTAAATAACCAAGAGATCACTGAAGAAATCAAAGAGGAAATCAAAAAATACCTAGAGACAAATTACAATGAAAACATGGCCATCCAAAACCTATGAGATGCAGCAAAAGTAGTTCTAAGAGGGAAGTTTAAAGCAATACAAGCCTACCTCAAGAAACAAGAAAAATCTCAAATAAACAATCTAACCTTACACCTAAACGAACTAGAGAAAGAAGAAACAAAACCCAAAGTTAGTAGAAGAAAAGAAATCATAAAGATCAGAGCAGAAATAAATGAAATAGAAACAAAGAAAATAGCAAAGATCAATAAAACTAAAAGCTGGTTCTTTGAGAAGATAAACAAAATTGATAAACCATTAGCCAGACTCATCAAGAAAAAGAGGGAGAGGACTCAAATCAATAAAATTAGAAATGAAGAAGGAGAAGTTACAACAGACACCGCAGAAATACAAAGCATACTAAGAGACTACTACAAGCAACTCTATGCCAATAAAATGGACAACCTGGAAGAAACAGACAAATTCTTAGAAAGGTCTAACCTTCCAAGACTGCACCAGGAAGAAATAGAAAATATGAACAGACCAATCACAAGTAATGAAATTGAAACTGTGATTGAAAATCTTCCAACAAACAAAAGTCCAGGACCAGATGGCTTCACAGGTGAATTCTATCAAACATTTAGAGAAGAGCTAACACCCGTCCTTCTCAAACTCTTCCAAAAACTGCGGAGGAAGGAACACTCCCAAACTCATTATGTGAGGCCACCATCACCCTGATAACAAAACCAGATAAAGATACTACAAAAAAAGAAAATTACAGACCAATATCACTGAAGAATATAGTTGCAAAAATCCTCAACAAAATACTAGCAAACAGAATCCAACAATACATTAAAAAGATCATACACCACGATCAAGTGGGATTTATCCCAGGGATGCAAGGGTTCTTCAATATACACAAATCAATCAACGTGATACACCATATTAACAAACTGAAGAAGAAATACCTTATGATCATCTCAATAGATGCAGAAAAAGCTTCCGACAAAATTCAACACCCATTTATCATAAAAACTCTCCAGAAAGTAGACATAGAGGGAACCTACCTCAACGTAATAAAGGCCATATATGACAAACCAACAGCAAACATCATTCTCAATGGTGAAAAACTGAAAGCGTTTCCTCTAAGATCAGGAACAAGCCAAGGATGTCCACTCTTGCCACTATTATTCAACATAGTTTTGGAAGTCCTAGCCACAGCAATCAGAGAAGAAAAAGAAATAAAAGGAATACAAATTGGAAAAGAAGAAGTAACACTGTCACTGTTTGCAGAGGACATGATACTACACATAGAGAATCCTAAAGATGCTACCAGAAAACTACTAGAGCTAATCAATGAATTTGGTAAAGTAACAGGATACAAAATTAATGCACAGAAATCTCTTGCATTCCTATATACTAACGATGAAAAATCTGACAGAGAAGTTAAGGAAACACTCCCATTTACCACTGCAACAAAAAAGAATAAAATACCTAGGAATAAACCTACCTAGGGAGACTAAAGACCTGTATGCAGAAAACTATAAGACACTGAGGAAAGAAATTAAAGATGATACAAATAGATGGAGAGATATACCATGTTCTTGGATTACAAGAATCAATACTGTGAAAATGACTATACTACCCAAAGCAATCTACAGATTCAATGCAATCCCTATCAAATTACCAATGGCATTTCTTACAGAAATAGAACAAAAAATTTCACAATTTGTATGGAAACACCAAAGACCCTAAATAGCCAAAGCAATCTTGAAATTGAAAAACGGAGCTGGAGGAATCAGGCTCCCTGACTTCAGACTATACTACAAAGCTACAGTAATCAAGACAGTATGGTACTGGCACAAAAACAGAAATATAGAACAATGCAACAGGATAGAAAGCCCAGAGATAAACCCACGCACATATGGACACCTTATCTTTGATAAAGGAGGCAGGAATGTACAGTGGAGAAAGGACAGCCTCTTCAATAAGTGGTGCTGGGAAAACTGGACAGCTACATGTAAAAGTATGAGATTAGATCACTCCCTAACACCATACACAAAAATAAGCTCAAAATGGATTAAAGACCTAAATGTAAGGCCAGAAACTATCAAACTCTTAGAGGAAAACATAGGCAGAGCTCTCTATGACATAAATCACAGCAAGATCCTTTTTGACCCATCTCCTAGAGAAATGGAAATAAAAACAAAAATAAACAAATGGGACCTAATGAAACTGCAAAGCTTCTGCACAGCAAAGGAAACCATAAACAAGACCAAAAGACAACCCTCAGAATGGGAGAAAATATTTGCAAATGAAGCAACTGACAAAGGATTAATCTCCAAAATTTACAAGCAGCTCACGCAGCTTAATAACAAAAAAACAAACAACCCAATCCAAAAATGGGCAGAAGACCTAAACAGACATTTCTCCAAAGAAGATATACAGACTGCCAACAAACACATGAAAGAATGCTCCACATCATTAATCATTAGGGAAATGGAAATCAAAACTACCGTGAGATATCATCTCACACCAGTCAGAATGGCCATCATCAAAAAATCTAGAAACAATAAATGCTGGAGAGGGTGTGGAGAAAAGGGAACACTCTTGCACTGTTGGTGGGAATGTGAATTGGTACAGCCACTGTGGAGAACAGTATGGAGGTTCCTTAAAAATCTACAAATAGAACTACCATATGACCCAGCAATCCCACTACTGGGCATATACCCTGAGAAAACCATAATTCAAAAAGAGTCATGTACCAAAATGTTCATTGCAGCTCTATTTACAATAGCCCGGAGATGGAAACAACCTAAGTGTCCATCACCAGATGAATGGATAATGAAGATGTGGCACATATATACAATGGAATATTACTCAGTCATAAAAAGAAACGAAATTGAGCTATTTGTAATGAGGTGAATAGACCTAGAATCTGTCATACAGAGTGAAGTAAGTCAGAAAGAGAAAGACAAATACCGTATGCTAACACATATATATGGAATTTAAGGGAAAAAAATGTCATGAAGAACCTAGGGGTAAGACAGGAATAAAGACACAGACCTACTAGAGAATGGACTTGAGGATATGGGGAGGGGGAAGGGTAAGCTGTGACAAAGCGAGAGAGACATAGACATATATACACTACCAAACGTAAGGTAGATAGCTAGTGTGAAGCAGCAGCATAGCCCAGGGAGGTCAGCTCGGTGCTTTGTGACCGCCTGCAGGGGTCGGATGGGGGGGTGGGAGGGAGGGAGACACAAGAGGGAAGAGATATGGGAACATATGTATAACTGATTCACTTTGTTATAAAGCAGAAACTAACACACCATTGTAAAGCAATTATACTCCAATAAAGATGTAATAAATAAATAAATAAAAAACCGAATCCGCCTGCCAATGCAGGGGACACGGGTTCGAGCCCTGGTCCAGGAAGATCCCACGTGCTGCAGAGCAACTAAGCCCATGCGCCACACTACTGAGCCTGTGTTCTAGAGCCCACGAGCTACAACTACTGAGCCCACATGCCACAACTACTGAAGCCTGCTCGCCTAGAGCCCGTACTCCGCAACAAGAAAAGCCACCACAATGTGAATCCTGCGCACCGCAACGAAGACCCAGCAATGGCAAAAACAAATTAATTTATTTATTTTAAAAAACAGCAACAAAAAAACAATGTACTGATCTTGCCCTATGAGTGAGAACACTTTTTTTTTTTAATGTAATTGATCAAATACTAGATGGTAACATTAACACAATCCCTTTGTGAAGGTGGTGGAATTATTGGTGATTTTTTCCTCTTTTTTTCTTTCTAGTGTTCTTTTCTATTATGGTTTTCAACTCAAGTGTTAAAGAATTATTGACCGGACCCTCTATTTCTTTATATTTTTAATTAGCTAATAAAATTTACCTCAAAATTAAGAACTCAGCATCTTTGATTTGTTTAGTGATTTTAAAAATATAATGCATTTTCTCGGGCTTCCCTGGTGGCACAGTGGTTGAGAGTCCGCCTGCCAATGCAGGGGACACGGGTTCGTGTCCCGGTCCGGGAAGATCCCACGTGCCGCGGAGCAGCTGGGCCCGTGAGCCATGGCTGCTGAGCCTGCGCGTCCGGAGCCTGTGCTCCGCAACGGGAGAGGCCACAACAGTGAGAGGCCCGTGCACCGCAAAAAAAAAATAATAATAATGCATTTTCTCAATTATAAATAACATACACAGTAAGACGACCTATTAAGGGTAATTAATGTGTATCTGGGAAATAAAGCTAGAATCAGGAAAAAAAACTTTAAAAACTTTTTATTATTGAAATTACCTAAACATTTTCCTCTAATATGTTTCCTATTAAACAACTGGGTATAGGCATACATAATCCTTTATAAAAGGGAAAATGAACCAATTTTATATGTATATTAATAATTGAATATTTACTGATTTAATCAGTTTACAATCATCTCATGCTATCAAAAACACCTTTAATATTCTCCACTTATGGCACTAAGCTTTTTGTCCTCCAGTTTTACGCATTAAACACAATGTTTGTTTAGGTTATTCTTAACTGCTCAAAGGCAAGCACCACATTCCAGATGATACTACAGAACATGCTTATACTGAGCCGTGGGATTTACTGCATAATATTCTAATAGAAGATACATGCAGTGTTCTGAAATAAACTATCTAAATACTTTCAACAAGAATACTTTAAGTTTTTCATTTATAAGTTTAAGAAAAATATCTAAATGGAAATTTTATAACCTCTACCAGAGAAAAAAAATCTCATAACCTCTTTCTCTTGCCACAAGCATGAAGCCACTTACCATTCATAGCTGTGGGAAACTGAGCCATCATCGTCCTGAATTTTCCTTGCTAGCACTCAGCCATCTACAACATGAAAACATTGTGCCATTAATAACACAACAAGGGCAGATTGCAGCTTAGTGCTTCCACTAAGGAGTAGGAATGTCTGTCCCCTTCAGCTCACACTTCCAACAAAAAACAATGCAGGGCTTCGGCAGCAGCCAAACAGACAATTTACATTTGGGGAAGGGTAGGAGATTTTGTTGAGTAATGGTACTGCCTTTAAAATAAAACTATTTAAAAGAAAAACAGTCATATTTAATAGCAAATACTTAATAGAGAAACCTTTGGCATGAACCAATTTTGTAGAAATTAATTTGGGAAAGAGGAGGGTTGTTACAGCTAGGCAAGAATTTATTTCAAAGAAATCAACTCTATAAATTAATTGTACAATAACATGGAAATCCATAATACTCTTCTTCAAAAAACAAATCCCCAAACAAGAAAAATATCCAAAATAAATGTAGCACAGCTGTAATTAAGTTCTACAGGTTTATAAAAATGGACTAAAAGTAACTATTAAAACATGTATGTTGGGCTTCTCTGGTGGTGCAGTGGTTAAGAATCCGCCTACCAGTGCAGGGGACATGGGTTCGAGCCCTGGTCTGGGAAGATCCCACATGCCGCGTTGCGCGGGCTTCTCATTTAAATATTAACATTTTTAGAAGCCTGAGGAAAAATGTTTGCACAAGCCATCTGAACAAAGAAGGCATAAAGAGTTGCATGTCGTGGTGGAAAGTGTCACCAGAGAAGTTGGCTGAGTAGCTGCCAAGAAGTGTTACAAGGTACCATATCATAGTGAATGCAGTGTAAGTCACGAAAAAACTGGTATATAAATCCAGTTTGTTCATTTATAACGATAAATTTAATGACTAAGAGAACAAACAGCAGCTTTTCTTCCTATAAAGCAAACGATCATCTACTAAATTTTGGCCCGATCATTGTGTGGTGAGCAAAGGGATTTAACTGTGATTAAAACGTTTAACGGTATCAGGCATCAGCAGTCTGACACATCTACCTACACAACAGGGATAAGCAAGGACTGGGCAGTAGGGATGAGCAAACCCCCAATAATGCTTGGAATGGCACTGCCAGTTTCAGTCTTCTGACTCCCAGCTTTTCTGTACGTTACCATGATAAACCACCCTCCCTCTCAAAGTGCACATTCTTTTTTTAAGCTTTACTGCAATAGAACTTTAAACCTTTTACAACACTTAGACTTCACCTGTCACTACACTCTTCTTAGGTAGGAGGAAATTTTACCCATGTACCAGTTAGTTTTCTTCACTTCTTTCTCAAAAGGTAATGTTAACTCCAGGTTTGGAGTTGCTTACTATACAGAAAAATAATACCTAAACTATGGTAGGGTGGTCAAGAACTCCTAGAGGAGGTACTGTGTAGAGCTTCAACAGGTGAGTAAGAATTAGTTAAAGCTATAATGTTAAGAACCTTGTACTTGAACCTGTGGCTGACAAGTTTTAAAAGGTTTTAAGGAGGGACACAGTCATATTTCACTTAAAGTAAGACAGTCAATTGTGAAGAAAAGGCCAAGCCTGCATTGGGGAGATCAGTTAGAATATCTGGCACAGATTAAGAATGCTATCTGGCACCTGATCTAGAACAGTGGCCCCAGGAAGAGAGGAGAAGGGATGAACTGGAGAAGCAATGAAGTGTTTAAAGCAGGTAGAACTCAGGGACTCTTTAGACATAAGAGATCATGGAGAAAAAGGAAGCAAAGAGACGACTCCCAAAATGATACTCTGTGAGACTGGGTGAAGCGTGGTGTCACCAGCTAAATAACGTGAACACAGAAGGAAATTTCATAAATCAAGTTTTGATTACAACTTCCTCAAATATAGAAATTCTACAAACAGCGGCTTCCCTGGTGGCGCAGTGGTTAAGAATCCGCCTGCCAATGCAGGGGACACGGGTTCGATCCCTGGTCCGCGAAGATCCCACATGCCACGGAGCAACTAAGCCCGTGCGCCACGACTACTGAGCCTGCGCTCTAGAGCCCATGCTCCGCAACAAGAGAAGCCACCGCAATGAGAAGCCCGCGCACCGCAATGAAGAGTAGCTCCCGCTCTCCACAACTAGAGAAAGCCCGCACACAGCAACGAAGACCCAATGCAGCGAAAAATAAATAAATTTTAAAAAATAAATAAATTCTACAAACAAGTATAACACTTTTACTTCCCCAATTTTAAATTATTACAAGTAATGTTAAACCAAAATAAGCCAAATCTTGCAAAGAAACTATTGACTTAAGATATGCAGTAGCTAGGACCCCTATTTTATTAGGAGAGAATTTTTTTCCCCAAGATTTAATTTTTTTTTTTAGGTAAAATATACTTTAATATATCTGAAAATACAGTTAACAATAATTTCTACCATAACTTTAAAAAAAGATTTCCTTGACTCCTTTTTGTTCTAATCTTCATTCTGCTTGATTAATTTGTAATTGCAAACTATTTACTTTGCACTCTAATATGTTTACTGCATCCACTTTTTTAAAATTAATGTTATTGGAGTATCGTTGCTTTACAATGTTGTGCTAGTTTCTACTGTACAGCAAAGTGAATCAGCTATACGTATACATATGTCCTCTCTTTTTTGGATTTCCTTCCCATTTAGGTCACCACAGAGCACTGAATAGAGTTCCCTGAGCTATACAGTAGGTCCTCATTAGTTACCTATTTTATACATAGTATAAACAGTGTATATATGCCAATCCCAATCTCCCAATTCATCCCACACCCCTCTCCTGATATTTTTTAAATGTGGGAGAAATCCTCCAAAAGCATTACCTACAATGCATTTTATAACTGCATAAAAGCATGTGCATTTCCAAAGATAGCTTAAAGAAAAAGCACAGGCTTACAAAAGACAAGTAAGGAATAGGATCCCACAGTCACAAAGCCTTTATCAGTTAGATCTAGGTCCAAAACTTACAGATCATCTATCTAGAACCTCTAGCTAGTCATCATGTACTCTGTGAATACAACAGAATGCCACATAACAAATGCTCAATAATCACAGGTATAATCCTGAAATAAAACCAAAAAAATAAATCAAATAATGTGAGGGGCAGGGAGGGCAAATCCCCTTAGGGAAGCTGAAGGTACTGGTATTACAGAATATTCTTCACCTGGTACATGGGATTTAGCCACCCATGCATGCAGGTACTACATTGTAACATGTATGTACGTAGGTTACATCTGATTGACTGTGGTAACATCTGAATATGGTAGCATAATTTGTTGGAATCAATAAGCTTCTTTTTAAAACTTTTATATATGCTTTATTTAGGAATTTTTAATGCAAAATATTACATTATCTTTGCCCAACTATATCTGGATTGTTCAGATGACTTTTAAAAAATTTATTTATATATATGTTTGCATGTGTATATATATTTCAGATTATTTTCCATTATAGGTTATTACAAGATATTGAATACAGTTCCCTGTATTATATAGTAAATCCTTGTTGCTTATCTATTTTATGTATAGTAGTTTGTATCTGTTAATCCCATACTCCTAATTTATCCCTCCCCACTCCCTTTCCCCTTTGGTAGCCATAAGTTTGTTTTCTGTCTGTGAGTCTGTTTCTGTTTAGTATATAGATTCATTTGTATTATTTTTTTAGATTCCACATATAAGTGATATAATATTTGTCTTTCTCTGCCCGACTTACTTCATTTAGTATGATATGCTCTTGGTCCATCCGTAGGACCATTAAGCTTTTAAAGCCTACCATTTCATATCTGTTATGTTTATATCAATTCTCTCTGGCCTATTGTAGAATAATTACTTCACGCTTAACAATTCTAATCTATATTTGCAGAGAAATAATAACAATTGAAAATTTGAAAAATATAACAGATACATTTGATTTTTTAAAAAAATCAACATTTTTACATTATGTAATCATAAAAGTTACTATTTACTAAGTGCTTACTGTCAATGCAGTACACTTCATTAACTGTCTATCTGTCTTGTTCAATAGTCATTGAGAATCTAAAATATTTCAGGTTCTGTACAAGGAGCTTCACACACAGGAGCTTGTAGACTAGTCTAACAGGTGCCAGACAATGCTAGGTACCTTTGATAATACTAATAATCCTCACAATACCCCTGGAGGACGGAGATACTGTACTCATTTCACACTTGAAGAAACCGAACGATTAAATTACTTGCCAAAATTTAGTAAGTGATGAAGCCAGGATGCAATCCTAAACCTGTCTAATTGTAAAGCCCATGAACTTCCCATGGACTTTATCTGTCTTTTCCTCTCTTAAATGGGGATAATAATTAATGCTGAGTGGGTCACAGGTTCCTGCAAGCAACAGATCGACTTACTCTTGCTACATTTCTAATGGAAAAGAAACACAAGCCAGAGACGCCCTCCAACACTTAGGTCTACAAGCAATCACATACATAAATTAGGGAGTGCTAATTATTTCTTACCTCTTGGTATAACCCTCTGACAGGAGGAAAAGGATAATCAGCATCTCCCCAGTTACAGGGCTGATGTCTGTTTCAGGCATGTGTGATTGAAGTCAGCATCCAATAAACACCTCTCTCTACTCCTTAAAGGGGGTAACATGTAATGATTGGCAATCTTGGCAGTTTGCAGTTATCATATAATTTGAACACTGTGCTAATTATCAATGGTTTTAGAATATTTATGTGGAGATTTTCCTGCTCATAAGGGGAGAACTGACATTGTTACCTTTTTAGAAACCAAGAAAATGTGTGTGGTAGATAGCAGGCATAAGGCAAAGACCACTGCTTCAATTTAATATAATCCAAATGCAATTTGGAGAATGTGGTAAATATATTCATACTAAGGCAGAGAAAAGTAGAAATGCTTGAATAGGAGTAGGAAATCCTTCTTCTACAAAGGGCCAGTAAGACCCAGAAGGAAAAAAAATTGTAGCCATTACAAATAAAAAGTAGTTCAATTAAGGTTGGATTTGTTTAGAAGCACAGAATTATAAGGAAACAATTACAGTAATTATTTAGTCTAAAACCCTCAATTTTCAAGATGGGAAAACTAAAAGACTTCTATGAGCTCATATAGCTAGTCAGTAGCAAAACTGGTCCTAGAAACCACATTTCTTATGTCCAATGCTTTGTTTTTAAGTTTCCCAACTTGCCTGATTATATCACCTGGGACATTTTCTAGTTCTACAGATTCCCAGGCCCATCACCGGGAGACTGTGACTCAGTAAATGGGTCATTACATTAATTAGGGCATGAACCTCCTAAAATGGTCTTCCTGCCTTCCACAGAGCTAGTTTTTTCCAGAACATCCACTGATGCCCTTCTACTTAAATTCCCCCACTGATTACAAGTTAAAGCCCAAACTTATTATGAAATATGGCACCCTTCAAAATCCCACCCCAATCTACTTTACCACACACATCTCTAGACACTTCCCCTAGATTCAGATGTCCTAAGTACACCAACCTTTCTCCTCGAAACAGAGAGGCTTTTTTCACTCCTCTATTCCTTTGTAAAGAGCTGTTCCCTCTGTCACGTTCACCATACTTTCTTCTCATTCTTCAACTCCCAACTCAAATGTCACCTCTCCTTTGGAAGACTTATGTCCTCTCAGGTAGTTAGTCACTATCTCCTAGGTATGCCCATAACACTGTTCATCCCACAATAACTTCACTTATACTGTATCCCAATTTCACGTGTTTGCCTGTTTCACTTGTTCTGGACACAGACCATTTTTATTTACCTCTATGCCTAGTGCCTAAACCAGATCTACTTGCTAAACAAATGAACTGGGTAAATGAATAAGATGGTTGAGATATGGGGAAAAAAAAAAAAAAGAAAGCGAGGGAGGCATGGAGAAAGGTAGTAATGAACTGAATACGTATGTAGAAAAGAAACTGGTAAGAAAGCAGAGCAGGCTCCAAACTACTTCCTTGAAACCCTGCAGGCATCAGAGCTGTGGATTTTAAACCAAATTGTTCCTTGCAACATGGGCCTTCTGTAACTTGTTTATTTTTTTTCTTGTAAGTACGCTTTTAGAGATAAAGGTTTATTTCCCATTGAATTCTAAAGGCTTTTTATTGGGATGAGGAGAAAGGCTTGGGTTTTTCAATTATACTTTGAATTATGTTGGTTGAATGCTGATTAGTGTAAATAATTTGACTTAAGATCTGACATTCAAATGCAAGATAATCAAGTTCCTGAAGGCATATCTTATAAAACTTTCTCCAGTGCCTCCTCCACTTCATGTGCTACATACATAAAAGGCAACTCTCCAAACTTGCTGATTAGTTTGGAAAAATGTTCTTTCCCCATCTGATTCCCAAGGAGATCAAGGTCAGTTCCACGAGAGAATGAGTAAAGCAAAATACCTACTTCTTTATAGTTCTTGCAGTAATATGAAACTTACAGAGTACATATATTCTCCATACCTGTTCCCCATCTATCTATTCATTCATTTTTTCTTTCATTCACATATTTATTCATCAAACATGAACAGACACAGAAGTCATGACTAAGCCATTAGTTTTGGCAATCTGTTGTGAGTACAGTTCCAGTATGGTGAGCTGGCTGTAAAAGTCAAGTTGAAGTAGATTAGGCAATAAACGGGAGGTGAAATGTAGGTGACTCAAGAAGTATGTTGCTAAGGGAAGAGGAAAAACGGGTGGGAGGAGAGATAAGAGGCTTTAGGAAAGAGGAAAGATTATAAGGGTTTACTTTTTAGATGGGAGAACAAAACTACTTTTAGAGGAAGAGGGAGAGATTTAATTCTGAAAAGGGAAAAGGAAAGGAGGTTACCTAACAGAAAGAAGTCTGGGTCCAGAGAAAGTAGAAGTTGACAGCTCTAGAGTATAAAGTTAGACTCTGGGACAGAATAAAAGACAGGAAAAGTGGTAAAGATGAATATACATAAGTTTGGAAACAGAGGAAAAAGAAGCTGAGAAAATGAGAAAGTAAAGCTTTTCTTTGCAACCCTTCTTTCTCTCTTTTCTTCCGGCCCAGACAAGAGTTCAAAGGGACAATAGTCCCAGGGCCCCAGGTGCCTAAACACAAATTCCTCTCCTCTACAGGCTAAAAAAAGAGAGGGTCACATGCAAATCAGTTCCCATGAATCAACCAGACATGTGCATTTCAACTTAACTCATGCCTTATACATCAAAACATTTGTTAAATGAATGAATATGGGGAAAAAATTTCTAGGCAGAGGTAAAATAGTACATGCAAAAGCAGAGGGAAGAGTGTGGTCTGGGAAAATAGGCAGCAGCTTATTCATATGAAATACTGAAGAGCTAACAACAATGCAAGGAACTGTAAGAATAGCTGTAAAAATAAGTATTGCATCAATACTTAGCTAATACGAACTACAGAAATGATGCCTGAAAGTATAGTCTTAATGCCTAGCTAAAACAAATGTAAATCAGCACAACCCTTCTGGAAAGGAATTTGGAAACATATTTATAGGCTGCCTTATTACAAAAAGAATTAAAGCCCCCACAAAAATACAAAACACATTTAAGTAAAAAGTAGATTACTAAATGAAGTAATATAGAAAATAAGTGATCACTGTACTTCAAACTTTTGCATATGTTTGAGATTTTTCATAATAAAAGTTGAAAAAGAAAACTAGCTTTTGACCTTCATGCATCTGACTTGACCACTGGCTCTCCTCCTTCACTGCTGTCCCCTACAATCACCGGAGTAATTCCCTGACTGCTTTAACAACTAGCTCACTATCTACTCTCCAGCATTACTCCCAAAAAATTCTTGGTGATGTCAATATTCACACAGATGATCCTGCCCATATCTTGGCCTCTAAGTCTTTGACCTCCTTTGTTCCAAAAATCTTACCCTCCATCTGATCTTAGCCATCTGCTCCCAGGTCACAACCTAGGCCTTGTTATTACCAATAACTGTACTCTTCTGTAATCCATTTCAAGTCTGCCATATGCCCCTTTCACCAGCACCATCTCAACAGCCCCATCTCTCCAGTTCCCTAACTCCAACAATTCTTTAACCCTACCTGGACCTACAAACTATTGGTCTTATCAACTTTTCACTGTCCCTCAATCTTCCTTATATCCTCACACCCTTCCTGATGTCCTAATGTCCCTCCTTACCCAAATTAAATAACACAGTCCACCATTATAAGGAGTTAGTTGTATACACCCTCAACTTCACTCTCCTCTCTCCCTACATACTACAGATCTGGCAAAATCTCAGCCTTTTCTAAATCCAACTCTCTAGTTATTCCATGACTATATAAATGAAGTTGCTGACTGGTCTCACTTTAGATTCCTGAGCACTAACTCAAGTGGACCCTACGTCCTGCCTGACAAGTCCACATTTCCCTAGTCCATTTGCTTTCCCACTTGCTTAGATGACTATTTCACACTTTGCTCTTTCAGTTTCCCAGACTTGCAACACGTTACAAATACTTTTTATCCAGTTTGTTGTTGTACCAACTTTGTTATACCTTTTTGTCAATCTTTTCCTTTATGACTACTGAGTATGCTATCATGCTAAGAAAGGCCTGTCTCACATCAGAAAATTGCCCAAATTTTCTTCTAGTACCTGTATATTTTTCCAAATTTATATATTTGATCTATCTGGATTTTTATTTTAGAGCGGAAAGACAAATATGAGTCTAAATTATTTTCTCCACTCTTGCACTAGTGATGTCTGTCACTTTTTCTGAGACCATTTATGAAATAATTTGCTTTTCCTAATTGATCTAAAATGCATCTCTTTTCTGATACACTAAGTTTACTCACAGCCTATATTTCTGTTCTGAGGGTCTTCCTGTGTACTCCTATCTCAGGGTTCTAATTACCATAGTATTTAAATATGCAAATCCCTCTCTACTCACTATCCTATTTTTTCATAATTTTTGAGGCTATTCTCAGATGTGTATTTTTGCATCCTTCAGTAGATCCCTCCTCTTATCTCCTTTATTTCTAGGTACTTTATGGTTATAGTAAAAATGACATACTAACTTTATATATTTTTGGTATACAAGAAACATATTCATTTTGGTAAATTTATATTGCAATGAATACGTCTGGTTCATTTGCCTGCTTGGTCCATGGTTGTTTGTCTCATGACAAAAACATCAGCCAAATTCCAATAGGAGAGCATACTACAATATACCTAACCAGTACCCCTCTAAACTGTCAAAGTCATCAGAAACAAGTAAAGTTTGAGTAACAGTCACAGCCAAGAGGAGCCTAAGGAGCCATGACAATTAAATGTACTATGGTATGGGATCCTGGAACACAAAAAGGACATTAGGTAAAAACTAAGGAAAAGTAAATAAAGCATGGACTTTAGTTAATAATAATGTACCAATATTGGTTCGCTAATTGTAACAAATGTACTGTACTAATTTATCAATAATGAGTAGAAGGGTATATGGGAAACTCTGTACTATCTGCTCAATTTTTCTGTAAATTTTAAACTGTCCAAAAAGAAAAGTGTATCCATTTTTTAAAGAAGGCAAATACCACAGAAGTAGAAGGTTTAAGGTAAAATAAGTGCCTTTAACTTTGGCAACAGTCATCCAAAACAAAATACCCCACTTGACCCATTTGTAAGAACTTATCTTAAGAAAATAATCCAAAGGAGGAAAATAGAATGCAAAGATTCATACCACAGTGTCATCAACAGTAGAAAAAAAATACAAATAAGGTAATTTATCTAACAGAGAAAGGAACAAGAAAATAAAGTTATACTAACTTAGAATAATATGCGTCTATTTACAAATGATAATTTCAAGGCCACAGTAGATAGCTAACATTTATGATACAATGTGTTTCTAAAAAATACAAAATTCTAGAATAGGATACAAATATTCAAAATTGTCAGCACATGTCAAGGATTAGAAGAAAACCTCTTGAGGGAAATGTATAATAAATGTTTATTATACATTCACTAAATAATAATATTCATAACAGTTTTATTTATAATAGCAAAAAACTTGAAACAACCTAAACATCTGAGAACAGGAGTATGGTTAATAAATCATAGCCTACTACTAGATAAAAACATCACAGCCATTAAAACTTATGAAAATTATGAAACAACACAGAAAAAAAATTCTTCCATGTAACGTGTAGACAAAAATCTACACTATGATTAAAACTACGTAAAAATTACATATGGGTGTGTGTGCGTGTGTATAAACAGTTCAAACTCTAGCACCTACCTCCTCTTCCTGGAGGTTGGTGAGCGGGGCTGAAAATTCCCACTCTCTAATCCTCTAGGTCTCTCTGGTTGTCCAGCCTTATGCTGAGGCTATCTAGGGGTGCCCCTCTCAGTCACCTCATTAACATAAGCTCATGTATGATGGAAAGCAGATTTCCTATCACTCAGGGAATTCCAAAGGTTTTAGGAGCTCTGTGCCAGGAATCAGGGACAAAGACCAAATACATTGGTATTACACTACATCATCTTTTTTTTTTTTTTTTTTTTTTTTGCGGTACGTGGGCCTCTCACCACTGCGGCCTCTCCCGCTGTGGAGCACAGGCTCCGGACGCGCAGGCCCAGTGGCCATGGCCCACGGGCGCAGCCGCTCCGCGGCATGTAGGATCCTCCCGGACCGGGGCACGAACCCGCGTCCCCCGCACCGACAGGTGGACCTTCAACCACTGCACCACCAGGGAAGCCCTACACTACATCATCTTTTAACCCTATAGCCAATATCAATCACCCAGAGCCTCTCCCTCGTCAATTTCTTAGTCTTTTTAAATAATATTAAGTAACAAGTCTGTTTTACCAAAAACATTTAACTGAAATTACCAACCTCATCTCAAATGCAACCATGCTACATCCAGTGCTAAAACAGGAAAAGTATACTCCACACACACCATACTGCAGAGGCCTAAAGAGACTGAATCCAAACTGATGCCACACCAGAGCAGGGCCCAGATGGGAGAGCTTCTACCGGTTACTGGTAAACTCCAATCTCCACCAAAACACAAACAGAACAAGAGAGTAAAGGAAAGAAAAACTAGTGGCCAATGGATAAAAAAGCATTCATCCATTTTCTTACTCTGGCAAGCCAATTAACTCTTTTTTTAAAATATCAATACATTTCAAGTAAAGCATGCAATCACTGCAGCAAAAATAACACTCTTAAATAGAACATCCCAATCATTCAAGAAAGTGAATATGAAGTAATAAATATGCAATGAGGACTTTAAAGGCAAACTCCAAGTTCTGACAGGGACAAAAATTACCAGGGAAGAATAAAATAGAGATATTCTAACATGGAATGAGTCACACTTTAAAAAAAAGTGTATCCAGAAAACATCTATCACTGAACAGCAACACCTAACCAAAGTAAGGTCTCACTTTCCCCAAATACTTCAAATCACAAATTTACAAATTCTCTTCACCCATCTGAATTCTTTAATTTTGAGGGGTCATGGACTTTTTTTTTTTTTTTAAAGAAATTCGGCAAACCCAGTTTCTCTCGGAAAAAAACACAAATGCACAAAATGTGGCATACAATTTCAAAGGTTTCAGGCTTCCAAAGCCAATCTGTGGACTTTCAGAGATTCATGTAGTCCATAGTTAAGACCCTTAATTAAATGTACACTAATACCCATTTAAAAAAATTATTAGAGTGGGATAGAGTGGAAAAGAATCTGTCCAATTATGTAGTCCATTCATTCTCAAACTATTCTAACCATGGCCCACCTAAGTGGAACAAGAGATCCAACCTAGCCACTTGCTCCTATTTTCCAGTAGAAAAATAACTCCCTGATGAAGAAATTATAGCAATGAAACAGTTACACAAGAGCAAAATGGTCAACAAAAATAAATCTAACATAAGTCTTTAATTACAGTTAATTCAAGAGTAGCAGAAACAGGAACCAAATCAAACTCAAGACAATCCAATGATGCAATGAAAACAGTATCCATCAGTGTGGGCGTGCATAGTAGGAATGTTTCAATTCAATTCAGTGCTGCCAAAGTTTTGTAGAGTTAACAGATTTCTTAGAAGAAAACTAAGAAACCTCAGGAAGCTCTAGAAATTGGCTAGTTTTAGTTTATGAACACTAAATTTCAGTAATCCTTAATAACTCAGATTATATGTAGCCTATAGGAATACATAAAAATCAAAGACTATGTAAACGGAACAACAACAGCCCCCAAGAATTGAGGAAATGACTTGCATTTTACTTTCATTCATCAGAAAAAAGCCTTCTGACCTAGCATATGTTTTGAACTTATCTGGGAAGCAGCAATAGAATTCAATAATTTTCAACCACTGTGATTCTGTGATTCTGCTCACCAATAGTATAAAATCTAATCTCCTACTAAATTGGATCCCTCATACCTTGCTGGTGAGAATGTAAAATGATTTAGCTGCTTTCAAAAACAATTTGGCAGTTCCTCAAAATGTTAAACATAGGTTACCATAAAACTCAGCAATTCCACCCCTAGGTATGAACTCAGGAGAAATAAAAACATAAACCTATGTCCATACAAAAACTTGTACACGAATGCTCACAGCAGCATTATTTATAATAGCCAAAAGTGGAAACAACCCAAATGTCCATCAACTGATGAATGGATAAACAAATGTGGTATACCCACACAATGGAACCTTTGGCCATAAAAAGGAACTAATTACTGACACGTGCTACAACATGGATGCACATTAAAAACACTACGGTAAGTGAAAGACGCTAGTCACAAAAGACCACGTATTCTATGTTCTCATTTATATGAGGTGTCCAGAATAGGCAAATTCATAGAGACAGAAAGTAGATCAGTGGTTCCCTAGAGCTTGGGGTATTGGAGGGAAATGGAGAGAGGCTGCTAATAGGTATAGGGGGTTCTTTTCGATGATGAAAATGTTCTAAAATTTGTGATGATGCTTGTGCAATTCTGTGACTCTAATAAAAACCATAGAGCTGTAAACTTAAAAAGGGTGAATTTTATGGTTTATGAATTATATCTCAATAAATCTGATTTTTAAAAAAAAAATCTAATCTTCACATGGCATACAAGGTATTTTAGGGTTTATCTTCTGCCTACTTTTCCACTCTTGGAATACCTTCCCCTTCCACCTCTGCCCCATCTTATTCCTATTCCCTCACTCTCTGAATCTGTATAACTACCTACCTTCTCAGTGACACTTCTACTTACAAAAGCTTTCTTTGCCACATTCCCATTTTATCTTGTATATATCTCCATTAAACTACATACCAACTAGTAATGTAACCTTTGTTTTCATTCCTGCCCACCTCTATTAGACTGTGAGTTCCTGTGAATGTCTCTTCATCTTCATACCTAGTGCTCAGCAGTCAGCCACATGGTAGGTACTAAAATATCCTTTAATAAACACAAATGCTTTGACTCAGAGATTAGCATCCTTTCAACTGCACTGAGGACAAGCAAGTTGACAGTCTGGAACTTGAACTTTGAAAGCAGATCAACCAACTGAGCTCTAATCCCAGGGTAGTTACTTCTTAGTTTAGTAGACTTCCACATGACATAGCTTCAATTTCCTAACCTATAAATGTGGATAATGCCAGGCTTTTTTAAGGCTCAGCTATCATGTCTGTAAAACAACTGGCACACACAAGGCGATCATAAATGATGGCTATTACTACTATTATTTCAACATGATTTTCAACTATAATACAGTCAGTCCCCTACATATGAACCTTCAAGTTGCAAACTTTCAGATATGAACATGTGTTCGCATGTCCAATCACGTTAGTTCACATGCCGGGTGTACACTGTCACGTGCGTGCATCCTCTACAAGTGGTTGTGCTTTTGTGTACTCTACTGTACAGTACTGTATAGAGTTCACTAGTACAGTATCTTTATTTCAAGCCCAGCATGTCCGGAAGAAAGCGTAAAAGCAGCACTGACGTAGCTGGTACTACTAAGAAGCACCAAGCGATACCGATGGAAACAGAAGTGAAAATAATTGAGAGAGTGGAGCGACAAGAGGAAGAAGAAGTGACTGAAGAACCGAAGAGATTCATGACACAGGAAGTGGCAAGGGGATTTTCTTTATTTGAGGAGGCACTGTTAGTTTTTGATGCACAGAACCTGAACGTAGAATCATACATGAAGGTTGCAGCAGCAGTTCAGAATGCGATCCAGTGCTACCATGTCATCTATGACGAGAAAAAAAGAGCTATACTACCCAAACATCACTGGATCGTTTTTTTCAAGAGGGTAGACAGAGCTGAATCTAGCAAGGGACCAGAACCTGTGCCATCAACGTCAGGCATGGGTGAAATTGCAACTTGCCCTCCTTCTCCTATTGCTGATGATCCTTCAACTCTACCATCTCCCACCTCCTCTCCCTCCTCCAGTCAGTAACTCTCCTTGCCTGTTCACTTGATGCCAGCCCCTGTATGCCAGCTGTTGTATTGTACTACCGTATTTGTCAAGGTACTGTACTGTAATATTAAACATGTTTCTTTATTTTGTTTGGTTTTTATGTATTATTTGTGTGAAAAGTATTATAAACCTATTACAGTACAGTACTATATAGCCAATTGTGTTAGTCTGGTACCTAGGCTAATTTTGTTGGACTTAGGAACATACTGGACTTACGAACACGCTCTCAGAATGGAGTTCATTCGTATGTGGGGGATCTACTGTAGCTGGCTTGATTTCACTGAACTGGTATAACAAACCACAGTTGTACCAATTACTAATAAAAAGGACATGTTTTTCTTACAAATATTGATTATATTTGAGTAAAAGGTGACCACTATTTCTACCGAGAGGCTTAGGGCCCCAAATACACAAAGCACGTTGAGACTCAAAAGCTTCAAAAAGAGAATTGTTCTATACAAACTTAGTTCTTAGCTCTAGTTCTTCAACTTAGCATCTTCAGTTTAAGATGTCTGAATATAAATTGTAAGTTTGGACTTTTATAAGTGTTAAGTTTAGCCCACAAAGAATCAACCAATAAACGGGGCAAAAAAAGAACTGCAATGGTAAACTAATACTGAAGTAGCTAGCGCTCCAATTATATCAAAGATTTAAATTAAACCAATTTTAGAAGAATTAGTCAACAACACTGAACAAGACAATTCACCCACATGAAGGGGGAAAAAACATCTAAGAACAGCTTGTGACTCAGCCTGCATTGCTGTAAGGGGAGGGCTGGGGGTGCTGGCTATTTGGTCTATTCTCTTCTGTCTCATATCAGGACTAAATATTAAAGCAAAACTATTTACTTGACTGAGAAGTACAGAGGGAAAAAATTCAGGTAGATTCTTCACCTTCAAGTAAAATATCACCTCTCTGAAATAAAGATAACTTTCTAAGTCTTGAAGCCATGCAAGAAAATACAAAGGAAATAGTAAAAATTCATTTATATAAGTATTTTAAACTTCTGTTGAAAACAAAATTAAAAGATATACAATTGGAAAAAAATCACAACAAATATGACAGCCATTATTTTTAATATACAGAGAACTACTAAAATAATGAAAATAGACAATTTTCCAAAGAGGAAATAAAACTGGCTAATAAATGTTAACATCACTAATAATCAAGAAAATACAAATGAAGTTCTCTTGTTTCTCCTTATAAACTTATTAAAAAAAACACAACAACAGACACTAGACAGTAGTCAGGGCTAGCAAACGTGAGAAGAGATGAGTACTACAGACATACTCATGGGGGTGCAAACTGCTAGAGCTCTTCAGAAGGCAGTGTGAAAATATACAGCAAGAATCCTAACAACGTTCTTATCCTGTAAATCAATAATTTCACTTCTGGAAATCCGTCATAAGCAAATAATAATAAATGTGGGAAAGACTTTACTTACAATGATATTCACTGCAGTTATTATTAGTTACTACACAAAAAAATTGGAAATAATATGAGCATCCAATAATGGGAGGACACACTGAGCCAAGTATTATGGTGCCACTTAAATTCATAATGATATGTAAATTATATCTCAATAACCTACTTTTTAATAAACAATTTCAGCTAGACCATATAATAACCTGGAAACTGGTTATACTCTTATAAGTTATGATATACTATAAATGTGTATTTATCATTATTAAAAATAACAGCGGCTAACGATCACTGAATACTTACCAACTACCAAGCCTGACACTCAGGTCTTTACTTGTTGTCACTGTTATCTCATTATCATTGATATCCTCATTATCAGGGCCATCCTAGAAGTCTGAGGCCCAGGACCACTCACCCACTGTGAGGCTAGCCCAAGATAAATCACACTTTAAAGGAGGTCTCAGTGTAAACATTTTCATAGGCCCCTTGAGAATATTAAAAAAAATAGTTTGAAGTTAAATTTTAATTATTTCAGAAAAGAAAGGTACAGTACCCCTGACTCACCTCCCTCCCTGCAACCACAGCCCAGAGCAGCCCCAGCTGACCTAACCAAAAGACAGGTCTGATTATTATTGTTACATTTATTGAAAAGTCATTATGAGATGGTCACACTGAACATACATTATCTCTTCATCCTCATAACAACTCTAGGGATAAATATTATTAGGAAATCTCCACTTTTTAAAGAAAAGAAAACTGAGGCTTAGTGAGACTGTTAAACTCACAAAGCTAATGAAAGGCTAAGTTGGAACTAAAACCCCAGACAGCACAAGCCATGTTCCTAACTACACTGTTGTATTGTAAAACATGTACAAAAATATATATGCAAAAACAAAGAGAAAAGAGAGGGTGGATGGGAGACACCAAAATATGGTTGTCATTGGTTGTTGGACTTGGAATAACTTTTTTCTCCTACTTTTTCTCCCTCTATTTTACAAAGTTTCTTCAATCAGCATGCATTATTTTCATAATGAAAAAAAGTTTCAGTTACATTATGAGACATAAAGAGGAAAGGAATTTGAAAAAATATCAAATTAAATGACAAATAAATTACATTGTTAATATATAAAGTGCTCACTTGTTATTCTTCTAGATCAGCGGTCAGTATACCTCAAGATTAGGCTAGTGGAACAAGAGAATGTCCCTTAGTCTCTTATCAAAGCTAGAAGAACAGAAACGTAATGAACCCTGGAGAAAAAAGGAGTTGAGATCTTATCCAGTGTGCTGACAGCCAGGGAAAGGTGTGCAGGAACCCAAATCTCCACGGACAAAAGCTGCATGGTTCCTTCTCTTCCCAAGCCCAAGGCTTCTACTTCCGGCAAAGGCTGCCAGTGGGACTACCCCACCAAGTCACCAAACTTCCCTGGGCATTTCAAGATCTTACCAAGTTTACACCAGGACCCTCCAACTTCCCCTGTCTCCTCACACTGAAAAAAGGGGGAAGTCAGAAGAGAAACTGAACACTGTTTCATAGCAGAAGAAATCTAGAAGGAAGATTTAACTATTCTGAACACTAGACCAGGTATGCTGGGTGAAAGAACTTATTTCATCAGGCTTTCCCAGAGGCAAGGTTGATAATCCTCAAAATCACTCTAAATAACTTGCGGTTCCCCGAATGGGGAATTTCCACATCTGTTTCACTTGGTTTTAGTCTCTGGGCCCTCCCTCTCTCCCTCCTTCCCCTTGGGCCTTCAAGCGCAGTTCCAAGGTTACTTCCTCAGTGTAAGTTTCTCTATTTTACATATTGGGAAGGTTGATTTCCTTCTTGATATCACCAACATCATCATGAGCACCTTTAATTCAAATCAACAAATCTTTACAGAGTCATCAGAGGTATAGCACCTGTATAAGATGTGTAAGCACAGGGAATACACAAGAGGAATAAGACCAAAACTGAGTATTGCATGTAAGTGCTATAGGTATAAAGAAAAGAGAGAAGATGGGCACCTAACTTTGCCTTAAGACTAGAAAGTTGTTAGATGAGTAATCCCAGAGGAAATGAATCCTAAACTGAGTAATGAAGAACTAAACAATAGGTATCACGCAGTAGGCTAGGAAAACAGATTTTTAGGAATTGGGAACAGAAATGGTCAAGGACACAGAAGAAAAAACTGTCTGAAAATTTAAAACATAATGTCAGAGGACTTCGTAAATGGAGCTAATAATAGCACCTACATCACAGGGGTGAGTTAATAAATATAATGAATTAGAATAGTGCTACACATGGGGATTACTACATAAATGTTAGCTATTATCATTATCATTGATAAGAATCAATTTACAAAACTAAGAAACAAACTTGGAAAAAAATTTACACCTATAAGCAAGAGTTAATATTCTTAATATATAAAGAATTCTTAGAAATAACCAAGAGATGAACATGCCAATGAAGTGAGAAAAAGACAAATATTTCTCAAAGAAAAAAAATTTAAGTATAATATTATTAATATTATTAATATTCAGAGAAAGAAAAATTAAAACAAGGGTTTTTATCAAATTATTAAAGAAAAAAAAGCCAGTGTTTCTGAGGATGTGGGGAATAGGACTGATTACATCTGGTAAGAGAACACTTTGGTACTGACAAGTTTTTCTAGAAGACAACTTGGCAATACATTTACATGGGCCTTAGGAAGTGTCCATATCTTTTGATCCAATACCACTGCAACTACTAGAAATTTATTCTAAGGAAATAATCATAGACGTAAACACAGATATGGTTACAAGGATGTTAACTGTGGCACAATTTAAAATAACAACAACAAAAAAACTATAAACTACCTTAATGTTAGAGAACCAATATGAGACAATGATATGAGCACAGTATATAGAGTCAGACTAAGTTCATAACCTATGGCTGCCACTTATTGGCTATGGGATCTTGGGAAAATTACTAAACCGGTCCTTGCTCAATTTTCTCAGCTGTAAAATAAATAATAAAAGAACAGCTCTTATAGAGAGTCTAAAGACTAAATGAGCAAAAATATGTAAAGTGTCTCAAAAGTATTGATAACCAGGATACAGTAAATGCACAATATATACTAGACGTTAACATACCGTAGTAGCAAGCCAATAAAAATTATATTGTAGATAAATATATAATAAAGTAGAACCATGGTTTTTGATAAATGCTAGTAAGCTAAAAAGCAGATTATATAAGCAGAGTATATAATTCCATTTTTCCCAAAGAAAAATTTCTAGAAGGAGATCTACTAAAATATTAACACTGAACATTTCTCCAGGTAATATGAATTAGGGACTATTATTTTCTTCTTTCAACTTCCCTGTAGCTTTCCAGTTTTACACAAGGAACATGATATTACTCATCACAATAAAAATGGTACAAACAAAAAGTCTATAGAATTTTAAAACAAACACAACATAGCACTTTTAGAAAAAACCAAATTAAGGTATCTATTCTAAACTATTTGATAAATCTCTGCTCTAGGCTCATGTTGTGCCTGAGGTTTTTTGTTTTTTGTTTTCTGGCTTAAGTTACTAGAAAATAGAAATATTAAGAGATCTGCTGGGTCCAAACCAAACAGTAAATGATAAACATTTCTGTTAAATACAATGACCTGAAATACTATTAAATTTACTCATAAAATGTGTACAATAATCCTTCCCCAATCTTGAATTCCTTAATAATTTTGAATGAGGCCAATCTACTTCTCTCGATTTACCCTCACCCACCTACCCACACATTCCCTAGCCTCATTTCCTACCTTACTTTTCTCCATGGCACTTAACAAATTCTAACTCCTAGACATTTTGTCTCTGCTCCCCCCCCTTTTTTTTTTTTTTTTTTGCGGTACGCGGGCCTCTCACTGTTGTGGCCTCTCCCGTTGCGGAGCACAGGCTCCAGACGCACAGGCTCAGTGGCTATGGCTCACGGGCCCAGCCGCTCCGTGGCATGTGGGATCTTCCCAGACTGGGGCACGAACCTATGTCCCCTGCATCGGCAGGCGGACTCTCAACCACTGCGCCACCAGGGAAGCCCTGCTCCCCCTTCTTGAATACAAGTAGCACAAGGGCCAAGGTTTTTGTGTATTTTTTTCACTGTTTATATTCTCAGTGGTTGGGCCAGTTCCTGGCATGTAGACACTCATTATTTGCTAAAAGAATTAATTCAATACCAAGAATTACAAGTGATTTCTACTGGGTTTAACTTTTTAAAGAGGAAAGACAGTGTTTGAGAAAAAAGAAAAGAAAGTTAAAGCAGGTGGCAGAAAAGGTGGGAAGAGGGGCTTTTTTTTCATTGAAGCCCCTGGAAAGACAAAGATGGGGTAAAGTCAACTTAATGAGGAAAGCAATAGCAAAGATGGATTTAAGAGAGAGCTGCTGCATGTACTTTTTCAAAATGGGATTACCACCAGGTTATGAAGACTATAAAACCCAGGTATTGGAAAATAGTGTTCAGAAAGTTTTGGGTTATCTGTCTCTAACCTAAATGGCTCTTTCCATCTCCATCATCCAAGTGACTTAGCTTTCTAGGACCCAGTGGAACCCCGGATCCTGGAGGTAGGAGCTAGTATGCTGGAAGAAGGCGGCAAAAACTCCAATCAGAATCATGGAATGAAGACCAGACACCAGAAGAAAGGAGAGGTGGTGAGGGAAAGCCTTCCAATACAGTTTATCTAAGCATTTCACTGGAACTTTAGCAGAGAGAAAGCCTAAAATGTTTCTCGTGAGGTGAACAGAGTAAGGGAAATTAAATCTCAAGTCTTAACCATGGCTTCTCCTCTACAATTCCGGTTTTTAGGGCTTACCACAAAGTCAGAGAATGAATGCTACACAAGTGTTCCCAGCCTGCATCATTCTCAGCAAACTTCATTAATCCTGAAGTTCTCACTTATATTCACCAAAAAGTATCTCATACTTACTAAAATTAAAGTCACCTAATGTTACATAAATTGAGAAACTATTAACTTGACCTACTTAATTCTTATATTTAAGCAGTCATTCTTTTTTTTTTTAACATCTTTATTGGGGTATAATTGCTTTTCAATGGTGTGTTAGTTTCTGCTTTATAAAAAGCAGTCATTCTTAAGTGTGAAGGAGGAGGGGTGAGGGGGTGAAGAAAGTGTCCAAATACATATTTTAAGCAAAAATAAAACGATAAAGCAACAGTTATCAGTGTCCTCCTGTCGGAGCAAACCCTGCTGGGTCCTTATCTGTGTGGGCTCTGCAGTTTCACGCTGCCACCGTCCTTGATCATTCTTTCCCATTATCAACCTCACACTAGCCAAGCACTCCTCACACTGAAAAGTAGAAGTTATTTAAGCATATGGATTCAAAGACTTTGAAGTAATAATCCAAAGCTGTTGTTTCTTTTGCAGATATACAACATTTTCTTTCAGGCTATGTTTCCCCATCTCCCCACCGCCCCAAATTAAGGGGACTAAAAGGGCAAATTCTTTGTTGGGAGATGGGATTGTAGCTAAATTCTACTCTATTTTCCAGCCTTCTTTTAGAAATGGTAAGATTAAAAATTAAGGGCTAGGGCTTCCCTGGTGGCGCAATGGTTGAGAGTCTGCCTGCCGATGCAGGGGACACGGGTTCGTGCCCCGGTCCGGGAAGATCCCACATGCCGCGGAGCGGCTGGGCCCGTGAGCCATGGCCGCTGAGCCTGCGCGTCCGGAGCCTGTGCTCCGCAATGGGAGAGGCCACAACAGTGAGAGGCCCGCGTACCGCAAAAAAAAAAAAAAAAAAAAAAAAAATTAAGTGCTAATCATCATCAAAAAATCTACAAACAATAAATGCTGGAGAGGGTGTGGAGAAAAGGGAACCCTCTTGCACTGTTGGTGGTAATGTAAATTGATACAGCCACTATGGAGAACAGTATGGAGATTCCTTAAAAGACTAAAAATAGAACTACCATACGACCCAGCAATCCCACTACTGGGCATATACCCTGAGAAAACCATAATTCAAAAAGAGTCATGTACCACAATGTTCACTGCAGCTCTATTTACAATAGCCAGGACATGGAAGCAACCTAAGTGTCCATCCACAGATGAATGGATAAAGATGTGGCACATATATATAATGGAATATTACTCAGCCATAAAAAGAAATGAAATTGAGCTATTTGTAATGAGGTGGATGGACCTGAAGTCTGTCATACAGAGTGAAGTAAGTCAGAAAGAGAAAAAAATACCCTATGCTAACACAAATATATGGAATCTAAAAAAAAACAAACAAAAAAATGGTTCTGAAGAACCTAGGGGCAGAACAGGAATAAAGACGCAGACATAGAGAATGGACCTGAGGACACGGGGAAGGGTAAGCTAGGACAAAGTGAGAGAGTGGCATAGACATATATACACTATATACACTACCAAATGTAAAGTAGATAGCTAGTGGGAAGCAGCCACACAGCACAGGGATATCAGCTCAGTGCTTTGTGACCACCTAGGGGGTTAGGATAGGGAGGGTGGGAGGGAGAGGCAAGAGGGAGGAGATGTGGGGATATATGTATATGTATAGCTGATTCACTTTGTTATAAAGCAGAATCTAACACACCATTGTAAAGCAATTATACTCCAATAAAGATGTTAAAAAAAAATTTAAGGCCTAAAAGGCTAATTTCTTTTCCAGTTACTAGGTTAAAAAAATTTTTTTAATAAATAAAAAATAAAAAGGAGACTAAGTTTAGTTTTGAAATTTCTCATCGACATAAGTTGGAATAATAACAGGTAACATTTATTAAGCACTTATACTGAGCAGAAGTCACTGTGCTAAGCACTTTACAACAGCACTATGAGTTGGTAATGTTACTTCCCCCATTTTACAGATAAGGAAACAGAAGCTTAGAAAATTAAAATAAGTTGCTCAAGGTTGCTATTTAGTGTTGGAGCTGGGAGCAGGAGGCTTAACTTGAAAGCCTGTACTCTTATCTACCACAGTTAAGATAAAAATAAATAAAATTTTCATTGAAACACATAACATGAATATGTATTAGTGAAGAAAAGGATCTAGAAAACATGAAACTGTTGCTTAAGTAAAACAAGTTAAATGTCTGCCATCTGGTATTAGATCCCTAAATGTCTACCATAATCACTGCTAAACAGCTTCACAAATAAATAAATCATTCAGTGTCCTGATATAGCTGTGAAATTAATTTTTAAGTGAATCTCTCAAAATAATACATTTGCAAATGAAATATGCTGCCCTCTTAGAGTTGTAAAAATACATTATCTCTTGATGTATTCATTGCCCTACTTCTATTTCTGCTCAGTTTCCTCCCCCCTCCCCCACTTCCTCTCTGCCTTCAGATCCTTTAAGGCCCGTTCAGTTCCTCCTTCTCAGCAATACCTATATGCACACTCTTACTCAATAGGACTCTAACATTAGTCGCTGTGCTCTGTAGTTAAAGGATGACAAAAAGTCAGGAATGAACTCAAGTAAAAGATACAGCGTTTCTGATGCATCTTCATCTTTAGAACTATTCTTTTACAGAACTAATCCTAAACATGATTTTTCTACTTCATACTTGGAATCCACCTTTAACAATTAACACACAAAAAAATCTGCCTTTTTTAAGCTTTTCTTCATAAATAGTTATTCCATACATTTTTCCATAAATAAGGTATTGAAAAGATCAGAATATAAAAAAGAAAAACAAGAAAATGCACTGTTGTATGGTAATAAAATACCCCATTTTGAGAAATGTAATTAGTTTATTTTGAATCATTCCTGGAACTTGTTAATATAAATGCTTTACAAGTAAATATAGTATATAAAAATGCTAGTTACTTATCGATGGAATAATACGTACTTTCATTCATCTACTCAACAAATATTTATTGAATGCCCAAATAACCTTTTGTTTTTGTTTTAATTTCTGAACCACGATGAGTGTACCAGATAAGGGAACAGGTGCTGAAGTTAGAAGGATCCTGGTTTGCAACCTGGCTCCTGTACTTACTAGCTCAGTGACCTAGAGCAGCTCAGTTAACCTAGAGTAGTCAGTTAACCTTCAGGTTAACATTTCATTTATCTATTTGATGGGAGGGAAAGAACTCATAGGGTCTTTGTGAGCTTCAAATGATTATATAGCACAGCACAGGGCCTGGCAGGCAGTAAGTGCTCAATAAATGACAAGAATGGTAAATACATTTTAATACTGAGGAAAGTAGCTGAAAAGGGAGATGGCCAATAACGGTCTTTTTGTCTTACTAGAAAGAAATTTGTGAAACTGTATTAAAGATACAATAAAATAAAAATCTTAGGGTTATGTAAGAAAATTTCCACTTTAAAAAAGAGATATGATAAGTATATAGAGTGAAAAAACTAAAAAATAAAGATAAGGAAGAAAGAAAGAAATGGGTAAAGAAGATCTTGAAAGCTGCTAAGTTTGGGTGACGGATGTATAGAGGTTCCTTTTACTATTCTGATTCTGTGAAAATACAAAAATTTTTAAAACCATAATTCCAATCCCAGCACATGCCTAACACATTTCCTCATATTCAGGAGAGATCAGGATTTTATCCTTGAGATGTGCTGAACTAACAATAGTACCTCCCTGCTCAATAATTCAGTACAGGTCAAGTTTTCTCAGACAATTCTACCTTTCGTTATAAAGGTAAACAAAAGGAACAATTACATGCATTAAAGTATAAAATGCAACCTTTTCTGAGGCTCATTAATACTACACTAAAACAGGAGCCACGCACATTTTTTCCATGTCCTCTAAAAAAAACACAAAATTCTGTTTGTCCTTAAACGAAGCTTTTAAAAACAACTTGCACCTTACATGCTTTTGAAATAATAAAGGATATATGTCAATCATATCTCAGTAAGCTGGGGGAAATAAAGAAATTACAAGAAAATCGTAGGCACAGCCAAAGAAACTTAGCACATCAGAACTGCTACTATCTTTAAATTTTGAGGGACGTCATTATTAATTTATGTAAAGGTTCTACTTTATGTTTCTAGATTGCGTTTAGGTTTTACCACTGATTAACAACATAGCAAACAAGCACAGGGAGAGAGGCAATTAATTTTCTTAAGAGGCTTAAGAGGCTTAACCTACAGAGTCTAGGCTACCTAAATTAAGCTGACTGGGACAACATAAAATTTCAAGGCACACCTTGCCTATTTCTGGTTAAGCAAGTAAACACTAGTAAAAACAAACTAGAGCATTTAGTAAAGCAAACATTTTTGTGTTAACCTTAATTCCTATCACAAAGCGGTTGGCTCCATCAAAAATATTCCTAATTCCTAAACAATACAAGTTTCAAATGAAGCATACTTGCCCTCAGCAATCATTCGACGATAAAGCACAGGATTAATAAATCCCAATACAGCATCTTTCTACAAAATGCAAAGCCATCTGCAGTTTCAGCCTCGGTTTACCCATTCACTATGCATATGCAGGCGTCTTTTAAAAAAAATTATAAAAGCAATAAACTTTACTCTGGTCCAAGAGATTACATCTCTCCGTGCTTCCTGTACACCCTAGGAAGTCAATAACACTAGTCAAATTGTAACATTTCCCAACTTTGGTTTAAGGTGAGCGGTGGACGCCGAGCATCCGCCCACTGGCCTCTCGTGACTCGGGCTACTTTGACGCACCAGGATGCGGCTCACCTGACATTCCGCACCAACCCTCACCAGGAAGGAAAACCAACTCCGTGAAAATAAAATGGGGCTCCGAGGAAGCATGCGGGTGCCCCTCAGGGCTGTCTCTCTTCTGCCCGCACCCCGAAAGCGAGGGGGCCACGCCGCCCTCGGCCCGCCGCGGCGTCCGCACCTGCCAGAAGAGGCCGCGGCCGGGGGCCGGAGCTCGGCCGTGGAGAAGAGGCAGCCCGGCCCCGGTCCCTCGTCGTCCGCCCTGGCCCCGCCGCGGGGGCAGGAACCCGGCGCCGGAGATTTCCGCCCGGCGCCGCCAAGCCCGCCAGGGGCCTAGCTCGGTGGCCGCCCGGGCTCCCAAGGGCCCGTCCGCGCTCCCAAGGGCCCGTCCGCGTGGTGCGGGGCGCCCAGCCCGGCCCGCGAGCCTCCCCGCGGCTGACGCGGCGGCGTCCGCACCTGCCCGCGCCCTGCGGCAGGCCCGGTAGCAGCTTCACCCACCTGGCGCGCCACCGCGCCTCCCGCACGTCACAGCGCGGCCCCGCGCCCCTCGGCACCAGCGGCGCGGGCGCGGGCGGACGCCGGGAGACCCTGCCCAGCAGCCGCCGCCGCCGCCGTGGCCGCTTCGTAGTCAGGCTGCCGCCAACGAACCTGTTGCGCAGCCTGTCACGGCCGCTCGGGCTCCGCGGCGCCGCCTCAGCCCCACAACAACATGGCGGCCGCGGCCTCCGCAGGAAGCCGGGGGGCGGGGTGGGAGGCGACGGTCCGGGCGGCTGACTGCCCGCCCGCTGCCGGGCACCGACTCCCCCACCCTCGGGAACCCGAAATTGGCCCGGGCGCGGCTCCTCACCCCCAGAGCCCCAGGGCAGCGGACCCCGCGGGCCTGGTCCTAGTGCTCCGCTCTCCCCTCGGGGAAGCCCCGAAGCCCGGACGCGGCAGTCCTTCCTGGAGGGGCGCCTACCTACCTGGCTCCTCCTCCGCGAGGTGACATGTTGAGGCTGGGTGGTGCTTTTCCCGCCACCGCAGACCCCACAGTTTTGGAAAAGGGCCAAACGGTGTATGGTGAGTGCCTGCTGCACCTCCCGTGGCGCTCCCCCTGGAGCCTTCTCACTCACTACAGTATCTTCGCCGACCTGGGAGCTCGATTCCCCTGGAATGGGGGGTGGGGCGGGAGGAGGTTGTTCCCACCCTTACTCATGGGTGTGTTACAGGCCTTTCCCTCAGGTAGCGCAGAAGGACTCACTGTACCCAACGGTCGTCCATGCAGCGTTCCTCACCCTCCTCCATCACAAACAAAAAAGGGCAAGAGAGGGGCCTTCCAACCCTCATCCACGCGCAGAGCAACTGCCCCGTATACTCTGGCCGAGCAGTAAGAAATTAGTCACCTCTCCGTGAACTCCACCACCTGAGGGTCTGCGGATGCTGGATGTTCTTCCCCTCCTGATAGCTGCCTGACAGGTGAAGCTCAAATTGTGTCTCTTTTTTCTCCCCTTTCAGCTCCTAGTTTCTTCGCAAAAGACTAGATAACACAAGTCACCGCCATTTATGGAGGTTTTTGCCCGTGACACAGCGCTCCTACAAGAGAAAGCCTTTTTGTTAGTTGGGGTTAGAGGAGTCGGTGTTTCCTCTAGGCATAACAGAGTGGGGGTCCGAGACCCAAGAGTTCTGTTGGCTTTCAGAGGCAGGGGCGGGGCTGGTCCCATGTGCAAAACTCATATCCCCATGACTTGTTGGAAAAGGAGAAATCTGTGCAGATCAGATGATCCCATGGCTTGCTTTCATTCTACCTGTTGGGGCATGTGAAGGTAGCAAGGCTGGCTTGAGAGGCATGACTCCAAAGCCCAGGCCTATCTGAACTAGTCAACCAAGTCATGTGAGGAACTTAGCACACATCAGTGATGATAAACAGGCTTTTCCTGCTCTCACACTCAGTGTTTTTCCTAACTCTTGGGTTTGGACCTGACCAAGACCTGACAGGTCCTGAGCTTCAGTGACACAGAGAGACCTGACTCCTTTGCCTTAGCCTAGGAAGTCCTTTATCTACTAGAGACCAGTCAGTCTATCCCTTATCTGCTGGGGGCTAATCAGTCTGCAAACAAACCACCCAAGCTAGAGGTAGCACTCTTGAGCACATGGTCTCATTCCCTTGACAGACATCACCAGTTAATTGTGATTCCTTTCAGAGCCCCTACTTCAGTCCAGGCCTCTGAATCCTTCTCAACATAGTGCTCCAGAGAGTTGGCTTGTAAGGTGAAACCTGTTTTTTTTTTTTTTTTGCGGTACGTGGGCCTCTCACTGTTGTGGCCTCTCCCGTTGCGGAGCACAGGCTCCGGACGCATAGGCTCAGAAGCCATGGCTGACGGGCCCAGCCGCTCCGCGGCATGTGGGATCTTCCCGGACCGGGGCACGAACCCATGTCCCCTGCATCGGCAGGCGGACTCTCAACCACTGTGCCACCAGGGAAGCCCGAAACCTGTTTTTAATTCCCGATAGGCAGATTGTTAGCCAATCTCCATTTCCCTCCCATCATTTGATCAATGTCATTTGTGTTTCTGGGTTCTGGACCGGACCTGATACAATTCACCCTGAGTCCTTTCTTTCTGAAGGAGGAGCCAAATCCTTGGCAAGACAGAAATGAACTTTATAGAAAGGAATGGTTATAAAGAAGTAAAAAACATTTAAAAGGTCTTCGTAAAATAGACCAAAAAGCTAAGAACCTCTGATGGAAATTGAGGTCCTGAATACAACTGGGAGCCTATAGTACCCCAAACACTAAAACAATTATATCCCAGGGTTCCATTCAGAGCTCTGAGGCCAGTTTGTCCATCCTATCCTACCCTTCAGCATTGATGATTCACCTAGGTGATACCTCCACCATCCCAGTTCTTTGACTTCCTCTTCTCTCCATAGGGCACACCTTGGAACTGTATCTATAATTTCTCTCCTTAGTATTTCCCAAATCCCACCATCTCTTTTTTTCATCTCCAGCACCAACTGGAAATCAGATACCTGGAGGAACTAAGTAGTACCTAAGGCATATAGATGTACCTGCCAAGTCTAAAGAAGTTTAGGAATTATTGCAGGGTGAGAAGTTAGGTAGGGGGCTAGGTATGTTGCATTTCTCTTCCCCAAGTTCTGCCACAATTTAGGATAGATTCAAGGCGTGTTCCTGGTAACCTAGCTTTTACCAGGGGAGCATTTAATCTCAATCTGTTTTCCTTCCCTGCACTGATCCTTCCTCCCATATATATCCTATGTTCTAGCAATCTCTGTTTCTGTTAGTTTTCAAAGATTCTGTCTTTCACCCCATTCCCACCCAGTCAACCCACATGAAAATTCATAGTAATGGAAAGAGGCTAGAGTGGAGTACAGAAGCAATTCCAGACTCTAAGCATCTCATAAGATCAATATAAAGTAGGAAGAACTTGGAGCTCATATGTAATACCTCTACTAGTAATAAATCTCCCAAGACAGTGGTGTAAACAATTTATAAAGAAATTAAGAGAAAAGGGGCAAAAAATAGTTTTTAAATTTACTCAGAAACTTATTTTTGATGTGCTTCATTCTTTCCTGATGATCCAAGTTTCCATCTGATAATATTTCTCTTTAACTGAAGAACTTCTTTTAGTGTTTTTTATAGTGCAGGTGTGTTGGCTACAAATCCTCTTAGTTTTATTTTATCTGAAAATATTTTTATTTTGCTTTCATTCTTGAATGATATATGCCCTGAATATAGAGTTCTGGATTGACAGGGGAGTTATTTATTTATTTATTTTAAAATTATTTATTTATTTTTGGCTGCGTTGGGTCTTCATTGCTATGCACAGGCTTTCTCTAGTTGCCACGAGTGGAGGCTACTCTTCGTTGCAGTGCGCGGGCTTCTCATTGCAGTGGCTCCTCTTGTTACAGAGCACGGGCTCTAGGCACGCAGGCTTCAGTAGTTATGGCACACAGGCTCAGTAGTTGTGGTTTGTGGGCTCTAGAGCACAGGCTTAGTAGTTATGGCACACAGGATTAGTTGCTCCGTGGCATGTGGGATCTTCCTGGACCAGGGCTCGAACCCGTGTCTCCTGCATCGGCAGGTGTATTCTTAACCACTGCGCCACCAGGGAAGCCCAGGGGGGTTTTTTAGTTTCAGCATTTTAATGATGTTTTTCCATTCTCTCTGACCTCCATGGTTTCAGATGACCGTTGGCTGTTGAGCAGATCATTTTTTTTCTCTGTGTAATATGTTATTTTCTCTTGCTGCTTTCAAGAGTTGCTCTTTGGCTTTGGCTTTCAATAATTTGACTCTGATGTACATCAGCGTGAACTTTTTTGTGTTTATTCTGCATGGTGTTCATTTGTAATCTTGTATCTGCAAGTTTCTGTCTTTCATCAAATTAAGAAAAATCTTAGCCTTTATTTTTTAAAATACTTTTTTTCTGCCCCATTCTCTCTCATCTCCTTCTGGCATTCCAGTTACATGTATATTTGACTATTTGATACCATCTGGGGTTCATGTAAAATGTGCTTTAGCAGTGGAGCAGTGTTCCACACTGAACACCAGAAAAACCTGGCTCTACCCTCCTGATCCTCAGGGCATCTGGAGATAGAAGTGGTGGGTAGTATGATTCTAAAGCTGTGCCCCCTCTACCTTCTGTCTTTCGTAGGAGTTAATCTGCCTCTACTGTTAGCAACTGTACTTTCCAGCTAGGGTGTCTCTTCTGTTCTCCTGTAGAAAATAACACAACCTCACAGTCTTTCCGTGCCACTACCAAACACACACACACACACACACACACATACTTATATACTGTCACATTGATTCTATCCCTTCTGAGAAATAGATGGAAAGTAAGGTTTGTCCCTTTTTTAGTTTCTTTTTCCTCTTAAAGCTCACATGAAAGAATAGATGTGCTGACTGGTCCTTTGCATAAAGAACTAAAGTCAAAGTTAACCTGGGAAACCAAGCTGAGGCTGCCCTAGTTTCTGAATATAAAAACAGATGAAAGCAGCCCAGGAATAGGGGAGGTCAGGGTCCAGGAAAAGGCCTTGGGCTTCATTTGACACCTACAGATGTACCTCGTTTTATTGCACTTTATTGCGCTTCACAGATACTGCCTTTTTACAAATTGAAGTTTTGTGGCAACCCTGCATATCAAACAAGTCTATCGGAGCTGTTTTTTCAAAAGTATTTGCTCATTTTGTGTCTCTGTGTCACATTTTAGTAATTCTCACAATATTTCAAACCTTCTCATTATTATTTATTGTGGTGATCTGTGATCATGATCTTCGATGTTACTAGTACAACTTGCTAAAGACTTGGATGATGGTTAGGATTTTTAACAATGAAGTATTTTTTACTTAAGGTATGTACGTTTTTAAGGCATAATGCTATTGCACACTTAATATACTATAGTGTAATGTAAACATAATTTTTATATGCACTAGGAAACCAAAAAATTTATTGCAATATTTGCTTTATTGTGGTGGTCTGGAACTGAACCCTCAAAATTCCCAAGGTATGCCTGTATTTGCTGATTCATTAATCTGATATTTGTGTTCCTTTGGTAAATAGTTATTAAGAACCTATTGTGTTCCAGCTACTGAACACAAGGAGTTAGCAAGGAAGTAGCACTAGTGGGGAGCAGTTGAGACTCAATTTAGAGGAATGGTCAGTGGGACAAACTTGTTCCTTTGCTCTTATCTTAGCTTCTTGACCTCCCATACCCTAATCTGGAGCCCTAGAGAAGATGAGAAACAGAGAAGTGGAAATAGGAGTGACTTCAGGGGAAAAAGGAGGGAAGTTCCCTAGTGTGAAGGAAGGAATGTTCTCATTATTGGGGTACTTGTTCCCTGCAAAACTTGAGACTCTGGCTTGAGGCCTGATGGTACCGGAAAGGCAGTACCAGGCAAACTAGAAGGGGAAGTTAACCAGACTTGGCCCTGGGCCAGCACTGCAGGGTAGAGCCAAAGGCCAGACTGGGGTGAGGCCCTGGAGGCTCTGGACAGGGTATATGCCCATTCATGACTGAAGCACCAGGGGCTTCCAGTCTGGCAGGTATAGCTCAGCAAAAGGGAATCCAGCCTGTATTCAAGAGTCAGACATGTGGATGTCTGGCAAATTTGTCCAGCTGTCTGTTTAGTTTACTGTTGCTGTCTCCAGCACAAACCTGGAGTGATACCAGTTTCCTTCTTGTAATAACCTAACTAATATTTATATGGCACTTTGTACTTAACAGAGTAATTTTATTTCATTTAAGCCTCACAGCAGTCCTAGAGAGCAGGCTAAAGTTCTGTTTGTGATTATCTAACTTTGGTTGGTATGAAGAAAAGGAGGTAGAGTCAGGTATAAGCCTTGTGTTGGGAATTTCCCCATGCAGAGTTGTGACTTTTCCCCCCCTTTTAAATAGAGGAACACAAGCCATGCTATTCTGGGTTCAGAAAGCAACAATGTTTTAGTTTAGTTTTTTTTTTTAATATTTATTTATTTGTTTTGGCTGCACTGGGTCTTAGTTGCAGCATGCAGACTCTTAGTTGTGGCATACATGCAGGATCTAGTTACCTAACCAGGGGTCTAACCTGGGCCCCCTGCATTGGGAGCGCAGAGTCTTACCCACTGGACCACCAGGGAAGTTCCAACAATGTTTTAGTTTAAAATATACAGTAGATCAGATCATTTTGTACTACTTGGCCCAGACTGGTGGGACAAACATTTTTATTTCTAGTATTGCCATTTTCTTCTCCCTAAGTAAGTTATCTTGACCCAGTGAAATATAAGATAACTGCCCCTATCCCGACCTTATGCCCACTCTCAGGAGAGAGAGATTGAGTAACCATCCTTGCTTTGGAGCCATAACACTATAGGAGTATAGACTTCATGCCAATAGGAAGCCACAGTTTGCTTGTTTAGGTGATATAATTGATTCCTTCTAGTGTATTTTTCATTTCAGTTGTGTTGTTTATCTCTGTTTGTTTGTTCTTTAGTTCTTCTAAATTTTTGTTAAACATTTCTTGTATCTTCTCCATCTGTGCCTCCATTCTTTTTCTGAGATCTTGAATCACCTTTACTTTTATTACTCTGAATCCTTTTTCTGGTAGATTGCCTATCTCCACTTCACTTAGCTGTTCTTCTGGGGTTTTGTCTTGTTCCTTCATATGGGATATATTCCTCTGCCATCTCATTTTGTCTAACTTTCTGTGATTGCAGTTTCCATTCTGCAGGCTGCAGGATTGTAGCCTGTCTCCTGTCTGTCCGCTGGTGGATGAGGCTGTCTTAAGAGCCTTGCACAGGTTTTGTGGTGGGAGGGACTGGTACCTGCCCACTGGTGGGTGGAGCTGGGTTTTGTCCCTCTGGTGGGCAGGACTCTGTCAGGGTGTGTGCTTATTGGGCAGCTGTGTGCTTAGGAAGACTTTAAGCAGCCTGTCTGCTGATGGTTGGGGCTCTGTTCCCACCCTGTTGGTTGTTTGGCCTGAGGTGTCCCAGCAATGGACCCTCTAGGCTGTTGGTTAGTGCCAGGTCTTGAGAAAATGGTGGCCTCCGAGAGGGCTCACTCCCCACAGTGAGCCACAGCTGCCCCCCACCCCGCCTCTGCAGGAGACCCTCCAATACTAGCAGGTAAGTCTGGCCCAGTCTCTTATGAGGTCACCGCTTTTTTCCCTGGGTCCTGGTGCACATGAGACCCTGTGTGTGCCCCCCAATAGTGGAATTTCTGTTTCCCCCAGTCCTATGGAATTCCTGCAATCAAACCCCGCTGGCCTTCAAAGCCAGATTCTCTGGGGGCTACTCCTCCTGTTGCCAGACCCTCAGGCTGGGGAGCCTGACATGGGGCTCAGAACTTTCACTCCTGTGGGAGAATTTCTGTGATATAATTATCTTCCAGTTTGTGGGTCACCCACCCGGCATGTATGAGATTTGATTTTATCACAGTTGCACACCTCCTACTGTCTCATTATGGCTTCTTCTTTGTCTTTGGATGTAGGGTATCTTTTTTGGTAGGTTCCAGTGTTTTTTTGTCGATGGCTGTTCAGCAGTTAGTTGTGATTTTGGTGTTTCTGTAAGAAGAGGTGAGCTCATGTCCTTCTACTCTGCCATCTTGTCTGTGATCCAAGGTGATATTCTTGAAACTTGCCCTGTCTTGACTTCCCTCAAGAACAAGATGAACATTTAAAAATTAGAGCAATGAGGGCTTCCCTGGTGGCGCAGTGGTTGAGAATCTGCCTGCTAATGCAGAGGACAAGGGTTTGAGTCCTGGTCTGGGAGGATCCCACATGCCGTGGGGCAACTAGGCCCGTGAGCCACAACTACTGAGCCTGCGCGTCTGGAGCCTGTGCTCCACAACAAGAGAGGCCGCGATAGTGAGAGGCCCGTGCACCGTGATGAAGAGTGGCCCCCACTCACTGCAACTAGAGAAAGCCCTCGCATAGAAACGAAGACCCAACACAGCCAAAAATAAGTAAATAAATAAATAAGCCATTAAAAAAAAAAAACTAGAGCAATGAAATCACTGCCCAAAATGAGGTCAGCAACCTGAAGTCAGTTGCCATCCTCATCCACCCTTCCAGGAGAATTTTCTGCCTTGGAGGTTAGGATTGGGTACCGGTGTTATTTGCCATTTCTGATTTTTTTCCTTTTGTGTTGCATGTATCCAATAACCATTTCCCCCCATTTCTAGTATCTAGTTTTAAAGGGCTTAATTCAGTAGACACGTGTAGAAGCACAAGAAGAGACAAAAATAGACTGCTTGCAAATTAATTTAACCTCAGAAGCCATTCTTCAACAGGTGGATATTTTTGGCTTTTTTTACAAATGAAAAATGTGAGTGTCAGAAAAACTACAGCCCTTGAACAAAGCCATTCGGCCATAAGTGCTAAGAATGGCTGGTATCCAGTTCTAATATTTAACAATCACCACCACCATTGTTTGCTGAGCATGCCAGTCACTCATATAGTCTCCAATCCTTAAGATAACAGTGTATAGTGGGTATTATAAACCTCATTTCACAGGCAAAGAAATTGAAGTTTAGAGGAATTGGATCATTTTCCCACAGTCACATATTTAGGAAGTGGAAGAGCTAGAAGTTAACTCCTGACTTTTATGACTCTCAAGTCTGTGCTCTTTATGAGACTTCCTCTCACTATATTACAGTGTCAATAATTTCTCTGTTTTTGTATTAAATGTGCATAAGTAACAACTTCTAAAATTATTTATCTTGGAAGAACATTAACCCAAAATATGAAGATGCAAATAGTAGGTCAAGCTCCTCTTTACAGTCAGACACACTGCGTGTTACTCCTGGAGCTTGGGATTCCTCGCTCTGCAGCCAGGGCCTCATGTCACCGTGCAATTGCCCCTTCTCTATGTTGGCCACAGACTTCCAGGATGTGACTTACATGGGCTTATTTCTTAGATTCCTTTAAGAGTCTGTCATGTAAATAACATAACTCTTTAGGAAAGAGAATCCACCCGATGATTTGAAGAGGAGAGGCAGCAATGGCCTTAAGATGTACACTCCGTCTGGCCAATGTGAGCCATAATAACTAATTAAATGAACATCTTGCCATTCATGACCACCCACACTGACCCGAAGTAATTTAGTAAGGTTGGATTACTCAAAATACTTAGAAAAGCTTCATTACATTCCAAATAGGCAGTTTAAGGAAAATGAAATCTTGTCAATGGCTGTGTCTGGTTTTAATTCTGTGAAATGATCTTATCTAATTACAAACCATTTTTTTTCTTCTTTATTGAGGTATAATTTGCAGGCGGTAAAGTACACACATCATAAATTTGCCAGCTCCCAGATTTTATGTAAGTAAAATCACACAGTATGTACCCATCTGTGCCTGGCTTCTTTTTTTTTTTTTTTGCGGTACACGGGCCTCTCACTGTTGTGGCATCTCCCATTGCAGAGCACAGGCTCCAGACGTGCAGGCTCAGTGGCCATGGCTCACAGGCCCAGCCGCTCCGCGGCATGTGGGATCTTCCCGGACCGGGGCACGAACCTGTGTCCCCTGCATTGGCAGGCAGACTCTCAACCACTTCGCCACCAGGGAAGCCCCCTGGCTTCTTTTATTCAATGTTGTAAACAATCCACTTTGAAGCAACAGAATTTTTACCAGTTTTGAAATAGCCTGCCTAGAATTTACTCATTTGTGGGAAGAGGAACTAGAAAAGATTTCAGACTGTCATTTTTAAGAGATCGCCTTTTCTCTCATTTTCATCAAGAGGTATTTAATGAAAACCTTTGTGTAAATGTTATGCATCCATCTATCTGTCCATCTCTCACTTTGGTCTGAGAAATAATTTCAAGTTCTTTCTTTTGCTGCACTAAGAATTTTCAGTTCTGTGTTCTGGAAAATTCCAGCATTGTTTTGGTACTTAAGAGGGTTGTTGACCAAACTCCCCATAGCCAGCAAGTCTTGACTCTCTACAATGTTCTTTTCCTAGAATTCAATTTTTTCTTCAGAAAAAGGGGGTTGATTTTGTTTTTATTACCCAAATAACATTGCATCAATAATTATAAATAAATTTAGAATTACATCTAGATTCTAAATAATGCAGTTGCACCATTCCAACAAATTAAACTTTCATTCTACTTCTGGGACTTGTGTATATGGATATATATTTATTAATTGACTGTAGTCATAGTGTAATATAATTTTATTTTCAGCTTTTTTTCACTTAACATTATGTCATAATTATTTTTCTACAATAGTATATTTTCTATATTTTCCATATTTATCTTCTTTAGAAAGTACATATTGGGGGCTTCCCTGGTGGCGCAGTGGTTGAGAGTCCGCCTGCCGATGCAGGGGACACGGGTTCGTGCCCCGGTCCAGGAAGATCCCACATGCCACGGAGCGGCTGGGCCAGTGAGTCATGGCTGCTGAGCCTGCGCATCTGGAGCCTGTGCTCTGCAATGGGAGAGGCCACAACAGTAAGAGGCCTGCGTACCGCAAAAAAAAAAAAAAAAAATGCATATTATGTATTGAATGAAGTACCATAATTTACTTAAGGATTCTCCTGCTATTGGCTGATTTTAATTTTTTATTATTATAAATAACATGTATAAATTTTTAAAAATATTTATTTATTTATTTGGTTTCACTGGGTCTTAGTTGCGGCAGGCAGCCTCCTTAGTTGTGGCTCGTGGGTTCCTTAGTTGTGGCATGCGAACTCTTAGTTGCAGTATGCATGTGGGATCTAGTTCCCTGACCAGGGATCGAACCTGGGCCCCCTGCATTGGGAGCACAGAGTCTTACCCACTGTACTGCCAGGGAAGTCCCAACATGTAATTTCTAAACACCTAAACATATATAAAAAACATTTCACAGTAAACATTTTCATAGATATCATTTTTTCTTCTTTTGGTGTCCATCCTTAGAATTAATCCTCAGAACTTTACTGCAGCAAAATAATTATTGCTAGTTTCTACAAAAATATATTTATTTAATCTGCCATAGCAGCATAGGAATATACCAGTTTCATTACACCCTCATCAAAAGTATATTTCATCTACATTTAAACTTTTTAATTACTAGGCAAAGTAATCTTTCAACTTGTTTTTCTTAGATCAGTCCTGATGATCAACATTTTTGTTACTTTTTATTAATAAAGTTAATTTTTTTCTCCTATGAACTATTCACATTCTCTGTCCATTTATATATTATGGTATTCCTATTTTACCAATTCATATGAATTCTTTATATAATATATACAAAAGAGGGTTGTTTTAAAATCATCATTTAGTCATTGTCTCATTGGACAGATTATTTTATTCTCTACTTACCAGATAACATGGATTGATTCTTATTTATCTTTCAATATTCTTGCTTATCTAGAAATGTTTAGTGTGTCCCTTTTATATGCCAAGAATGTGCTAAGCGAAGAGGATATAGCAGTAAACAAGATAACATGGTGCCTGCTCATATTAGATGTTCAATAAGTGTCACTGGATGCTGAAAAAATAAGTGTTATAACAGAATAATGTCATCTACATTTCAGCAAGGTAATTATTGTTGAGTAATTCTCAGGAGTCCTTGAGGAGGTTTCTAAGATTCTCCTACCTGATCAGAATAGTCAGGTGGTTCTTTTCCAAGTTCTATTTTTAAAACTTTTTTCTAAGATATATGTACTAATAGTACTACTTTGTAGAAGTTATCTTTTACTACTTTGTATGACCTGTTTGAACACAAGCTGCTGGTGGTAACCTAGGAGAGGCCCAGTTTGTTTTCATTGTATAGTACTACTCTATGCAGTAGAACTCTTAAAACATAATAAAAATCTTTGTTTTTACAAATTTAAGTTCAGTGTTTTCTAAGGCTTTTGATACATTGAAAATAATGTTATGCTGGGCAAGTATATTTATCAAATTCCTACAGAGAATAGCTCCTTTGATGAAGTCTACTGAACGAAGCTTCTTTACCTATAGGTTCACCGTGGTGAGATTTTTTCCATGTGTTTCAAAGGGACTTAGTCCCACCCTAATAATTTAGGCAAATGCTTTTCTTATGTCTTTGTATAAGGAAACATAAAACTCTCAGTTCCATGTCAGAGTGACCAGGTTGAGTTAAGATGTTTGGTTGGAAATAACAGGAGTCAACTCAAGGGGCTTAAGCAAAAAAAATATATATATATATATTCTATATAAGGTTATAGGAGGGCACAGTGTTGAATGCTGAATAGGCACCCTCTCTCTCTCATCTCTGCACTTATGCTTCATTTTCTCTCTGTAGACTGACTTCCTATCCTTTTCCAGTTCTCCTCGCAAGGTGGAAGATGCCCTCGTCTCATTCCCACCCCACCCCCACCTCCATGTTCTAGATCTAGTCACCTAAGGAAAGGTTGAATTGCTCAGTTCTAATTTCAGATTTCTTGGGATGAGACTCTGATTGGTCCAGCTTGGGTCAGGTGCCCACTCCTGGCCCGGTCAGCTGTGGTCAAGGGGGTGGGATCAAGCTGTATAAACAAGTCTGACTCCGCTCCACTCTTGTGATTTTGGGGTTGTAGTGTCTGGAGGCCAAGGGGAAAGGAGGAGCAATAGGAACAGACAGATACCACAAAAGATGTCTCCTGCAATATTTTTGTCAGACAGATATATTGGTACTGATGGCTGTTTTTTAAAAAAAAAATATTTATTTATTTATTTTTGGCTGTGTTGGGTCTTCGTTTCTGTGCGTGGGCTTTCTTCTAGTTGCAGCAAGCGGGGGCCACTCTTCATCGCGGTGTGCGGGCCTCTCACTGTCGCGGCCTCTCTTGTTGCGGAGCACAAGCTCCAGACGCACAGGCTCAGTAGTTGTGGCTCACGGGCCTAGTTGCTCCGCGGCATGTGGGATCTTCCCGGACCAGAGCTCGAACCTGTGTCCCCTGCATTGGCAGGCAGATTCTCAACCATTGTGCCAACCAGGGAAGCCCATGGCTGGTTTTTTTAATGAAAGAAAAATAAATATTAAAATCTCTTTGCAGTATTCTACTATCTTTGGGGCTCTTCTTACAACAGCTTGATATATTTTAGTTCACTGAGATGACTGAGGAGAATCTAAGTGATATCAAAGGGTTTTATGTTGCTGTTTGATAGTTTTCGTTTGAGACAACACGAGAGAGTAACTGAAATTATATTACAACTCTAGTGTTCTCTTTTTAAGTTAAATGTTCTTCCCATGAACAGTGGCATTATTAGAAGATTAAAACAAAAATACAAAATTCTACCTTCAAACCAGCAAATAATTCTGGTTAGAATTTTGGTAACTTCTTAGGGATTTATAAAAAAAAGTTTCCTGAAGTTTGTGTCTTTCAAGTTTAGCCTTGCTTTTAATTTGATGCAGTGTATAGTCTGAATTGATTTGTTTTTGTAATCTGTGTCATACGCCTTGGGGCAGGGATCAGGTTTTGACATGTAGTTTGGTACTTTATACTGCATTCTCAATACTTAGAAAATAATGATTAATAGTTAGGTGTTGGGTTTTGGGCACAAAACCCTAACTATAAGTAAAATTAACTTTAAGAGCTATTTTGGTGTATGTTGAAAGTGAGATATGAAAAACTTTTTATGGCTTCTTAGAAGGAGTCAAGAATGTTCCAGTGGCTGAAACATGTTGAAATTTAGAATACATATATGTAATTGCCTGATGAATGTGAATGTCTGGTGGTTTTAACGTTAAAAGTTCTAAAAACACTTATACTAGAATTAGGATCACCAAGGTTGGATAAAGAGTTTAGAGGCCCTAAACTCATGTGTGAAATTTAAAAAAAAAAAAAAGCACAGACACCAAAATATACTAAACCTTAAAGTAAACATCAGGAAATCCAATAAGTTCTATGGTTTGTTTGTTTTGTAAGTTTGCATGATGACTATTTGAATGACTTTTAAAAAAAACTCTCAAATATTGAAGTATATCCAAATAGCTGTGTGTGTGTGTGTGTGTGTACGCACAAGCACTGCTAGCACCCTAAGGCTTGCTTAGTTTGCCTTTTGGATGATTCACAGTAGGTACACCATGTTCTTAGAATGTTAAGTAGATTGTGTGGACTTTGGTTCCAATTACCAAAAATTTGGATAGCTAAGTTGGCAACCAAGGAAGCTACACCAAGGGGCAACTCCTTTATGACCACTTCAAGAGAGAGAGCTGGGCCCGGTGTCTTCTGCCTCATGTGGTAGAGGCTCAGTTTCATATTTGAGCATAAAAATTTTACCCCAGAGTGGTACTGGTTGAAGAGCAAGTGAGCAGTTGTAGAAGGCCTTGTGTGATGGTTCCTAACTTCCTCACCAAAAACCCTTTCCATTATTTCCCCTTTAGATTTGGAATATTTTTTCCTAATTAAAAAAATACATTTACTATATAAAATTTGTTGTATGTCAGTGTATAAATAAGACACCTTTTTAAGAAAGGGAAATTAAGAAAATAAGATAATCTTCAGAGTTAAAGTACATAAATGCAAAATTGCAGAGAAGAAAATAGACGAAAATTACTTTAAAGAAATGGAATGGCTCCAGATCTGAGCAAATTATGATAGTATATGCTGAGGGCATAATTGGAGGGAAATGGAGATTTGTTAGTCTGGAGACATTTTTATAAAAGAGCATCTGAGATGAATTTTGGCAGTGTCCATCCAATTACTACTGTCCTGGGAAGAGAAAATCTCACACTTGTGGTAGTTATGGTTTCATCAGAAAGGCCATGTTTATTGAGGAGAAGAGTACTAATGCCAGGTCGCATTAAACTTAAGTTACTACCTGCCCTTGGTATGATTCCAGTCTAAGTAAACTACATTCTAATCATAATTTGATTCCCTATGTAGTTCACCCCACAGGGAAAAAAATGTGCTGGTCATGCTTAGAATACTATTCTGGCCCATGTGACTGTGATAATTCTCAGCACAAATTAATACATTATCCGAGTTTGTTCGTCAACCTCTGTAAATTTGGTTAATGTGAGGGATGATCCCGAATGGGCTGACAAATGGGCTTTTGAAGCCAGCAAGACTGAGAGCCAAGGAACCTCACCAAAGAGTATGGCCTTTAGACTCTTGGAGGGCGGAGGATGTGTCCAACTCATCTCTATCCCCAGCTTGTAGCACAGGGCCTGGCACCCAGTAGAAACTGTGTTCATTTATCTGAACGAGATACTCCTTAATGTTAAAGCCTATTTTATAATTGCAATCTCATTTTATAATTACTGAAAAGTATAATTCACCAATCAGAAATTTTTTTAAAACTTTAAAAAATTTACTTTGGTAATATACATTTTGAAGAAAATATATAAAATAGATATAAGTGAAAAGAAAAAGACTAACCATCCAAATTCAATTACTTGGAGAAAGCCATTGTTAACATTTTGTTGTATACCCTTTCAGACATTTTTTATGCATAAAGTACATATATGTTTAAATAGCTATATTCTTACAAAACTGGTATCTTACCATAATGCAGTTTTGTAGCTTGCCTTTTTTTTTTTAATTAAACTATATGGTGAAAAATCTTCCTGTCAATAAATAGTCTATGGAGTCATTTTTAATGACTGCATAGTATATTCCTTACTATATGGATGTACCATAACTTAAACATTCTCCTATTGTTTATCATTTAAGTTCTGCCCATTTCTTTGTTATTATAAACAACACACTAAAGAACACATTATTTCTTTAGAATAAATTCCTGGAAGTGATATTGATAAGTTAAAGTGTATGCATGTTTTAAAGCTTTAGATGTATAGCCAAATTGTCCTCTAGAAAAACTGCTTTAAATTATTCATTCACTAGCAGTGTTTGAGAGGGCCCATTTTCCTACCTTAGGCTTTCTACAACTTAGTATCACTTGACAGCCCTGGAGCTTAGGGCCACTACACAACCCACAGGATCCTTAACAACTAATTGGAACCCTAGATGCAGCTTTTCCAGTCAGCCTCACCATGCTCCTCAATCCCAGCCCTTGTCCCTCCAAATCTAACTCTAGCATCCCCCTTCCTTTCTCCCTCCCTCCTTCCTTTTTCCCTTCCTCACTCCCCACTCCCCTCTTTCCTCCCTTCCTCCCTTCCTTCCTTCCTGTCTTGAAGTTCCTTCAGGGAAGCTGTGAATGGGCTCTGAGGATGATCACCAGACAAAATACAGGATGCCCAGTTAAATTCGAATGTTAGGCAAACAACGAATATTGCCTGAACATAGTATAAATAGTTTTTCTACTAAAAAAAATTATTATATATTGTTATCTGAAATTCACATTAAACTGGGCAACCTGTATTTTCATTTGCTAAATCTGGCAAACCTACCTGAGTGTTCTTTAATCTAATACCATCTGCCGTAAATCTAGTAAAATTCCTCAAAATAGCTGATATTTGGATGCTTCTCTTCTCTGCCTCAATGCTGACACAGATTATTCCTTACTTTACATTTCTTCGGTCATTTTTTGGGGGGGAGGGGAAAGGGTAAGGAAAGGAATCAACCATGTCTTCTCAATCTGCCATCTTTTCCCAGAAGTATAAAAGTTTTATGAAAAATGAAACAAAACAGTGAATTTGAAGGCTATAAAGTTAGGAGAACATTCATGACTTATCATTTGGATAAATTGGTTACAAAGGATGCGTTATGATCTCATTTCAGTTTAAAATATACTACTTTTGTTTTAAATTTTATTGAAGTATAGTTGATTTACAGTGTTGTGTTAATTTCTGCCATACAGCAAAGTGACTCAGTTATACATATATATATTCTTTTTCATATTCTTTTCCATTATGGTTTATCACAGGATATTGAATATAGTTTCAGGTGCTATACAGTAGGACCTTGTTGTTTATCCATCCTATATATAATAGTTTGCATCTGCTAATTGCAAACTCCCAACCCTTCCCTCCCCCACCCCGTTCCCCCTTGGCAACCACAGATCTTCTCTATGTCTGTGAGTCTGCAGTTTTGTAGATATGTTCACTTGTGTCATATTTTAGATTCCACATATAAGTGATATCATTTGGTATTTATCTTTCTCTTTCTGACTTACTTCGCTTAGTATGATAATCTCTAGGTCCATCCATGTTGCTGCAAATGGCATTATTTCTTTTTAATGGCTGAGTAATATTCCATTGTGTGTGTGTGTGTGTGTGTGTGTATATATATATATATGTATGTATATATATATATATATATATATATGTATGTATACCACATCTTCTTTATCCATTCATCTGTTGATGGGCATTTAGGTTGTTTCCATGTCTTGGCTATTGTAAATAGTGCTGCTATGAACATAGGGGTGCCTGTATCTAAAATATACTACTTTTAGGGACTTCCCTGGTGGTCCAGTGATTAAGACTTTGCCTTCCAATGCAGGGGGTGTAGGTTCAATCCCTGGTCGGGGAGCTAAGATCCCACATGCCTCATGGCCCAAAATCCAAAACATAAAACAGAAGCAATATTGTAACAAATTCAGTAAAAACTTCTAAAAAAATGGTCCACATCAAAAAGAAGTCTTTTAAAAAATACTACTTTTAAATTATAGTAAAAAAAATAATTTTTAATAAGATTCTAAACTCAGACTTCAATTATATTCCTCGTTCTGCCTTTCCAGCAGTTTTACCTTGGACAAGTTATTTAACCTTTCTAAATCTTTTTCTCATCTTTAAAGGGGGCATACATTCTTCTTTGTAAGTTTGTTTGAAGTAGTGAGATAACAAGCATGGCACTCTGGCATATCCTAGGCCTTTTCTACCTGTACACTGAGTGAGAAAGCACACACAGGACAGTCTTGATGATTGGATTACCCTGTTCAATTTTTGTTTTTTATGACACATTCTAGGGAGTCTTAGATTAAATTTAGCAATATTATTCAATCTAGTTTTGGGTCTGGAAAAATAAAGAGGCTTTAATATTTAGATACATTCTTTCTAAGTCAAAATGTATGTGTGTGTGTGTATTTACTATATATTCAGTTATATATATATCATGAAGATTAGTTGTGTGTGTAAAAGATTTTTGGATTCTTATCTCCAAATACTCCACCAGCCACCTAGATGGACACCCCACTAGATTGCTGAGAAAAATATATGAATGGAGGATAAGGACATTATTTTTTTTGCAGGCTGGGAATTTGGCCTAATTTCCAGCCTAATCTTCTGCTAAACCAGGCAGGACTTCACGAACAAGGCCTGGGTAAAAAGCAGGCCTCTCAGGTCTTGTGCCCTCAGGGTCACACTTGATCTTATCCCAGGAAGAGTGAAAAAAAGAATGGAAAAGGAAACCAAGAGAAAAAGAGCCCCTGCTCCATAAACCCTGACAAAGACTCTCCTTGACCAAAGCCGAGGCTCCTCTGAGAACCTCTTCTCAACTAGGCCTCAAACTTGGCCTTCCCCACAAGCCCAGGCCTGCGTAGCCCAGTTTTAGCAAGAATCCTGCCAAGTCAGTTTAGAGAGACTCTCTCACCCTTGATATCTGATAACTCAATATCTGATCAGGTTCTTCACCTGTACCTTTGATGTCTAAGTCCTTGGCCAGCCTTCAGCAAGAATCCCACTAAGTTGGTTTAGCAAGATCCTGACCCTTGATTTCTCCTCTTAATAATGTTCCATCCACTGAATTTTCTATCCACTGCCCTCCCCTCTCTGCTCCTTGGCTGTAAATCCCCATTTGTTATTATATTCAGAGTTGAGACTGATCTGTCTCCCCATTGGGATAGTCTTGACACCTACTGCAAAGTCTTCCTTACCATTTAAACAAGTGTCAGAATAACTTTTTCCAGCTTTATTGAGATATAAATGACATACACCATTGTGTAGATTTAAGGTGTACAACATAATGATTTGATACACGAATACATTGTGAAATGATTACCACAATAAGGTTAATCTCAGATAGTCCTGATACTTTTTAGGGGAGGGGTGTGCTGAGAACTTTGGAGATGTATTCTCTTAGCAACTTTGAAGTATACAATACAGTATTGTTAGAATAATTTTTTCTTTAACAATCCTGGCAAATCCAGCCAAGGCTACCTCAGAGCACCGCTTTTTTTTTTTTAATTAATTTATTTATTTTTGGCTGCATTGGGTCTTTGTTGCTGCACGCGGGCTTTCTCTAGTTGTGGCATGCGGGGGCTACTCTTCGTTGCGGTGTGCGGGCTTCTCATTGTGGTGGCTTCTCTTGTTGCAGAGCACAGGTTCTAGGCACGTGGGCTTCAGTAGTTGTGGCACGTGGGGTCAGGAGTTGTGGCTCGCAGGCTCTAGAGAGCAGGCTCAGTCGTTGTGGTGCACGGGCTTAGTTGCTCTGCGGCATGTGGGATCTTCCCTGACCAGGGATCAAACCTGTGTCCCCTGCATTGGCAGGTGGATTCTCAACCACTGCACGACCAGGGAAGTCCCAGAGCACCACTTTTTAAGATGCAAAGATTTAAATAGGAGCCAGGAGGAAAGGACATTCCACATGTAAGCAAGTGCTTTTAATCTTTTGGATCCTTACATTCTTTGCTCCATACCTAGTAATAAAGCCCCCAAACGTCCTTGACCTGTATCAGATTTCCTCCCCCAGGGAATGGAGCTGTGTGTGGAAATCCTTGGGCTCCCCCTAACGGGTAAAGTGTGCATCCAAACAGTGACTGGCAGATTTTGTGTGTGTGTGTGTGTGTGTGTGTGTGTGTGTGTGGTGGGTGTTGGGGGTGGGTTTGTTGTTGCCTCTGTTGTTTACTGTTAAAGTCAGGAAACCTAGGGTGTTGCTTTCCCTCTCCAAGGAGCTTAGCAGAGTATCAGAAATGTCCTGTCTGCACCTGCATGCAGCTGATTCTTCAGTCCTTGCTAGTTCTCCACTTGGGACTCATGAAGTGGGTAGTTCAGTCCTTTTACAGGTGTTCCTTTGATTTTCTACCCAGGGAGCCAGAGAGCTAGTTCAGGACATATCATGTGCAACCCAAGTGTTTTTCCAAGTATGGACCAGCTGCATAAGGATACCCTAGAGTGTTTTTTAAAAATGAAGACTTCTGCGTCCCACCCCAAACCTTCTGAATCAGAATTTCTGGGGCTGGGTGTTGGGGAGGAGGGCAGGGAAGGTGAGGCAATTCTTACACACACTGAGGTTTGAAGATCAGTGCTATACACTACTTGAGAAGGCATTCCCCTATTCTACGTCTCATTTAAAATTATGCTGGGGCTTCCCTGGTGGCGCAGTGGTTAGGAATCTGTCTGCCAGTGCAGGGGACATGGGTTGGAGCCCTGGTCTGGGAAGATCCCACATGCCACGGAGCAACTAAGCCTGTGCGCCACAACTACTGAGCCTGCACTCTAGAACCCGCGAGCCACAACTACTGAGCCCACATGCCACAACTACTGAAGCCTGTGCGCCAGACCCTGTGCTCCACAACAAGAGAAGCCACCACGATGAGAAGCCCGCGCACTGCAACGAAGAGTAGCCCCCACTCGCTGCAACTAGAGAACGCCTGTGCGCAGCAACGAAGACCCAATGCAGCCAAAAATAAATAAATAAAATAAATAAATTTTTTAAAAATTATGAAAAAAAGTAAAATTATGCTGTATGATGCTGTAATCAGACTCCTCAGGGTTAAATATACAGTGAGCACAATATAATAATATTGCATGCTAGTTTTTTACCCTGAAAAGAGAACACAGCAAACACCCTTCCCTTATTCAGTCTCTTGAATTTAAATTCTCAAATATGGGGAGGGGGAAGGGTAAGCTGTGACAAAGCGAGAGAGACATGGACATATATACACTACCAAACGTAAGGTAGATAGCTAGTGGGAAGCAGCCATATAGCACAGGGAGATCAGCTCGGTGCTTTGTGACCGCCTGGAGGGGTGGGATAGGGAGGGTGGGAGGGAGGGAGACGCAAGAGGGAAGACATATGGGAACATATGTATATGTATAACTGATTCACTTTGTTATAAAGCAGAAACTAACACACCATTGTAAAGCAATTATACTCCAATAAAGATGTAAAAAAAAAATAAATAAATAAATTCTCAAATATGTAGAAAATGCTTTCCTCTTCCCTTTTTAAACCTTATTTTGTTCAGTCTAGATAAAGGAGTCTCATTCACTCCTTCAGCTGTGGCAAAGTTGGGTTAATTCAGTCCAAGTCTCAAGTGTTCCAGGGAGCTATGAGGAACAGCCCTTCTCACCAAATTTAGGAAGCGTAACTAACTGTGCATAAATATGATTGCTTAAAATCTAACCATAGTTTCTCTTTAGAAGGATAGTTAAAATGCAAATTCATAAGTTTCACTCTAAAAATTCTGGTTTGGTAGATCTTGGTTGGAGCCAGGAATCTGCATTTTACCAAGTATCCTAAGGTAACTCTGATGCCGGTGATCCTCCGACTATATTTTAAGAAACTCTACCTTGTATGCCAGAGTTTTCCAAACAAGTATAGTATTGCCAGAATATTTTACAACCAACTCCTATGTAAATCTTATAAATTATAGTTCTAATCAAATATTTAATGTTAATCTGGAGAAAAGCAGTAGACTTGGGATAATAAATAATGGCACAGAGACCATAATTTCACCCTTTTCTCTATTTTACATAGGTTTTACTTTTATCATGGTAAAATATACACAACATAATATTTGCCATTTTAACCATTTTAAAGTACAATTCAGTGGCATTACATTCTCAGTGTTGTGCAATCACCACCACAATCTATTTTCAAAACTTTTTCATTACCTCGAACAAAAAATCTGTACCCGTTATGCAATAACTCATTATCCTCCCCATTCCCTCAGACCCTGGTAGTTTCTAATCTACTTTCTGTCTCTGAATTTGCTTATTCTAGGTATTTCATATAAGTGGAATCATTCAGCATTTTTCTTTTGTGGCTGGCTTATTTTACTTAGCATAATGTTTTCAAGGTTCTTTCATGTTGAAGCATGTATCAGAACGTCATTCATTTTCATGGCTAAATAATATACATATATATATATATCACAATTTGTTTATCCTTTCATCTATTGATGGATATTTAGGTTGTTTCCACCTTGTGGCTATTGTGAATAATGCTGCAGTGAACACTGGCATACTAGAATCTGTTTGAGTCCCTGTTTTCAGTTCTTTTGAGTATATAACCAAAAGTAGAACTACAGGGTCATATAACTTTTTGAGGACCAGCAAACTTTTTTCACAATGACTGCACCATTTTACACTCCCACCAGCAATGTAAAGGAGTGCCAATTTCTCCACATTCTTGCCAACACTTGTCATTTTCTCTTTTTTTGATAGTTACCATCCTAGTGGATGTGATGTAATATCTCATTGTAGTTTTCATTTGCATTTCCCTAATGATTAGTGATGTCGAGCATCTTTTCATGTGCTTTGGCCATTTGTATATGTTCTTTGGAGAAATGTCTATGCAAGGCCTGTGCCCATGTTTGAATTGGGGTTTTTGTTTTTGTCATCGTTGAGTTTTAGGAGTTCTGTATATATTCTGGATATTAATCCCTTATCAGATGTAGTTTTGCAAATATTTTCCCTCATTCTGTGGGTTGCCTTTTAACTGTGTTGATATTGTCTTTCGATACACAACATTTTAAAATTTTCATAAAATCCAATTTGTCTATTTTTTATTTTGCTGCCTTTGTTGTCATAGCCAATAAATCACTGCCAAATTCAATATTGTGAAGCTTTTGCCTGTTCCCTTCTAAGAGTTTTATAGTCTGATGTCTTACATTTGTGTCTTTCACTCATTTTGAGTTAATTTTTGTATATGGTGTTAAGTACAGTTTCAACTTCATTCTTTTGCATGTGGGTGTCCAGTTATTCCCAGCACAATTTGTTGAAAAGACTGTCTTTCCCCATTAAATGGTCTTGGCACCCTTGTCAAAAATCACTTGATCTTATAAGTGAGGATTATTTCTGGGCTCTCTATTCAATTCCATTGGTCTTTATGCAGTACCACATTATTTTGATTACTGTAGCTTTGTAGTATGTTTCAAAATCATGATTTGTGAATCTTTCAGCTTTATTCTTTTTCAAGATTTCTTTGGTTATGTAGGGTCCTTGAGATTCCAAATGAATTTTAGGATGGGTTTTTTTAACAATAATATTTTTATTTATAATGATCACATAAATGTCCATCCACTGATAGGGAGAGATGTTTATGATCTATTAATTGAGAAGAGCAGAATACAGAAAAGTATTTGTAACATGATCCAATTTTGTTTCTGAATTGATGGTTGGAAAGAGAACTATAAAGCCTGAAATGTAGGATGGGTTTTTTTATTTTGCAGAAAAAATGTCATTGGGATTTTGATAGGGATGGCACTGAATCTATAGATCACTTTGGGTAATATTGACATTTTAACAATATTAAGTCTTCCAATCCATGAACATAGGTTATTTCCATTTATTTACGTCTTTAATTTCTTTCAGTAATGTTTTGTGGTGTTCATTGTACAAGTCTTTCACCTCCTTGGTTAAGTTAGTTTCTAAGTATTTTATTCTTTTTGATGCTATTGTAAATGGGATTGTTTGTGGGGTTTTTTTTTCAGATTGTTCATTGTTAGCATATAGAAATGCAACTGATTTTTGTGTGTTGACATTGTATCCTGCTACTTTGTTGAATTTGTTTATTAATTATTAACAGTTTCTTTGTGGAGTCTTTAGGGTTTCTACATATAAGATCATATCATCTGCAAAGAGATAATTTTACTTCTTCCTTTCCAGTATGGATGCCTTTCATTTCTTCTTGCCTAATTCCTCTGGCTAGAACTTCCAGTACTATGTTGAACAGAAATGGCAAAAGCAGTTGTCTTTGTCTTTTTCCTGGTCTTAAAGGAAAAACTTTCAGTCTTTCACCGTTAAGTATAATATTCACTATGTGTTTTCATATGTGGTTTTTATTATGTGAAGTTAATTTCCTTTTATTCCTAGTTCATTGAGTGTTTTTATCATGAAAGGGTATTGAATTTTGTCAAATGCTTTTTCTGCATCAATTGAGATGCTTATGTGACTTTTCTTCTTCATTCTGTTAATATGGTGTATTACACTAATTGATTTTCATATGTTGAAACATCTTTGCATTGCAGGAATAAATTCCACTTAGTCATGGTGTATAATCCTTTTGATACTTTGCTGAATTTGGTTTGCTAGTATTTTGTTGAGAATATTTGTTCATAAGGGATATTGGTCTATAGTTTTATTTTTTTGCAGTGTCTGTCTGGCTTTGGTATCTGGGTAATGCTGACCTCATAGAATGAGTTAGGAAGTTTTCCTTCATCTTCAGTTTTTTGCAAAAGTTTGAGAAGTATTGGTATTAATTCTTCTTTAAATGTTTGGTAGAATTCACCAATGAAACCGTCCGGTCTAGGGCTTTTCTTTGTCAGATATTTGATTACTGATTCACCATCCTTACTGTAGGTCTATTCAGATTTTCTATTTCATTGTGATTTAGTCTTGTTTGATTTGTGTTTGTAGGAATTGGTCCATATCATTTAGGTTATCCAAATTGTTGGCATACAGTTGCTCATAGTGTTCCCTTATAATCCTTTTTATTTCTGTAGAATTGATGATATTCCCATTTTCATTTCAGATTTTAGTCGTTTCAATCTTCTTTTTTTCTTAGTCCATTAGCTAATGGTTTGCCAATTTTGTTGAGTTTTGAAAGGACGAACTTTTATTTTCATTAATTTTCTCTATTTTTCTAGTCTTCATTTACCTTTGCTCTAAATCTTTGTTATTTCCTTTCTTCTTCTAGCTTAGGATTTAGTTCTTCTTTTTCTAGTTCCTTAAATTGTAAAGTTAGGTTACTGATTTGAGGTCTTGTTTTTTTTCTCCTTTAGCAGTGCTTTCACTACATCTTATAAGTTTTGGTATGTTGTGTTTTTATTGTCATTCTTTTCTAAGTATTTTCTAATTTCCCTTGTGATTTCTTCTTTGTTATCTTGGCTGTTTAAGAGTGTATTATTTAATTTCCACAAATTTGTGAACTTTTCAGTTTTATTTTTGATAATCCTATTATAGTTAGAAAAGATACTTTATATGATACCAATCTTTTTAAATCTATTGAGACTTAATTTGTAATCTAACATAAAAAAATCCACTTTCCACTTGTCCCTTCAGACCTACGGGTGGAGATAGCCCCCCTGTACTTCACCATCCCTCACTGGTTCTTTTAATCCTGCCCACACCTCTGTAAATAGTTTCCTTATCAAATTCTATTCAATTCTCCTTTGAGTGTGCCAGTCTGTTTTCTGCCAGAACTCTGACAGCTTCATCACTGTTCATGTTCTCCCTTTACTGTGTTTATTCATTTCAAGAATTTAATCTCATTTTAGCAGAGTTTCTAGAAGCAACAGAAATAAGTGCCGTATGTTCACTCTGCTGTATTTAACTGTTAACTATCCTTTCCCCACTATCTTTTCCTATGCAGAAGTATCTGACTCTATTTTCTTTGATATACTAATTTCTCTCCAGTACCCAAAGCAGAAGACTGGAGGCCTTAATCTATGGTTAAATTGAAAAGACAGGTCCCAATTCAGGGACAAGCACAGTGGTAGGCAAAGCAGAAGCACCATACTGTAAAGAGGGACAAAGTCCATATGGTGAAGGATGACCCTCCACTCATTCTCTTGAGTTTCTCAACTCCAAAAAAAGCTGAAAGCCAGAAGGCCCATAGCTCTGTTCCCATGTACCCACCAATCAGAAGGTTCAAGGTTTTTTCCCTGGAGAAAGCGAATAGCTCTAAAGAAAATTTTAAAATGCATGCTCAGTCATTCCACAGTGAACCTTACCAGGCAAAAGTCTGGCACACTTACTCTAATCTTTTTTTTTTAATTAATTTATATTTTAAAAATTTATTTTATTAAAGTATAGTTGATTTATAATGTGTTAATTTCTACTGTATAGCAGAGTGATTCAGTTATATATATATATATATATATATATATATATATATATATATATATACATTCTTTTCCGTATTCTTATCCATTATGGTTTATCACAGGATACTGAATATAGTTCCATGTGCTATACAGTAGGACCTTTTTGTTTATCCATTCTCTATATAGTAGTTTTCATCTGCTAATCCCAAACTCCCAATCCATCCCTCCCCCATCCCCTCTCCCCTTGGCAACCACAAATCTGTTCCTCTATGTCTGTGAGTCTGTTTCTGTTTCATAGATAAGTTCATTTGTGTCATATTTTAGATTTCACATACAAGTGATATCATATGGTATATGTCTTTCTCTTTCTGACTTACTTCACTTAGTATGATAAATCTCTAGGTCCATCCATGTTGCAAGACCCAGCTCTACCCACAAGAGAGCAGGCACCAGTCCCTCCCACCAGGAAGCCTACACAAGCCCCTGGACCAACCTCACCCACCAGGGAGCTGACACCAGAAACAAGAGGAACTACAATCCTACAGCCTGTGGAAAGGAGGCCATAAACACAGAAAGTTAGACAAAATGAGATGACAGAGAAATATATTGCAAACGAAGGAACAAGATAAAAACCCACAAGAACAACTAAATGAAGAGAAGATAGGCAACGTACCTAAAAAAGAATTCAGAGTAATGATAGTAAAGATGATCCAAAATCTCAGAAAAAGAGTGGAGGCACAGACTGAGAAGATACAAGAAATGTTTAACAAGGAGCTAGAAGATTTAAAGAACAAACAAACAGGGATGAACACTACAATAACTGAAATGAAAAATACACTAGAGGGAATCAATAGCAAAATAACTGAGGCAGAAGAACGAATAACTGAGCTGGAAGACAGAGTGTTGAAAATCACTGCCACAGAACAGAATAAAGAAAAAATAATGAAAAGAAATGAGGACAATCTCAGAGACCTCTGGGACAATATTAAATGCACCAACATTCTCATTATAGGGGTCCCAGAAGGAGAAGAGAAAGAGAAAGGGCCTGAGAAAATATTTGAAGATGTTATAGCTGAAAACTTCCCTAACATGAGAAAGGAAACACTCAAGTCCAGGAAGTACAGAGAATCCCATACAGGATACTCAAATCTTTGAATCAGTGTTTTAGTGCCTTATTTAAAAATATGAATGGACAATAAAAGTGTACTAGGTATTTGAAAAAGACTTAAGAGAGACAAAGACAACCAAAAATAAATGCACAAACAAGCCATAGCGAAAATTCAAAGAAAGGAGAAGGAAGTCAGGACTCAGAAAACAAACAAAACAAAACAAGAACATTGAATTCGTCTGGAGAAAAAAATGAAGCAGTGCTTTAAAATTCTGAAGAAAAATGATTTCCAATCTAAAATTCTATACCGAGGCATATTATCACTCTAATAAGAAGGGTAAAATAATGACACTTTTATTCAGGAACACTGAATGATGTGAAAAAGGAAGAAGCCAAGAAAGAGAAAGACACTGGATCCAGGAAACAGAAGATCTAACGTATAAGCAAGGGGAAAAGAATTCCCAGGATTTTAGTGATGGGAAGTTTCAGGATGACAGCTGGGCAGTAGGCCTAGTGAGTGACCAGTACAGTTAAGAGAATGAAGGCAGAGGGCTCCAAGAAGGATACTTCCAGGGAGAAAACTACTTCTAGATTATCTGATGTATTTTAATGTATTCAGGGGACTTCCCTGGTGGTCCAGTGGTTAACACTCTGTGCTTCCACTTCAGGGGGCATGGGTTCGATCCCTTGTCAGGGAACTAAGATCCCACAAGCCACACGGCCACAACTAAATAAATTAATGTATTCAGAAATGATTTTTAGTTCTATTGGATAGTTTGGAGTTGAATTAGTGATTTTGACTTGGGAAATAAGCAAACAAGTAACCAAAAGACCCTGAGGCAATTATCAATACCAGGAAGAACATAAAGTTGTTCAAGTATGAAATGTTATCATAGTATACACTATCACACAGCTGTGAATAATAGAAAGTAATCATAATAATATAAATAATAAACATTTATTTAAACAAAAATGCCAGTGTAACTAATTTGGTAAATGGGAATGAGGAAGTATATGTGAGCAAATATATTTGAGGGAGATGACTTAAGAGAACTAAATCTTCATTTACCATAACAGCAAGTCAATAGGTAATAGCTAACATAAAAAAATAAAGAAATGACAATGTAAGCACATAATTTATATAAATGGAGTTAAAACCAGAAGAAAGAACCAAAAAAATTTAAAGAAATTGCTTAAGAGGAGTGGGAATTTGGGAATAAAGCTCAAAGGGGCAGACTTCTGCTATTTTCCACTGTAAACTCACAGTTCTCTTTAATTTTTTTAAACAGATACATGGGTTGGTCTCATAAAAACAAAAAATGAGAAGAAAAACAGGGGACTTCCCTGGTGGTACAGTGGTAAAGAATCCGCCTCACAATGCAGGGGATGCAGGTTCGATCCCTGGTCAGAGATCAAAGATCCCATATGCCGCGGGGCAGCTAAGCCAGTGTGCCACAACTACTGAGCTTGCGTGTCTCAACGAGAGCCCACGTGCCTCAAACTACAAACCCCATGTGCCCTGGAGCCTGCGCACCACAACCAGAGAAGAGAAAAGCCTGCACGCCACAACTAGAGAGGACCCTGAGCTCCACAATGAAGAGCTCTCGCACTGCAACGAAAGATCCCACATGCCTCAATGAAGATCCCATGTGCCACAACTAAGACCCAACGCAGGCAAAAATAATAAATAAAAGAAAGAAAGAAAAGAAAAAAAGAAAAGATAAACATATCACATAGGTCAGGGGACCCCAACCCCCAGGCCATGGACTGGTACCAGGCTGCAGCCTGTTAGGAACTGGGCCGCACAGCAGGAGGTGAGCGGCAGGTGAGCGAGGGAAGCTTCATCTGCTGCTCCCCATCACTCCCCATCGCTCGCATTACCACCTGAACCATCCCCTGCCCCCCCAGCCCGTGCATGGAAAGATTGTCTTCCATGAAACCAGTCCCTGGTGCCAAGAAGGTTGGGGACTGCTGACATAGGTGGTCTGAGGACCTGAATAATAGTCACATAGCAATATTTCTCTATCTCTTCTCCCCACCTCTGTTCCTTGTAAAGAGTTCTTGGAATCTATGTGGTATTTCACAAGTGTTCTGTGAATTTGTTCTCTTGGCTGCCTTGAAGTTTCTGTTCTTGCTGTCTTTTTTCAAAGGCCAACTAAAGGCCACACCCCTGCTGGCTGCTGACTCTTACTGATCTCTGTTCCCAGGCTGCCGATTCCCAGTGTCAAATTGTTGATGTTTGTGCCAGCAATACTTCTACTTGTCACTGCTGAAGCTGCTGGCTCCAAGGCTGTCAACATTTTACACCCTACTCACCCCACACACTTGTGTTTTCCTAAATGGGAGAAATTTCTCTCAATTTGCAAAATCAGGAATCAGTATTCTCTCTTGAGTATCTGCTTTTATCTTTTATCTTATGAATACTGTGGACATGCAACTGACTTTTCTTTTTGGGGGCTGGCTTCTAGGAAAGTTCTTAGCTAAATCTACTTGTAATTCTAGAGGGTGGAGAGGATCTTATGGTTTGTATGTTTGTTTATTACTTTTAAGTGACTTTTGGACTTTGTTTTAATCTTACGTTTTCACTTTTATTCATTCATTCATTCATTCAATACTGTATTTATTTTGGTAAGGTGACTAATATCCTTTTTTTTGGAAATGAGAATATATAAAAAATGGAATAAATAAGTGACAAAAATTTTTAGATTTAAAAAATTTCCTCATATTAAAATCTCTTTATCTTAGGAATCAGGACTGAATGCATGGTAGCGCTCTTGATTACTGTAGCTTTATAGCAAATCTTGAGATTGAATAGTGCATTTCCTTCAAATTCTTCTATTTCAACATTGGTTTCGTCATTTTAGTTCCTTTGTCTTTCCAATAAGTTTTAGAATTGGCTTGTCTATATTTATAAAAACTTCCGCTGGAATTTTTTAAATAACACCTTTACTGAGATATAATTCACACATTATAAAATTCAACCTTTTAAAGTGTACATTTCAGTGGCTTTTTATATAGTCACAGAATTGTGTAACCATCATCACTATCTAATTCCAGAATATTTTTATCACCTGAGAAAGAAAGCCCATACCCATTAGAAGTCACTCATTCAATCAGTTGAAGACCTTAGGAAAAAAAAGCTTGAGTCCCTGGAGGAAGAGAGAACTCTGCCTTGGACTCAAGCCTACAACATCAGCTCTTCTCTGAATGTCTAGCCTGCTGGCCACTTTTGAACTTGCCAGGCCCCACAGTCGTGTGAGCCAGTTCCTACTCTGGAGAGCCCTGACTAATACAGATTTTGAAATCATACAATATGTGCCTTTTCTGTCTGGCTTTTTCAGTTAGTGTAATATTTTCAAGGTTCATCCATGTTCTAGCATGAATCCGTTCTTCATTCCTTTTTATGGCTGAATAATATTCTATTGTATAGATATATCACATTTTGTTTATCCATTCACCAGTTGATGGGCATTTGGGTTGTTCCCACTTCTGTCGATTATGAATAATGATGCTGTGAACGTTTGTGTACAAGTTTTTGTGGGGGTAGGTTTCAGTTCTCTTGGATTTCTCTTCAACATGTGGCCACACCATCTTACATTCCTCTCAGCATTGTATAAGTGTTCTAATTTCTCCACATCCTCGCCAATACTTCTCCACATCCTCGCCAAAAAGTGCCTCTCTTTTTTATTATTGCCATCAATAAGGGGGTGTGAAGTGGTATCTCATTGTGATTTTTATTTGCATTTCCTTGATGGCTAGTGATGTTGAGAATTTTTCCTATTTATGTTTAGAGTCATCAAAGGACTGATTCATGCATTCTGTCCATTTTATAGCTGCATTCAGTGGGAAAGATTGGAAATATGCTTACTTCATTTTACCTGAAAACAGAAACTTGTTAGTTTTCGATTCTTAGAACAAGAGTATCTTTACATTTTCTAATTATTATTGCTGGTGAATATAAATACAATTGATTTTTTGATGTTCACGTGATTTCCTGCAAACTTGCTAAACTCTCTTTAATTCTAGTGTTTTATCATCTACAGATAACGAAGTTTTGTTTCTGTCTTTCCAATCTTTATTTGTTTATTTATTTTACACGACTGTATTAGCTAAGAACTCCAGAACAAAAAGGTAAATTAGAAATGATGATATGACAACCCTATTTTCTTCCTGGCCAGCCCCCACCTTGAATCATCTTGTTAGCATAAACTACCTAGGGGCCCACCATGGGTCACCTTGTTAGCATAAATGTCAGGTGTGGTCCAAGGGACCCACCATGAATAACAGAGACACTTTTGCCACTTGGAAAATTCCAAGAGTGTAGAGGTTATCTCCCAGAGCTAGGACAAAGGCCAGACCTCTCTATGGAGGTCAAATTCTTTACTACACAGTGGTATGAGGATTAAATAAATAATTACATGTAAAGCTCTTAAAATATGACCTGGAACATAGTAAATTCTCAATAACTGTTAGTTACTACTATTACTATTACTGTTGTTATTAATCCTTGCCTCTTTTATTTTTGGTCTTTGACTTCTAAGAGAGCCTTGTTACCATTTTAACTTTTACTTTTGTCTATCCAACAGCCTTTGCTTTCCTAGTTTCCCTTCCTCTTACATCTCACATAAGGAGGACATTGCTTGACCAAGAGAGGGAAGGAAAGTGTAGAAATCAAGCTAATGTCTTTCTCCCTTCTCCCAACAATCCCTGCCTCTTCCATTCTAAACCAGCATCCTCCTTCCCTTCTTAACAGCTCTCTTTCCTTCACTCCTAAATTGGAAGATCTTGACACCGTGAACCCAAATTCTTGCATAACAATATGCTGGTCCTGGTCCCCACTTTAAACAAGCTCCATCCTGTCTCCATAACTCCCATGTATCTGCTTCATCTACCTGTTTAGACCCTCTAGGATCTGATTTTGCAATGAAAAGTTTAGAGATTATTACCAATAGTCTCTCAACATCTTACCAATAAACAGAACACAGGAAACATTATTAACAAACTTAGCAAAATTTTCTTACTAAAGAATTCTCCTGCTAAAACTCAGGCATGCTAACTTATATATGAAGAGCAAAGCTTTAATGATGTAAGCTCATGTTAATTTTTTGAATAAACTGGTCTTACCCCTTGCCATTGCACCTGAGAAATGGTGTTTCCATATTTTTTTAACTTATGTTACTTAACAAAATGCCTTCATTAAAAACTGAAGGTCCTGGGCTTCCCTGGTTGATGCAGTGGTTGAGAGTCCGCCTGCCGATGCAGGGGACACGGGTTCGTGCCCCGGTCTGGGAAGATCCCACATGCTGCGGAGCGGCTGGGCCCGTGAGCCATGGCCGCTGAGCCTGTGCGTCCAGAGCCTGGGCTCCGCAACGGGAGAGGCCACAACAGTGAGAGGCCCGCATACTGCAAAAAGAAAAGAAAAAAAAAAAAAAAAATGAAGGTCCTAGTAGAGAAATCCTATGTGACACAAACCAGTTGCATGAGATTTACCTTATCGCTAGTTCACTTATCAAATGTTCTTTTCCAAGGGGCTGGAACTTCTAGTGCATAATTGGTTTTGGTTAAGAAAATCAGAATTCTGAATTAAAATGATTCCAAGTTGAAATAGAAAATAACTGTTTTTGGTTGTTTAAACAATCATTTCAAGGATTAAGTGACATTAGAGATCATTTAATCCAACTCCTGCCTTTTAAATATAAGGCAACTATCCAAGAATAAACAAAGTTCCATGCTGTGTTTTATGTTTTGAAGCTGTCAGAACCTCTTAAAAAATTAACCACTGCAGGGGGGAGACAGCAGAGGATTTGCTTCTTCAAATGTTGGAAATCACACCATGATTTTCCTATTGTTTTGGGAACAACTACTTGGAAATATTTCAAGGAGTTCATTTTAAGTTCAATCACATCTAAAGTGATGGAATTTATTATAATTTATTAGTCACTGAATATCCATGTGCTCTCATGCATTTCCCAGCTCCCTTGTAGTTAAGTGGGTCTATGTGACTAGTTATGACAAATGAGATGTGAGTGGAAGTGACATGTGTCACTTCTGGGACAAAGTGTAGAGAAAAGAGCACTTGTTAGTTCTTGATGCCTCTCTCTTTTCCTGCCATTACAACAGTAGAAGCTAAATGTCGAGATGGTGTAACCAAAAGATGGGAATAGCCTGGATGTCAGGTGTGCTTAGAAGGGAGATGCCCAGAGGAGCCACGGTACCTGCAGCTCACTTCATGTAAGTGAAAAATAAACGTTAATGGGTTAAACCAATAAAAGTTTGGGATTATTTAATTCTGCAGCATAACTAATCTATCCTGGTTAACACATTAGCAATACTATCTTACATTAGCTATGTTTTAAACTTGCCATAATTATCTGAAACATAATTTATAATCTTTGACATTCATACAGATTTGAAACCTTAATATTTGTATGTATCTCTTATTTTTAAAAATGATGGCAAACGAATTCTTATTTTTTCATGTTGAATGAGAAGAGAGCCCAATAGAAGTCTATATCACCTATGATTAATATAAAACATGGTCAAATTTAATATTATTTAACATCTTGATTAAATCTGAATAATTAGGTAACCAAACAAATTTTTATTTAGTTTATAAGGCTGCAATTTGCTATATATATCAGCACAGACTAAGCCATTTTGGAGGACAGCACAAAAGTTCTTTTAGGACTACATGATATATTTTTCCTTTAATGTTTTCCTTTAATTTCCTTAAAGAGATGGACGGGTTAATTTTAATTTGTTTCCACAAAATTGAGAGCCAAAAGTTAGGTAATTTGCTCTAAGCCATACAAATGAATGGAGAAGGTAATACCAGAACCCAACTTTCATTGTTTCCACTCAGTATATGCTTCCTCAAAAAGATACAGGATGGTAAGTAGGAAGAGATGAAAAAGTAGAGGGTACACTTCTACTTCCAGGAATGATGAGTTAAGTAATTTAGACAAATCCTCCATTGAAGACAGCTAGAATGCTGAACAAGATATAACATCATCTTTCTAGAAATAGCAAATTAACAAATAGTGAGAAATTCCTAGGCTAAGATCCTGGAGAAGAGGAAAATCCGCAGAGATGTGCCTGGAAGTGGTGCCATTTTGTTCTGAGGATGTTTAGTAATACAGAACAGGGAGTTGAGAGACCTAACCGCCTTTGGGGCTAGGAAGACAAAAGTTGGAGTCCATGGCCCACCACAGTAAGGGCCCTGCACCTTGAGTTGAGACTACAAGGACGGACACTAGAAATAAGGGTGAATTGTACTGCAGTCTGCTCTTGAGTCATCTGTGCAGCCCAGAAAATGTCAATCTGTGAAATTGGATTAGGGTAATCTTGGATTGTTTGTGCCTCCAACTGCCTGGCAGAAGCAATGAAAATTCTCTTTGGAGAAAGAGAACATCACTGCAGGCCTCAAATTATTTTTACAAATAATTAAAAATAAAATTGTCAGGACACAGTAAAAAAGAATCAGGTATACAAGATGAAAAATGCCATGAACAAGAAAAATAAAATATAACAGACTACTAAAACAGATCCTCAAGGATTCCAGATACAGATTGTAAAGCAGCTATGCTTATCAAAGTGAAGTAGATAAAAGGGAAGCTTGAATATTTTAGTAGAAAACTGTACAGAATTTTTAAAAAGTAACACATCAGAGTTGAAAAAGAACCAAATAGAATTTCTAATAGTAAAAAATAGAGTAACCTAAATGAAATCAGCGAATGCATTTAAGGACAAATTAGATACAGTTAAGAAAGAATTAGTGTACATGAAGACAAAAGAAACCACACAGAATGAAGCACAAAGAGAAAAAACAATGGCAGAAGAAAAGAGAGCAGAATGAAAATGTCTAACTTGTTTAACTGGAGTTTTAAAAGAAGTAAAAGGCAATGGGACAGAAGCAACATTTAATGAGATAATGGCTGGGAATCTTTCAGCTCTAGACCTCAACCTACGAATTCAAGAAGCCTGGTGAATCACAAGAAGACTTGTAAAAAGAAAGCCACACATAGTCACATCATAGGGAAACCAGGAAAACCAAAGGCAAAGAGAAACTATTAAGAGCAGCTTAAGTTGCTGCTCTTAATAGCAGCAAACTTAAGACAGTTGACTGTCAAAGAAGCAATAGTTAGACTGATTGCTGAATTCTTAGCAGCAATCACTGAAGCCAAAAGATTGAGTAATGATACCTTTAATGTGCTGAGCTAAACAGCTGCCAACCCAGAATTATATACCTAGTGAAAATATCCCTAAAATGCTGTGTGAAAATAGCCTCAAGTCAGTAATTAAGTTTTCCCTCTGGTACCTGCTGCAAGTACACACCTGTGTGTACTGCTCTTCTTGTTCTTACTCACCTCCGACCTATAAGCTCTGTGCTCTTTGTAACTCTGCAAGGAGCTGCGAGAGAGGTGAGAACAGGAGTGAGGTAGGAAGGCAAGATGGGGAGTTAGAAAGTTCTTACTTGGCTAACATTTTTGTAAGATGGCTTCACATCCTCTAGGGCCAGTAAATGTTTGAAAACTGGCTCTCCCACAGGCAATTTCCAGAATTCCTCATAAATATTGAGTTGTCCATATTTTTCTTACTGCTTTGTAAGTTTTTTATACATTCTGGATACAAGCCTCTTTTCAGTAATATATGGTACAAATATAATTTCCCATTCTGTGGCTTACCTTTCCATTCTCTTAATGGTGTCTTTTGGTAAATAGAAGTTATTACTTTTAACAAAGCTTAATTTATCATTCTTTTCCTTCTGGTGAGTGGATATTTTCTTATTTGCAAAGAAGTTCCCCTTTGTCTCTTTTAATAGCAAGGCCAACCCTTTTTCCTCAGTAGCATAAAACCCAAATTTAACTGCGTGATGTTGAACAGAACTTGGTAGCCTAACCAACAGCCATTTCCCATTTCTTCCCTGCTTACAAAACAGAATTGGTGGGAGAAGAGATTAGGGGAAACGTGTACCCTAAAAACATAGGTTGTTTGGTCAAAGCACCCCACACCTGACCCACTGAATCATAATTCTGGGACTAGAGTTTGGATGTGTGCAATTTTAAAAAGTTCCCCCAGATGTTTTGGTTGTATCTTAATAAAGATTACAAAGAAAAATAAAAACCCTCAAGTTTCAGGAATGTGATGGAAGGAAGGAGAGAATTTCATGCAGAGGTTGGAAAATAGACAGTCCAGGGAGGATAAAGATTAAGAAGGGCACAAACTTCCAGCTCTAAGATGAATAAGCTCTGAGGATCTAATGTACAGTGTGGTGACTATAATTAACGGTACTGTATTATACACTTGAAAGTTGTTGAGAGTGGATCTTAAATGTTCTCAGCACACACACAAAAAGATAATTATGTGAGGGAATGGTGTTGTTAACTAACCTTATTGTGGTAATCATTTTGCAATATATACATGTATTAAATCATCACGTTGTACACCTTAAATTTTCTTGTTATATGTCAATAGTATCTCAATATAAAGCTGGGGGAAAAAATGCAAGGCATATGCAAAAACTGACAAAGTTATGGGCTACAAATATACCAATGGTACCAAGGAATTCAAATTTTAATTTTGTAGGCATTTATACAAGAATGAGGATTCTAAAAAATACATGGAGATTCTTTGCACGTTTGCAGAAAAATTATCTAATTTAAAAAAGATTAAGAAAAATGTGTTGGATTTAGTTTGAATCTTCAGTCATTAGTAAACTAAGAACACTTTTAGTATAGAGGTGTGGTATAGAATTTGGGTTACATGATGTTAAAGATAGGGAATAAGGAGTCAGAAAGCAAAGAACAGGTATATATTAAATATTTAAGCAGAGAAGATGGTAATAAAATGTTTTGCAGAGTCGTACACAAAACATTTTTCAGTTTTAAGATTTGAGATCCAGGGGAATTCCCTGGAGGTCTAGTGGTTAGGACCTGGGCCCTTTGGTTTGGGAACTAAGATTCTGCAGGATGTGTGACATGTGGCGCAGCCAAAAAAAGAAAAAAGAAAAAGAAAGAAAAAAAGGCTTGAGATCCAAGACCATTAAAATCCTTGAATCTTAGAGCTGAGAGGAACCTTAAAGGTCATCTAGTCGAATTCCGTTTGATACTTAAGTTTTCTTTACAAAGTCCTGTCATTCTGTCTATACTCAAGCTCTTTTGTCGGGGAGGTCTGCAGTATCTCCGCATGGCTTTGAGTGAGGGTTTTTCCTTGTCCACTTTCCTTCTCAAAGTTTACTGATTGTCATATTTGAAACAGGAGGACAGGTGTCAGCTGTGACGGAATGTCATCTCAGTAATTTATTTAATAGCTTTCCAAAGGAAATGATAAAAAAAAAGGGTCTGGCTTGAATTTTATTTTCCAAGGGCGAACACTGGATCAAACTTAAATAAATAGGACAGTGTAAGAAATAGTGGTTCGTCAAGAATGAAGTTTTGAAGGTCAGTCCTTTGTTTTATTTATGTATTTATTTAGTCCTTTGTTTTAGACTTTGTGAGGAAAATTTAACTGTGTGGTATTTATTATGGCAATCCCGAGTCAGAAATTTGAGGAGGAGCCATATCATTTAGGAATGACTTTGGCTGAAAGAAACAGAATATCCGACTAAAACTGCTCAAACCACATGACCCATAATATGCCACTTAAGAAAACGTGTGAAAACAGGTGATGACTGGGGTGCTCAGCAGCTGGATGACGGTCGGGCACAAGGGCTGTTCCCTTGTCCTGCCCGTTCTGGCCACCAGATGGCGCAGCTGCTCTACACAGTGTATCCTCAGAGCGCCGAGTCCCAAGCAGGAAGGAAGGAGACAAGCAAAAGGGCTTTCTCTTTCTCTTAAATCTCCCTAAGCAGGAAGAAACATTGAGGCTCCCAGCAAACGTCTTGGGCCTGAATTTGACCTCATGCCCATCGCTAGACTCACAAAAGGGAAGTGAGAGTGACATGATTGGCTCAGGCTCTGAAAATGGGCACATCATTGCCCAATCGAAATAGGGCTTTTATTTTATGTATGTAATTATTATTATTATTATTAAGCCAGAAAGAAGTGGGCAATAGCTGCTGGGTAGGCTACTAATAGCCTTGCCAGAGGAGCTCAGGAGAAATTATACACACTAAATCCACCTGGCCCTGTGCCAAGGCAGGATAATGCCTCTTCAGAAACTAGTAAAATGTTTTTCTTCCTCTGATAATTATTCATTCTCTTCAGTGACTTAGAAAAACTTTTTGGACTACATTTCTTGCCATTAAGTACTTGAAGAATATAGAAACGGACTGTAAAACTATTTTTAAAAGTCACTCTGCTTCTAACCCAAACTTCTTACTCTAGCTCTTAGCACTACACAAGTTGTACAAATCACCTCCAGTTTACATATTATAGAAGAGCCTTACATGGAAAAGAATAAATCATTTTCAAATTAGATATTCCATCTAGAACTGAGTAGCTGATTCCCAGCACTGTCTTTTATTTCTGACATGCTTTTACATGAGAGTAATCTTCTACTTGCAGTAATTCTCAGGATAAAATTTTCTTCTCAAAGCTCATTTTACGAAGTGTTTTTTGTTTTTTTTAGTTTTGAAGAATAAAGCAATTATTCTTGAGTCTTGAAATTGCACATCAAGTCCAGGAACATGAATTATTCTTTGTTTTTGAAATTGCATATCAAGTCCAGAAACACTGACTTTTTAATTTAAAATATTAATGTCAAGTGATGGCTGTAAACATCTCGTATTTTCACCCTCATTCTCTCGGTGTGCCTCTCTTTCTCGGTAGATCCTCATTCCTACTGGATTTCCATTGCACACCAATTATCTCAGGCTACTGCTGTTTACTGACAGCTGTTCTCTGCCCACCATGCAGCCACCCTTCTGCTGGTAACTGGACTCTCATTCCCATCTGTGGAAATCCCTGCCTCCCCAGTGTGGTTGCTTTGCTGTGGCTTCACCCCTGGCTCAGGCACAGAGCTTGCGATCTAAATCAATCCAAATATTGCATTCCCCTGGCCAGACTGATTCAGAATCAATGAGAAGTAATGATACTTTTGCTGGGACTTCTGGGAGAGAGATTCATTCTCTGTCCTGCTAGATTTTTATGTTTAATGCAAGGCTCAGAGTTGCTGTAGCCATCTTGACATCTTAAGGGGGAACCCTGTGAGAACTGACCTGTGAAGAGAGAGAGAGCTGAGAGAGAGAGAGAGGCACCCTGGTGATACTTTTCAGCCTTCAATCCAAGACAGCAGCGTAGAAGCAAGCCCTATTCCTGGACTGTTCAGTTACATAATCAAGTAAGTTCCTGTTTTGTTTAAGCCAGTATTTGGATCAGATCTTTTCTCACTTGCTGTCAAAAGAGATCTAACCTGCTATCAAAAGCTATACAAATGTTCAGAATCTCTTATGACCAAGAAGTGTCCTCAGATACTGAACATGTCATAAAAATTAATATGGAAAATACTTGTTAGGGAATAAATGCACTTATAACTTGTTATGTCTAATATTTTTGCTGTCTTTTCTCCAAATAATAATGTTCACTCATCATACAATACAATATAGAAGAATTTGAATTAGTATTCTCCATTTTACATACTTAATATATTCTTTCTTTTTTTGTTGTTGTTTTCTATAAATTTATGTATTTATTTAATTTTGGCTGCGTTGAGTCTTCTTTGCTGCATGCGGGCTTTCTCTAGTTGCGGTGAGCCGGGGCTACTCTTCGTTGCAATGCGCAGGCTTCTCATTGCGGTGGCTTCTCTTGTTGCAGAGCACGGGCTCTAGAGTGCAGGCTCAGTAGTTGTGGCGCATGGGCTTAGTTGCTCCGCGGCATGTGGCATCTTCCCGGACCAAGGCTCGAGCCCGTGGTCCCAGCATTGGCAGGCGGATTCTTAACCACGGCGCCACGGGGGAAGTCCCTCATTCTCTTTAAAGGCAATATAGAATTTCTTGTGAGGCAACTGACATTAACTTTTTTCATTAAAAAAATTAAGGTATAACTTATGTACAGCAAATTTTACCCTTTTTAGTATACGGTTCTACAAGTTTTGACTAACACATATCTTCCTTTGTCATTTTGATAGATACTGCCAAGTAGCCCTTTTGAGAAAGGTGTGTAGATATGTGTACCTGCTTTTCTACAATCTTGTCAATTCAGATGTGTCATCAAACTTTTTGATCTTTATCCATCTGTAGGTGAAAGTGGTGTTACATTATCATTTAAAATTTTATTTCTCTTATTATGATGAAGCTTTTCATTTGTATAAGATTCATTTAGATGTCCTTTCCTGGGAATGATCCAAACCTTTTCTTTTTCGGTCCATTTTTCTACTGTGGGTTGGTCTTCTTATTCATATCAAGTAAGCACTCTTGATATATTAAGAAATTAGTCCTTGTTTGGTATATAAATTACAAAACTTTGGGGAACGATGTTCACAGAAACATCACATAAGAACTGCACCCCTCAACACACACACACACAACAAACACTTAAACCTTTGTCAACCACTGGGAGTGCACTGTATAAACAAAATTCTCCTCCAGGAGAACTAAACTTCCAAAATTAGGTTTTGGCTTAGGAGATTGTCATGCTTTGCAAAGGAATCAGAGATGTATTGTCTGGAAACAGAAATAAAATGCACGTGTCTGTGCAATTAACTGTATAGTCTTTGAACAATCTACAAGGATTAAGAGTAAATTTTTAAAAAAATATTTATTTTATTTATTTGGCTGTGCCAAATAGTTGAGGCACTTGAGATCTTTGTTGCAGCACGCGTGCGGGATCTAGTTCCCTGACCAGGGATTGAACCCGGGCCCCCTGCATTGGGAGTGCGGAGGCTTAACCACTGGACCACCAGGGAAGTCCCAAGAGTAAATGTTTTATTATCTATAATATAACTGACCTGGGTCTCTCTAATTAATATATGAGAATATCCATCAGTTAATTTCAAGCACATGGAAAAATATAAAGTCACTTCTGGGTGCTTCCTGCCTTATCTTTCCAAAACTATCACATCATACTAAAATGAAGAATACATTCACAGTTTCAGTGACCTAATCTCCAAACTGCACATGTAATATTCAGTAGAGATCTCTATATTTCAGGATGTAATGGAGAAGAGGTGGGATGTAAGAAAATTAAAAATTACTTTATTTTCACATGGCATGGAGAAATAAAATGTGTTATTTGGCCCCCAATACAGCAGAAGACAGCTTGTGAACTAAAAATGAGGGCACAGAAAACTTTACTTGATTTATTTGGATAAATAAATTTATAGAATGTTTAGGAGAGAACCTCCAGGAAGAGGGAGATGGAAATAGGGGGAGAAGAGTGACTCAGTATGCCTTCTTACATATGGGACAATGGACATAAGGGTATAATTAAGTCATCCATTATGAGCTTGTACCAGGTGAGTACTGGTCACTGCCTTTGATTTTTTTTTTTTTTTTTTTTTTTAGAGCAGAGAAAGATTTATTGCAGGGCCATGCAAGGAGATGGGTGGCTCATGCCCCAAAATACCCTGAACTACCTGAAGGGTTTCAGCAAAGAATTTTTTTTTTAACATCTTTTTTAGAGTATAATTGCTTTACAATGGTGAGTTAGTTTCTGCTGTATAACAAAGTGAATCAGCTATACATACACATATATCCCCATGTCTCCTCCCTCTTGCGTTTCCCTCCCACCCTCCCTATCCCACCCCTCTAGGTGGTCACAAAGTACCGAGCTGATCTCTCTGTGCTATGCAGCTGCTTCCCACTAGCTATGTTTTACATTTGGTAGTGTATATATGTCCATGCCACTCTCTCACTTCGTCCCAGCTTACCCTTCCCCCTCCCCGTGTCCTCAAGTCCATTCTCTATGTCTGCGTCTGCGTTTTTTTAGATTCCATATATATGTGTTACCATACGGTATTTGTTTTTCTCTTTCTGACTTACTTCACTCTGTATGACAGACTCTAGGTCCACCCACTGCCTTTGATTTTAATTTGCATATTGATATTAAACATTTTGTGTACTCTGTCATTATACATGACTTTTTTTCAAACATGGATAATTGGTAGAAGTCATACATATTGGCAGCCTTTTAATTCTTCCTCTTTCACACCAATCCTTTTGTGTAACCAGCTCACTGAACAAGCAGGACTTGTACTTTGTGACCATAGAAGCAACTTATTTTTATTTCCTACTCTCTTTTTAAAGCTCTCCGTGGGAGGGAAGCCCTTGCCTTCCCCTCTGGGTGGAGATTCCAGCACTTGCATCACATTCTGCTCACTTCCAGGTAATAAGAATCCTTATGGTGGCTTTAAGTCCCAAACACAACCTCAACCTAGTAATTAAAGCTTATCCCTTACTTCAGCTGCGGCCTGTTGCAGGTGAGAGTCTGTGATCCAGGAAAGGTGAGAGGGGGAAACAGCGTCTCTTGCTCACGTGCCTCTCCCCAGCTGGACGCTGTCTGTGAGGAGCCAAGAGCAGGCATGGGAGCAAGGAGCGAAGTGAGCAATAAGAAAGTGCCTTGCTTCCTGGTGGATGCTGGCTGGCTTCCCTTCTCTGGGCCTAGTGATGTCCACTCTCATGGGCAGTTTTCTAGGTCCTTCATGCATTCTGCTCCTGGGCCTTCACTGACCCATCCTGTGACCTGAGAAGCGCCCTTTCTTTTTTTTTTTTTTTTTTTTTGCTGTACGCGGGCCTCTCACTGCTGTGGCCTCTCCCGTTGCGGAGCACAGGCTCCGGACGCGCAGGCTCAGCGGCCATGGCTCACGGGCCCAGCCGTTCCGCGGCATGTGGGATCTTCCCGGACTGGGGCACGAACCCGTGTCCCCTGCATCGGCAGGCGAACTCTCAACCACTGCGCCACCAGGGAAGCCCGCGCCCTTTCTTTTGGTTGGTTGCATCTGCTCTCTTCTTGGCACCGCTCCTGCCAGTCTGCTTTCTACCTATGTCCCCTCACACCACAAAGCTGCCCTCGAGGGCAGGACCCACTGAAATGACGTCTGGACAGCAGGAGAGGTCCTGCTCATGCTGTGGGTGTGGGCAGCCCCTGTGTCACCTTTAGCTTTCTCAGTCACGGGCCCCTGTAAGCAACCCTACTTGGGGTGGGTCTCCAGGGCATCCTACTGAAGCTCCCTTACCTTTGAGGGGAAGGTTTCAAAGCTCCCTTCAGAGGAACTCTCCTCACAAAGTTCTTCCTCTCTCCTCTCTCAACACGGTAGGGCCTCAATGTGGGTTCCTTGTCTAACCTGTTCTTGGCACCTGCTTTGAAGTTCCCACATGGCCTCACACCTCACTTTGGAATCTGAAATCTATCAAAACTAGGTGCATGAGTCAAACCTCCCATTTACACATCCTGTCATGTTGTTTTCTCTTTTTCTTCTGAAGGAAATTCCTTTTACTTGTAGAGTTATTGCTAGCAAAACTTTCTCCCTGCCAGAAGGCATCACTCAAATTGGTGAAATGGCCTTTATTATCTCATGTCCCTGGGAGGCCCCTCAGCTGTCTTTGTCTCTATTTAGGTCACCTGTTTTTGATTAGGCAACATATGCGCATGGTATAAAATTCAAAAGGCACAAAAGGGAGGAGCGAGAAAAGCAGGTTTCTCCTCAACCCTGATCACTTGGATTCCTTATCCCTCCCTCCAAAAGTAACAACTATTTTGAGATCTGGAGTATGTTTCCAGAAGTATCGATACAGATACAAGTACATGTGTCTATGAAACCTTTTGCTTATAAAGGTAGCATGCAACACACTTTTCTGTACTCTGTTCTTTCCACTTAATATATATTGTAGATCATTACATACCAGCACATATAAAGCTATTTCTTTCTTTGTAATGTCTACATTAAATTTCAAGGGGTATAACATAATTTGCTTCACCAGTTCCATAGTTATAAAGATTCAGATTTATCTTTGTTGACTGATTTAAATAACCCATTTACGTAATGGTTTGAGCATGGGCTCTGGAACCAGGCTGTCTATATTTATGTTTCAGCTCAACCACTTACTTTCTGTGTGGCCCGAGGCATTCTACTTAACCTCTCTGTGCTTCAGTTGCTGCATCTCTAAAATGGGTGTAAAAATAATATTTACCTCTTAGAGTTGTGACGATTAAATGAGTTAATACATGTAAAGAGCTTATAACCATGCTTAGCACACACTAAGCGCTTAATTAATATACGTTAGTGTTTATTCTCACTGGATAAAATTGCTCTGTGCCCTCCTGCTGTTCCTAAGCCTGGTTTCAATTTGTAGAGGGACAGAGCTATTGTTTCTCCCCTGTGGTGTTGCGGGGAGGGACTGTGATTCAGACATGCTGTCTGGTACTTGCTGATCTCAGGGGTGCCTGGGTGCTCTTTGCTACTTTGTTTTCACAGATGAAGTCTGGGGTCTAGGACTTGTGACCTGGTTCTCTCAGCTAGGTGAGGCCTTATGGCACTTCCTGGGCCATTCACCTTCCCTCCTGGCCCTAAAACCCATCTGAGGTCTGGCTGCTTCTCCAGTTTAGCCCAGTCCAGGCAGTTTGCTCTGTATTCTCTCAATTCAGAGCCATGGCTTTCTTACTTTGGTGATCCCTTCTGACAAGCTTTACTCTCAGCTTTTGTCAAGAGTCTTCAGTAAGTTTCTGGGCAGAAGCCTTCTTCTTTGTCTTTTGTGTTATGCTCTCATCTAATGAATGCACCTCTCCAAATTCTCCATCGTCTCTTGGTTGGCTAAAGGTTGTCCTGTAGTACTTTCTTCCAGAAAGGAACAACAGTTCACCCTTGAACAACATGGGTTCAAACTGAGAGTTCACTCACACGTGGATTTTTTTCAATAAATATGTTGAAAAATTTTTTGGAGATTTGTGACAAATTGTAAAAGCTCACAGATGAATTGTGTAGCCTAGAAATATCAAAAAAAATTAAGAAAAAGTTAGGTATGTCATGAATGCATAAAGTATTATGTAGATACTAGTCCATTTTATCACTTACTACCAAAAAAATAAACAAATCTATTATAAAAAGTTAAAATTTATCAAAACTTATGCAAATAAACACTGCGCCATTCGCAGCTGAGTGAAATGTAAACAAAAGTAAAGATCGGTATTAAGGCATAATTGCATACAATCAACTGTGGTACATACTGTACCGCTGTAGTAATTTCGTAGCCACCTCCTGTTGCTATCGTGTTGAGCTCACATAAAATGCCGGGTGACACATTTTCTCCGCATGAGCAGTTGGTGGCTCCAGTAAATTGCACGTCGTAGTAAAAAGTGATCTCTTGCGGGTCTCGCATATTTTTCTTCGTGTTTACTTCAATACTGCAACCTTGAATAACACAGGGGATCCACACGAAGTGCCACTACCGATGCTGGAAGTGCTCCCAAGAAACAGAGAAAAGGCATGACGATACAAGAAAAAGTTAAATTGCTTGATATGTACCGTAGATGGAGGTCTGCAGCTGTGGTTGCAGCCATTTCAAGATAAATGAACCCAGCGTAAGGGCCATTTAAACAAGAAAAGGAAACTCGTGAAGCCGCTGTTGCTGCAGCTACACCAGCAGGGGCGAAAATCTTGCACTTTTTTGCGAAATACCTTTTTACCTGGCATTGAAGATGCAGTTTTATGTGGTGCACGATTGCTGTAAGAAAGGCATACCTATAGACGCTAATATAATTCAAGGAAAAGCAAGGTCATGCTATGACAACTTAAAGCAAAAGGAAGGTGAAGCATCTAAAGCTGGAGAATTTAATGCCAGCAAAGGATGGTTTGATAATTTTAGAAAGAGGTTTGGCTTTCAAAACGTCAAGATAACAAGAGAAGCAGCTTCTGCTGACCAAGTGGCATCAGACAAGTTCCCAGACACCGTTAAGAAAACCACTGATGAGAAAGGGTATCTGCCTGTACATGTTTTTAATGCAGATGAAAATTCCCTATTCTGGAAAAAAAAAATGCTGTGAAGGGCATTTATTAGTAAGGAAGAGAAGCAAGCACCAGGATTTAAGGCTGGAAGGGATAGGCTCACTCTACTGTTTTGTGCAAATGCAGTTGGGTTTATTATCAGGACTGCCTTTATCTATAAATCTGCTAACCCCCAAGCCTTGAAGGGAAAAGATAAACACCAGCTGCCAATCTTTTGATTGTACAAGAAGGCCTGGACAATAAGAACACTTTTTCTGGATTGGTTCCATCAAAGTCAGGAAGCACCTTTCCAGTAAGCCTTTTAAAGTTCTTTTGATATTGTACAATGTCCCTGGCCACCCAGAACCCCATGAGTTCAACACCAAAGGTGAGCTGTTTGAGTGGTTTACTTGCCCCCAAACACAACATCTCTAATTTAGCCTATAGGTCGGGGATCATAAAGACCTTTAAGGCTCATTACACACAATACTCTTTGGAAAGGATCGTCAACCCTATGGAAGAGAACCCCAGTAGAGAGAACATCATGAATATCTGGTAGGATTACACCATGAAGATGCCATCGTTGTTAGAGAAAAAGCTGTGAAAGCCATCAAGCCCCAAATAATAAATTCCTGCTGGAGAAAACTGTGGCCAGATGCCGTGTGTGACTTCACTGGATTTATGACAGAGCCAATCAACGGAGTCAAGAAAGAGATTGTGGATAGGGCAAAAAAGGTTGGGGGAGGGAGTGAAGGGTTTCAGGACATAGATCTTGGAGAAATTTAAGATCTAATAGACATCATACTGGACGAATTAACAGAAGATGACTTGATGGATATGAGTTCTTTGGAACCAGTGCCAGACGATGAGGAAGAAGATGTAGAAGAAGCAGTGCCAGAAGACAAACGGACATTAGGCAATCTGGCAGAAGGATTTTGATTATTCAAGACTGCTTTTGACTTCTTTTATGACATGGACCCTTCTATGATATGGGCACTGAAACTAAAGCAAATGCTGGAAGAATGACTGGTACCATATAGAAACATTTTAAGAGAAATGAAGAAGGAAAAAGTCAGGCAGAAATCATGATGTCTTTCTGTAAACTTACACTGAATATGCCTGTCTCTCCTGCTGCCCCTTCCATCTTCTCCACCTCTTGCACCTCTGCCACCCCTGAGACAGCAAGTCCAACCCCTCCTCTTCCTCCTCTTCCTCAGGCTGCTCAACATGAAGATGGCAAGAATAAAGACGTTGGACTTCCCTGGTGGTGCAGTGGTTAAGAAGCTGCCTGCCAATGCAGGGCACACGGGTTCGAGCCCTTGTCTGGGAAGATCCCACATGCCGCGGAGCAACTAAGCCCGTGCGCCACAACTACTGAGCCTGCACTCTAGAGCCTGCGAGCCACAACTACTGAGCCCTCGCGCCACAACTACTGAAGCCCATGCACCTAGAGCCCGTGCTCCGCAACAAGAGAAGCAGCCACCTCAATGAGAAGCCTGCGCACCACAACGAAGAGTAGCCCCCAATCACCACAACTAGAGAAAGCCCACGTGCAGCAATGAAGAACACAGCCAAAATTAAATAAATAAATTAATTTTAAAAAAAGAAAAAAGAATGAAGACCTTTATGATGATCCACTTTCGCTTAATGAATAGTAAACAGTCATCATGCTGTACAGTTAATAAACTTATCTGCTGTGTATGTATGTGAGTGTGTTTGTGTGAAGATCTAATAATTGTATGGCAAGAACCGTATGAGACATTTTTGTGTCATCATCATCGTTATCATCACCTAAGTGTTCATTGTATAGAACATTGTGTGCAAGACTTGGATTGAAGTGGAGATCCTATCCCTACCTAGGCATAAGGTGAGTGATATTTCACATAAACTTAATAATATGTTAGTTTTCTTACTGTTTTATAACTTTACCTTAAAAGAATTACAGTACAGTTTAGTGCGCCTCTCTTGTAATTGGAAAAACAGTATCAGCCGATCATCGTAGTGTTTTGTATCATGCAAAACAATATTGATGTAGGCACTGGCAGACAATTCATCTTGTAAACATGATGTAAACTTACAGTATTGATAGATACAGTACAGTACTGTAGATATATTTTCTCTTTTTTTTTTTTTAAACTGGGGTATAGTTGCTTCACAGTGTTGTGCTAGTTTCTGTTGTACAGCAAAGTGAATCAGCCATATGCATACGCATATCCCCTCCTTTCTGGATTTCCCTCCCATCAAGGTCACTGCAGAGCATCGAGTAGAGTTACCCATGCTATACAGAAGGCTCTTACTACTTATCTATTCCATACATAGCAGTGTATACATGTCAGTCCCAATCTCCCAATTCATCCCACCTCCCTTCCGCCACTTGGGGTCCATACGTTTGTTCTCTATGTCAGTGTCTCTAGTTCTGCTTTGCAGATAGGCTCATCTGTACCATTTTTCTAGATTCCACATATATGAGTTAATATATGATATTTGTTTTTCTCTTTCTGATTTAATTCACTCTGTCTCTAGGTGCATCCACATCTCTACAAATGACCCAATTTCATTCCTTTTAATGGCTGAGTAATATTCCACTGTGTATATGTACCATATCTTCTTTACCCGTTCATCTTTCAGTGGACATTTACGTTGCTTCCATGTCCTGGCTATTGTAAATAGTTTGTAATAAACATTGGGGTGCATGTGTCTTTTTGAATTATGGTTTTCTCAGGGTCTTCCTTATGTTTTTAGTAATAACATTTTCTTTTCTCTAACTTACTTTTTTGTAAGAATACAGCATATAATACATATAACATACAAAATATATGTTAATCAACTTTGTTATCAGTAAGGCTTCTGGTCAACAGTAGGCTATTTGTAGTTAAATTTGGGGGGATTTAAAAGTTATATGCAGATTTTTGACTGCACATGGGTCAGTGCCCCAAACCCCTGTGTTATTCAAGGGACAATTGTATATTCCCTGACTTTTGGCATGTTTGACAATATTTGTCTGTTGCGTTTATATTAAATATGCTGAGTATGAAAATCTTGGATCACACTCCTTTCTTTATAAGGATTGCCTCACTGTGTTCTGTTGTTGAATGTGACTATGGAGCAGTCTAAAGCTCATCTGAACCTTTTTCCCTTTATAGATTAGTTGATAATTTTGCATGAATGCTCAAAGTATTTTTTTTTTCTTTATCATTAAAGACCAGTAACTTTATTGGGACATATTCTTTTTTTTTTTTTTTTTTGCGGTACGTGGGCCTCTCGCTGTTGAGGCCACAACAGTGAGAGGCCCACGTACCACCAAAAAATATATATATATATAAAATAAAATATTGACAAGTTGGTCCTAATTAAAATTAAGAATTTTTCATCAAAAGACATCATTGGAGTGAAAAGGCAAAATACAGACTGGGAGAAGAATATTTGTAGACATATATCTAACAAATGACTCCTACCCAGAATATACAAATAACTCCTTCATATTAATAAGAAAAAGACAACCTGATGAAAAATGGGCAAAGACTTGAATGGGTACTTCACAAGAAGTAAGCACGAGAAAAGTTTCTAAATTTGAGTCTTCAGGGAAATGTAAATTAAAATTACAATGAGGTGCTTCTACCAGAATGGCAAAAATTAAAAAACTAACAATATCAAGTAGAGGCTAGGATGTGGAGGATGTATTCCTGGTTTAAATTAGTACAGCCACTTTGGAAAACGTTTTAATTATTCAAAGCTAAATATACATGTACTTTATGACCCAGAAATTCCACTCCTTTGTATAATCCCAATAGAAATGAATGTTTATATCCCCCCAAAAGACAAGTACAAGAGTGTTCATAGCAGCTCTTTTCGTAATAAAAACTGGAAACAGTTTAAATATTAATGGATAAATAGCCTCACATTCATGTAATGGGATACTATATAACATTGCAAATGAATGAACTACTACTATTCACAACCATGTGGATGAAACTCATAGACACAATGTAAAGTGAAATAATGTATAAGAGTACCTACTGTATGTTTTCATTTGTAGAACATTCAACACTAGACAAAACTAGTTGTTGGTTGATGACAGTGGTGAAAACAACAATTACCTTTGACCGGGAAGGGCAGGGAGGAGCCTTCTAGGATGTTGGTAGTGTTCCATACCTCTTCAGAATGGTGGTTGCATGGGTATGGTTACTTTTTAAAACTTCATCAAGCTATACATCTAAGACTTTACTATATATAAATTCTACCTCAAAGAAACAAAATGTTAATGCTGACTCATTTTTTAACTTCAGTCGTCTGGTCATTTTCTCCTTGAACCCTTGTATCTCTGCTTTGAGTGTTTGTTATATACAGGTTATTTTTTTCTAGAGGTTAATTTTTTGTTTGTTTGTTTGTTTTGCGGTACGCGGGCCTCTCACTGTTGTGGCCTCTCCCGTTGCGGAGCACAGGCTCTGGACGCGCAGGCTCAGACACCATGGCTCACGGGCCCAGCCGCTCCGCGGCATGTGGGATCTTCCCGGACTAGGGCACGAACCCGTGTCCCCTGCATCGGCAGGCGGACTCTCAACCACTGCGCCACCAGGGAAGCCCCCCTAGGGAAGCACCCCTAGAGGTTATTTTTTCTTTAGTTTCTCGAGTTTATGGAGATTTGTTTGGTTATGATTTTCACTGGCTTTGTGGCAAGATTTTTCTGCTGTTATTCTTTATCTGCTAGTCATTTTTCCCTCTTGATTTCCTTCTTTTTTCTTGTATTTTTGTAAAGCGCTGTGCTCTTCCCCTTTTGATTATTTCCCACCTTTAGTAAGGGCACTTTTTCCTGCAGGGCTGATACACTACCCATTTCCAAAGGACAACATCCATATTGTATTCTCTCCAGGGGGCGCCGTTCACACAGAATATGATATGAATAGTGTCTTCTGAGACACCTCTGCTGAGACGACCTATCTGCTGAAATTCTTGTGGCGAAGGGACCAGAGCAGAGTGCCAAACCTCTCCCCGAGCCCCCATGATATCAGCGGGGTTTGTATGTGTGCTTGTGTGAGCTGGTCTAGCTTTTCCTCCTCTTCAGAGAAGGTTAGCAACTGCAGGGCAGCTTATTACTGACAGCCATTCTTCTACCTGACATCACCATGGTGGGTCTGTAACCTTCTTTCCTCACCTGCTGCCCCTGCCCTCTGTGGTCTCCAAAAGGGTCCGAGGAAACTTCAACAGCTGACCTGCACCAATTCTTGTTCTAAGCAAGTATTGTTGGTTTTGCACCTCAGGAATCCACTTATGTTTGAGCTGAGTTCTGCCAGCTCTGCAATATGCAATTTCCCTGCCTGAATCTCCTTTCTCAGGTTGGATTATCACCATAGAAAACAGCCTTTCTTCATATATATTAAGGTTCATGGTGAAAGCGGCTTAGCCATTTCATCAAAGATGAAGTTTCTTATTCTCCTTATTGCTTTCAGGTGATTTAAAATATTTTGCTGTCACAAACAGTGCTGCAATGTATATAATTCAGTTTGTATATATGCAAGTGTATCTGTAGAACAAAGCTCTAAGATTGGAATATGGGTTAAAAGGGTATGTGCATTTATCATTTGAACAATACCTAGAGGTTGTACCAATTTATACTCCCAGCAGTAAGCATGCCCATTTCCCCAGATCGTTGTCAACACCATGGACTATCATACATTTTGGTCTATGCCATTCTAGGAGTTACAAAATGGAGTCTTAGTATATTCTGAAATAACATTTTCTCTTTTTGTATATCTAAGAATCACTTGTCTTAGTGTTACCTTTGTACTTCCTTTTCTACAAAATGTCCATCCATTTTATTAGCCCATTTGCCTATTGAGTGTTGGTCTTATTGATTTGCAGGAACTCTTTATATTAAGGAAATAAGCCCTTTGTGATACGAGGTGCAAATATTTCCCCCAGTTTGTCATTTGTCTTTGGATTTTGCTTAGAGTAACTGTTGCTTTATTGATTTTTTTTTTAATTCACGAAGCTGCAGTTATGGATCTCTTCTTTGATGACTTATGGAGTTTTTACATCCTGAGAAATGATCTTCACTGTAATGTAAGGTGCGTCCTTTTGTGGTCGCCACCCATGGTGAAACAGGGCTTAGAAACATGATGAAATAGGGTCAACATCATGCAGTATGGCTTAAAGATCAGATTTTATTGAAGAAACCTACAAGCCAGGGGTCAGCAAGAAGAGATGAGGTGAGTAGTCCTCTATCTTCTCATCATCCTGTGGAGAGACATACCAGGGCCTGGGTAATCAGCTAGACACAGAGTAGGTTTGAGTTTCAGTGGAAGGATCCCTCATCCTCCCCCCAGTGCTCTTCCTTCCTACGGTACAAGCATCTTGTTTGTGGGGCGGATAATGAGACTACTGGGCACCAAGAAGTCTAGATTTGGTATTTAGGATTATGACTATCCACAGGGATTATTCAGGAAAGCTAGCTGCCCAAAACTTGGAGACATTGGGGCCAGCAGGAAGTTGTATAATAAACATTGAGAAGGGTAATTATGCTGATGTTTCCTAATCTTTTGTAGCCAGGGGGCCAAAAGATTTCATTTAAACTGATAAGTCAGATAAAGCAGTAGAACACTCTAAATAGCACAAAGGAAAACCCTAAGACTGATTCTAAAATTGGGCCAAGTTCTTGGTTTCAATGATAAAATCCATACTCACTAGTTTAGGCAGAAAGGGATTTATTAAGTAGCTCATCTAAGCATTGGAAAGGCTGGAAGAAACGGGCTTTAGGCTAACGTTGTAGTAACAACTCTTAGAACTACATTGCAGAACTAGCCTGGTGAGATAGCTGCTGCCACTTTTTGTCCTCAGCCATGCCCAGCAAGGCACTTCCTCGAAACCACGAGCTGCTGCCTTCAGCTGCAGAAATGTCCTCCCCAGCACAGAATGCTCTTCCCCCAGATAGCTGTGTGGTTCCCTCCCTCAGACAGCCCCCAGTTGGCTTCTACTCCTGGGTTTGAAGTTTGCAGATTAAATTCGGCCCCGGGCCCCGAGAGCCTTAATAATAGCCTTGGGCATGGAGACTCAGTATAAATCTGTTCGTGTCCTCAGCTTTCATCTTTCATTACCCATTGCTGCTCACATGCCCCAGGGATAAATCCCGGCTTCAGTACTCTTCTTCTTTTGAAGCAACTGGGTGGTTTCTTTCCCCAGGAACTAAGAGAACCATTTGCTGAAGGGAGAAGAGTGCCTTCCACCTAGTTGTGTACAGAGTAGACATGGATCAAGTGCAAATTCCATCTCAGAATCAAAAGGGAGATTTTAAGAGTATCTTGTGCTGGACTCTCTGTAATTGTCTTTAGGGAATTAATACATTTGAAGACTAGTGTCCACAGTAAGCATTTGAAATCATTTATTATTTAATAGACTCAAAAATTTTTTGACATGTGGGACAGGCTTTGGATACCAGTCAGGTCAAAAAGTCGGTGCCCAGTTCATTGGTGATGTCATTCCATTTCACACGGACTCGCTGGTGTGTTCTTTCTTTCCGAGTCTGCACACCACATTCATGTACTCTATGGGGAGATTATTTTTAGTCATCAAATTCCTTGACAAGCTGGTGATGAATTTCTGCTAGAAAAAAATTTTTTTGCATTAAAAATATCAAATCACAGCATGAATTTCATCTGGGAACCACATGTCTAGGAAAGTAATTATTTCAAACCCAAGGGCATAACCGACCACAGCTAAAATGGATCCAGTTTATGGTTCTGCCATACTTGCTCATAAAGCATTGTACTCCCAACAAAATCACAGTGCTACACACTGGGTACTGGCCACTGGCCTTGTAACTTTCTTCTTTACTGACTTGGATATTTGAGACCTGAACTTCAAGGGAGTTTGTAGTCTCTGGAAATGGAGAACAGGGACCAGCTAAAATGATCAACTTTGAGGGATTCTGAGAGCATGACATGCATACGCAAGAAAACAGTACTACAGATAGTTCTCGAAAATCTGCTACCTGTATTAGGGTTGACTGTGGTTCTGAGAGGAAATTTGATTGTAAGTTCCTTCTAGGAAAGGAAGGAGTGTATCCCTAGCACATACCTGCTTGGTAGGTGCTTTGATGATGAACGGAAATAAAACCTTGACCTCATGAAGGAAAACAGCAGTGTCTCCTGTAGCTGCCATTCAATAAATAATCATTGAATGAGGGGCAATGAAGGGTAATTATACCCCTTAAGGAGTAATTCAGCTAAACTTTTCATCTGTGCTTGTGCACAACCATGTGGGTAAGGGCAAGCTTCCTCAGAAAGACATTTTCCCAGTGGAAAAAGACCTAGAACTGAATTAGAAGATTTGGATCTTAATCCTGAGACTTACTATCTATTTGACCTTGAGTACCTCACCATATGTCTCTGAGACTCAGTGTGTTCTATATAAATCATTTATGAAAATATAATGGGCGTGTGGACTAGTGCATTCATTCGGGAGAACAATCTACCCTTACCATGAGAAGTTGGGTGAGAGTAATCCTTATGGCCCTGTAATCCCCCCGAGTGGCTCACCTCTGTGTATAAGGGCAGCTTTATGAGGATGTTCATTGCATATAGAGAGTGTGCAGCAACCTAGTATCCATCTCTAGGGGAATATGGGTAAATAAAATATGAAGAATTTTTATCACAAAATACTCTGCAGCAACTGGAAGTGATGAATTAGAGATACAGAGAGCAACATGGATAGATCTTTAAACATAGCCTTGAGTAAATGAATAAGACATAACAGTATCATAGAACGATTCCATGTTGGCTAATTAAAATCACATTCATGGAAAATAACCCATGTATTTATCAGAGATACATACCCATCGAGGACATATTTCAAACATGTCAGAAGGATACATATGGAGTAGGGATTGGGAAAAATAACAATATAAGAGAGGGGCCTTATCCAAAACCAATGATGAGAATATGGCTTAATCATCTCCAGCCTAATTAGAAACATAGCAAAAAATGCCATTCTTTACCCCGTAGTTGGAATTGTTCCACTCACCCTGCTTGCTATCATGGTGTCTCTTTTTTTTTTAATTGTTCTTTAGGAGCCCACGGCCTTTCCTAAACTCTGTTCAGTGATATCATGGGTAATGCTTAGAGTTTAGGTATAGTTTGCAAATATCCTTTTGTTCCTTAGATTTTCCTAGTCAAATTAAGTATTAGATGTGAATATAAAGTAATGAGTTTTAAACTTGATCCAAATGAATGTTATTTCTTCCAAGTACTCATAGATTCCACCAGTTCTGCCAATGCTTGAAACATTTTTGGAACGTGTGTGTGTGTGTGTGTGTGTGCGTGTGCGTGTGTGTTTGTGTGTGCACGCATGCACAGTCATTTAAGGATCAGCCGAACTTTATATTATTTTAAAAGCCTGGCCTTAGTTATCTGGTCACTGTCCACCTCTCCAGCCTCATCTCCTTCCAGTCTCCCCACCTTGCCCACAGTGTTCCAGGGACATGTGCCTTCTTTTAGTCTCTGCTGCACGTGAAACTCATCCTTGCTTGGGGCCTTTGCAATAGCTGTTCCCCTTGTCTGAGATGCTTGTCCTTCTGATCTTCCTTTTCAGGGTGGGCTCCTTCTTGCCATTCGGGTCTTGCTTTAATATCATATCCTTATGGGCTTCCCTGGTGGCGCAGTGGTTGGGAGTCCGCCTGCCGATGCAGGGGACACGGGTTCGTGTCCCGGTCCGGGAAGATCCCACATGCCGCGGAGCGGCTGGGCCCGTGAGCCATGGCCACTGAGCCTGCACGTCCGGAGCAGCGGGAGAGGCCACAACAGTGAGAGGCCCGCGTACCACAAAAAAAAAAAAAAATCATATCCTTAGAGAAGCTCTTTCTGTCACCCAACTAAAGAGCCATCTAATGATGTGCTCTGCCACCACCCTGCTTTAATTCTTTCCATTGCCACAACTTGAATAAAAGTTGTGTATCCTCAGTACCTAGAAAGGTGCCTGCCACATAGTAGGTGCTCAAAGGATGTTTGCTGAATACATTGAAGAGTATGATTAACTCAGATCTCTGTGCCTGAGGTCCAGAAAACAAGCAACATAAATATAAGGGGTTAGTACAGATTCTTTCTCCCTTGTTAATTTATTACAATTAATTGTTTATTCTTTTATTATGTCACTTCACACTTTACTTTGTACCACATATGTCTATTTATAAATGTATCTATTTCTCCTACTAAGTTGTGGGCTTCTGAAAAAAATGAACTGTGTTTCTAAAATTTATATCCCTTAGAGGACTTAGCACCAAATTTTGATATTCTGAGTACTAGATATATATTGCTATCAGATTGAACTGAATCTGAGTGGCGTGAACAAGTGTGCGTGTGTATATATGTGTGTTAAAGAGAGCGTGTGGGAGAGAACACAGTTGTATGGGCCTGTTTGGGTACTTTTTGTGCCAATGATTTTTAGACTGATTTTGAGTGCTTACATTTAGAAAGTGTGTATTTGGACAGAGGTCAAATTTCTAGACCATGTAGTCGCAATAGCCTAAATTCTGTAGGACAAAAAGCAAAATAGACAAATGGGCAAATGGAAGTAAGGTCATATACTTAAGATGGCACATACCCATTTTACACAATACTCTACTCTTTTCTATATAAAAACAATGACATTAGGGAGTTAAAGGGGGGTAAGATGACAAAACCCAGGGTTACCCCAATATTTAACTGGAGTGGGTGGAGCAGATAGATTGTGAGTGACTTGAGGACTGACCCTGTGTCCTGCAAATTTTTCTCTGCACTAGTTAGCACAGCGCATAATGCATAGGAAACGCTTAACAAAAGTTTGTTAAATGATGGATTAAATGAAAAGTGGATACATGAACAGTAATGAGATTGATTTTTTATATGACTCATAAATTGGCTCAGAGACCATTGGCTCAGGAGGAACTCAACTGAATAGTTCCAAAAATGTGGCATCGTTGACCTAAGTGTGAAGTCTCTCTAGAGTACATATTTATCTGTAGAAGTGGCATTACTCTCCATTGTCACCATCTTCCAGTCTCTCAGACTAGAAACGTTACAAGCTTATATGAGCCATGTACCTTACTTTTCTTCCACATCTAAGCAGTCATTAGTTCCTGCTAGATTTACCATTGCCTTTTTGCCTAATTTCTAGACAACAGCCTCTTAATTGGGATGTGGCCACAAGTACCCCTCCCCTTTGCAATCAATCCTCTCTCAACTCACCGAAGGTATCCACCTGTATTTAGTATAATAAACAAGCTGGACTTGAGAGGACTTGAGCAAAAAGCAACTTTGTTCTATCTTATAACTGGTCCTTTAAAACTGCTCTCTCCAATCTTTCTTCCCTACCCAGGGGTATTGAAAAGTTCAGTCCAATCTAATATGAAAACTTCAACTTCTTATCCCAGTTAAAGTTCTCCCTTCCACTAGTGTGGGCCTCAACCAGACTTGCAAACATATGGTGAAGAGGCGGGGTTCACAGTCATTTCTTCTCTTTTTTCACCTCCTCTTGCACTAGCTGAGCCCAGGAGAGAAGAGGGATTAGAGAAAGAGGCATGGTCTTCAGTAGCTCTTGCAGTTGTAAGAACAGAGCCCTCTGTGAGTGGCAGATCTAACGGGTGTTTCTCTGGTGGGGTGATTTTGAGGATTCATTTAGAGACCCTTCTTCCCTGGGATATCCTACTATAGCATTACCTAGACAATACCCACTTCAGGTAGGTTCTTAAAATTCCTCCCTTATCACCTGGATTCCAGCAGCCTCCCCCTCCCCTGGCAGTGTCTCCGTTGTTGGAGTCATCTAGAAGGGCCTTGTCGAGTCTATAGGATAACTCAAGTCCAACTCTCTTCCTCATATCCTCATGACACAGACTTCTATATTGTTTCTGTAGTGAAGCTCTGATGCCCCAGGTGCCACAGTCAGCCTTTTGCTAAAGACTTTTTTTCCAGTGGAATCACTTGGTCCCTTCTCTTAGCCTTCGCTTGCAAAGCCTGGAGGTGTGTGAAGATCTAAACGTGGTAGAGCCAGCTCTAGGCATCTCTTTGCAAGTCTTGCCTAGACAGTCTTGTATCTCACTTAGGATGTCTATGAGTGGAGAGAGACATAAACCTACTGTTCTCAGCTCTGGAGCCTCAGCCAAAACCCTGAGAAAGGAAGAGCCCTATTTTAACATGCTGTTACATTCCTTTAAAAACATCAGATACTGTTTTGTTTTGTTTTAATTAACTGTTCTAAGCTTACAAGGCTTGATTTTAAAGTCCCAGAAAGACATTTTAGCAAGCTAAGTAATGCTTCCCTGAAACCCCATTATTTTGCAAATGAGAAACTAAAGCACAGGAAAGTTGATTGATTTATGGACAATCACACATGTAGTCATGACTGACCAGGGCTTGAACCTAGATCTTCGGCCTCCAAATACTGTGCTCTTTCCACTACATTATCCTGTTTAACATGCTTCTCCTTAAAGAGGACCAGAGACATTTTCTCTTGAAATAAAGCTATCTATATGTGAAGGTCAAATGAAAATAATACATACTTTTAACAACTTTCAAAGTCTACAAACTGGATGCTATGATTATGGAGGATTTTAATTTTTTTGGCTTACGTATATTTTCTAAATTTTCTATGATGATCATATATTTCTTTTACTATAAGGAAACAATACATACAAAATTATTCTTTTTAAGTATAGTTCTCTATTATAGGAAATAATTCTGTATAAATTAAAACAAAATTGCATCTATATACTTCTTGGTAAGTCTATTTGAGTAGAATAATAAGACCTGAGTTAGGGAATTCTCTGGCAGTCCAGTAGTTGAGACTTGGTGCTGTCACTGCCGTGGGCCTGGGTTCAATCCCTGGTTGGGGAATTAAGATCCCAAAAGCTGTGTGGTGCGGCCAAAAGAAAAAAAAAAAAAAAGACCTGAGTTACAGTCCTGGAGCTACTTAACTACATGACCTTGAGTTAGTCATGTTACCTCTTGGGGAATCATTTCCTCAAATGTAATGTATGGAGCCTGGACTATATAAAATCTAAGATATTTTTCAATTCTGAAAATAAAAATTATTTCTTAAAAGCCTTATGAGGAGCAATTATGAACATTTATATGAAAAGTCTCAAAATATAAATCTCCATGTAAATTTATGGTAATAAAGGACCATGGTTTCTCATCCTTCTCTAAAATGGGCCTTCCAAGCAAATGACGTCAACCTTGTTAGTTTATCCAAGCAAGGCACCCTGCCCCTGTATTTACCCTGAAGGGCTCCACTCGTCCTCAAGTCCCACCTCCTCCGTGAAGTCTCCCTGACTACTCTAGCCCTCCCTGCCACCCCTTCCAGTTCCTACAGACTCTGAGCCTGCACCACCCCGTCATTTGTTGCTCTTCTCTGTTGCACATTGTGATTCCTTGTGTGTTAGATTTTCTTCTCCAGCACGTTGCCTGCATTCAGCAGCTTCCTTTGCCGTCCCTGTTTCCCCCACTACTGCCCACAACAGGCTTGAGCACGCAGGGCCTCCTCCATGCACATTTGTTATTGAGAGGTGTCCCTTAGGAGGAAAACTATCTGAAAGGTCCAATTAGGGACTCAAGCGATGTGGGGTCCCTGGCTGTCTTTGGAACAGGGCTCCATCCTCAGCCAGTCTTGGTCTAGAAGCAAATGAAATTGATCCCTTTTCCTCCAACTCCCTTTGGGTCTTTCCCCTCTCCGGCTCTGGGCAAGACTGACTCTGGGTTACTTTCTGCTGCTGTCACTTCCTGGAACTGGACCCACGGTTTGGACCTCTTCTGGAAAAGGGATCATGAGTCTCTCCTTACACTGCTGGCTCCAGGTGACCTTCCTTGGGCCAGGCCGAGAGAGTAGAGTCGTCCAGAGCTCTGAACTATCTGGCGTATGTTTTGGGCCTCTTGGCTGAGAAGGCCAAAACACTCATGGTGAGCTCTGCTGATTTTTACTGTCTCGCAGGACCTGGGGGAAAGGAGGTGGGGCCACCTCTCTGCTGTCTCTAATTGGCCGTCTCTTTTACGTTCCTCTTCCACCCTTCGTGCCTCCTCTTCTCCCCTTTCTCCTTTCCCTAACCACTGCCCTCTGGCTGTCTTTCTAACTTTCTGCCTCACTTTACTTGCCTCTGTTATCTCCTCTTCTTTCCCACTGGGCCCAGCTCTTGCCCTCTCTATCTGTCAGCCTACCTTCCTGTTTCTGGTTATTTCCACTGTCTTCTCTGCCCACAGAGCAAAGAGGGGGAGACAAAGTGGTCACCACTTGTGTGTGCCAGACTGGGAACTAGGTGATTGCGATACACTTTTCTCATTCTGAGAGCTAGACTTGTCATTTTAAGATGGGGAAACAGAATGATTGCATCAGCTGCACCTCAGAACCTGGTCAAGGGTCCCAACAGGAGTTGTCTTACAGCCTGTTGTGCTGCACCGGCCGGGAGGCAGTGGAGGCGCTGGTACTGGGGTGAGATGTCACAGGAGTGGTGGAAGTCCTCCGAAGTAGGCCACATATGCTCTGCTGTACGGTTCTGAGCTCTCTGATAAGCCCTTCCGAGCACAGTGCCTCAAGTCACACATCCAGAGTGAAATGTGGGTGTTCTAATCGCTAAAGAGAATACTTCATACTGCTCCTTCAGCACATAGCTGCCTCTCCCGCGCCAGGAACCGCAGGGAGCCTGTTGCTTCCCATCCTGAACTGGTTCCAGAAGCGTTAGGTGATGCTCAGTACAATTTTCAGTTGTTATCATATGAGGCCCTTAGAGACGCTTCTCAGTTCTAGCAATTAGCCGCACCGGGGTCAACCAAGTGTTCTCAGCTCTAATTAACAGCTGTGTTGAATCTGGGACACATACGACTCCTTTGGGGATATGCTCTTCAAACAGAAACAAAACCGGAATATCAAGCTCTTTCCTCCTTATCAGAGGCTGTGAAGTCTGAAAATTATTGCTGAGGGTATTCTTAATAAAAATTCCGGGAAGCTGAGTGGCTTCTGGGCTGAATTATGAATTTAAAGGTAAAAATATCATCTCGGCTGTACCATGAAATTATCCAGTGGGGCTCAGCAGGCTCCAGGGAGTGCGAGGGGGATTAGGTGCCTCCCAGATGCACGCCCAGAGCTCAGCTACACCCAGCAGGCTACATGATATCATTGCCACATGAATCAAAGGCTTGCTCTCTGGCTTCAGAAGGAAAAGGAAAAGGAACAGAATACTCTGTGTTGGGAGTCCTGCCCCAAGCGGGAACTATGCTGATGCCTGCTCAAGTTGTTCTCTGGGTTTGCTGGCTTCTTGCCCTGCCTGACAGCTGCAGGAGTTCTGTAAGAAATCTGAGGGAGAATTTCCTCTGCAGCCATGACTGAGACACCCAGGATCAAGAGCTTTGCAGACAGAAAAGACATTACCCTTCACATATCCCGAGTCATCTATTAGGGTCAATAAGCAGCCGGCAAAAGAGGACAGCTGGCTGTCCAGCCCCAGATGGAGAAAACGTATTCCCCTGGGAACAAGCCAGTTGCATTTTTCTTTACTAACTGATGGCAAATGTACAGAGGCATTTAAAAATAAGTATATTTTAACACTAGAATGTTCCAAATGAATAGAAATGTACAGAACAATGCCGATTAACAAATACTAACTTTGTGCCATACTTACTACTTCACATATTTTTCTAAATAATTTACATATATGTTCGAATCTTCCCCCGCGTTCTCTGGCCTCACTCACCACTGGTGTCCTGAGGTTGATATGTATCTTCCTTTGTATCCACATCCAAGGGTATGTATTCTTACTACACATGGATGTATCCATAAGCAATAATGTCCTTCTCTCTGTTTTTGAAATATATGTAAATGGTATCATTCTGTACCTCTCCTTTTGAAACATTTAAAAATGTCTCTCAGCATGTTTCAGAATCATCCACATCCGTACATATAAATCTAGTTCACTCATTTTAATTTCAGAGAGAGATTTTATTATATGACTGTTTCAAAATGTGTGTATCCATTCCCTTATTGATAGACTTTAAGTAATTAAAAAAAATTTTAATCACAAACATGTCTGCAGTGAATAAGCTTGTACAGGTCTCTTGGGGAACGTATGGGAGATAGTTTTCTTTAGGGCAGTGGTTCTCAAAGTTTTGCTCTCATAATTCTTTTACACTGTTAAAATTATTAAGGACCCCAAATAGCTTTTGTTTGTGTAGATATATCTATTGATGTGTATGGTGTTTAAAGTTAAAACTGAGAAATTAAAAAAATATTTATTTAACAACAAATCCATTGTGTTTAACATAAATAATGTGTTTTTAATGAAAAATAACTATATTTTACCAAAAAAGTTAGTGAGAAGGTCATTGTTTTGCATTTTGCAAATCTCTTTAATGCCTGGCTTGATGGAAATTATATCTCCTTCTGCATTCAGTCTGTTTACAATATGTTGTCTTTGTTGAATTATATGAAGAAAAATAGGCCTCACATAGGTATGTAGTTGGAGAAGGGAAGAGTATTTTAATAACCTTTAAAGATAACTTTGGATATTCTTCATCAAAGATACTAAATCAAAAGTCAATAAATAATAGTTTCATAAAGGTTGCAGTGTGGAATCTGAAATAGTGTCAATGAACTTCTCATACTCTGTTACACATAAAACCCATTGATCTTTCTTGGTCATTTGGAAAACATTGCTTCACTGAATTATATGTCTTACAAACGTCGACAGATTTCATTATACAGTATCAAAAAAGCACATTTATTTATATTACCACTGACTTCATCATAGAAGTTTCTGAAAGCTGGGAAACTCTCAAGGTCATAGTAGTGGATGTAAGTTTTCCAAAATTCTAACTTTTGCTTGAAAGCTCAAAATTTATCATTGGCAACAGATGCAGTCAGTTTCTTCCCTTGAAGTGACAGGCCCACTTTGTTCATTTATGAGAAAATGCCTGCCAAAATCCCAAGTCTGAATAACCATAGTTTGTCAGTCTTTCTTTCAAGTAGAAATGGTGTTCCATGAAAAAAGCAGCTAGTTCAGCTCATAGCTCAAAAAAAGAATTAAAAAGAAAAAAAGCACAAGTGTTTTTCCGTGAGAGGGAACCAACTACCCTCATGTGCAGAAATGTTTTATGCGTATTTTCCATTTCATTTCGCAGGATGTTAATATTCAAAAGACATGTACTCCAGAGTCGAGCTTTATTTAAGACAATTTATTAATTTTTACTGCTTCATCAGTAAAATTCACAAGTACAACTGGACGGTGTTGATGGTGATGATGGTGATGATGGTGGTGGTGGTGATGATTTTATTTCAAGTGCCTGACAATAAAAAATACAACAACAACCAGAACAGTTTGGGACCACAGCCTTAATTTGTGCTAAATCACCAGCATTTTACCCACATTTGCTTTTGCATCGTCCTTGCAAGCAACACCACATTGAAAAAGGCAAATGGTACTGAGTTTAGATCTAAGAGTGGAACCGCTGGGGTCTAGGATATACATGTATTCAATTCTACTGGATAGCATTGAATTGTTCTTCAGAGAAATTGTGCTCTCTTAGATATCTACCAGCAGTGTATGAGAGTTCCTATTTCTCCACAACCTTGCCAACATGGAACTTGTCTTTTAACTGTGGTTTTGGTGTCTTGGTACAGAGGTTTTAAACTCTGTTTTGAAATATGCCCAGAGCATTCTGTTCTTAACAAGGCCTGCCCTCAAGAGAAACTGTTTTACCAGAGCCTAACCGACTGGGGTTTTACCAGAGACCCACTAACCTGAAGGATGGGAAATACCTAACTCCAGCCCCTGCTAACCTTCCTGTCTCACTTAAGGGGGAAAAAGTAAAATAAAACCTAGAAGCACTGGTGAAGGTCACAGCCCAGGGGGCAAGGCTCACTAAAAATCTGGGACCTAATCATAGGCTATAGAATATTCCTATCTCCCTACCCTTGACCACCACATCAATAAGACCTTTGTATAATAACAGGAGAACACAGATGGAAGAATTGTGTGTCTCAGATGTTATTTAAGAAGAAGTCTCTAGAGAAACCTAAAGATAACAGGGCAGACAGAAGCAGAGAAAATTTTAGCCTCTGACACCTACAGTTACAGCAAATGGTAACCCCCAGCCAGATAAATATAAAACTGCACCCCAAAGGTCTATTTACCTCAGTTCCTTTTATTTGTATATCATGTCTGGCTTTCAACAAAAAATTACAAGGCATACTAAAAGACAAAAAAACGCAGTCTGAAGAGACAGAGCAATCATCAGAACCAGGCTCAGAGACAGCAGAGGTGTTGGAATTATCAGACCAGGAGTTTGAAACAACTGTGATTAATATGCTATGATAGTTTTTGTCTTTGGTTCCAATTCTTTCACATTTTATTTGTTTCTTTCACAGGACCTCCAGGACGATGTTAAATAGAAGTGGTGATAATGGTCGTCCTTGTCTTTTTTTTCTGAATTAAAAAATGCTTCTAAACATTTCACTATTGACTATAATGTTTGCTTCAGGCTTTTGATAAATACTCTTTTTCAGGGTAGGAAGTCTCCTTCTATTTCTAGTTAGCTAAGCGTTTTGTGGTTTTTAAAAAAAATCATAAGTGGATGTTGAATTTTATTGAGTGCTTTTCCTGTATCCTCTGAGATGATCATGTGGTTTTCCTTCTTTAATTTATTAATGTGCTGAAATGAAATAATAGATTTTTTTCTTATGGTAATTCATCATTGTATTTGTGTGATAAACCCAACTGGTCATAATCTTTTTAAAAACTACATTCCTGGGTTTGGATTGCTATTATTTTGTGTAGGAGTTTTTACATTTATGTTCATAACCAAGGTTGACCTATATTTTCCTTTCTTGTACAGTCATTGTCTGGTTTTGGTATCAAGGATACACTAGCCTCCTAAAATGAACTTTCCATTTTTCAGTTCATTTTCTGGAAACGAACTCTCCTGCAAAATAATATGAACCTCATGTATTCTTTGTGGTAGATTTAACTACTATTCCATTTCTTTCATAATTATAGAACTAGTAATATTTTCTATTCTTCTCAAGTTAAATTTAATAATTTATCTTAAAAATCCATGTCATTTGTTTTCAAATTTATTGGCACTAATTTGATTGGAGAATTTTATTATTGTAATTGTATCTTTATATCATTTCCAATATTGTTTGTACTTTCTCTGTTTTTTTTTTTTTTTTTTTTTTTGCGGCACACGGGCCTCTCACTGTTGTCGCCTCTCCCGTTGTAGAGCACAGGCTCCTGACGCGCAGGCTCAGCGGCCATGGCTCACAGGCCCAGCCACTCCGTGGCATGTGGGATCTTCCCAGACCCGGGCACGAACCCGTGTCCCCTGCATCGGCAGGCGGACTCTCAACCACTGCGCCACCAGGGAAGCCCCTGTACTTTCTCTTTTTTCATTGATCAACCTTACCAGAAGTTTGTCTACCATATTTTATTAAATCTTAGATATTTTACTCCATTAGATATTTATTCCATTCATTTTCTAATATTAATTTTCATACTTCTTTTAAAAATATACCTATGAAGCAATAAATTTTCTTTTTGTGCTATTTGTACTACGAGTTTGATATGCAATGCTTTCATTGCCATTTATTTTCTATGTATTTCATATTCATAATTATACTTTGAAGACTAAATTAATAAAAGTGTTTAAAAATTTCCAAACATTAAATATATTTTAATTTATTTCTAACTTTATCATATTGTACTCAGAAAACATGGTCTATATATAAATTCTTTAGTGTTTGTTAAGACTTCCTTTGTGGTCTTATGCATAGTTAATATTTATAAATGTTTTCTATATAACTTTATAACTGATCTTAAAAAATTATGTATTCTATAATTGTTGGGTGTAGTGTCCTCTACATGCTCATTAGATTGAAGTTGTTAAGTCAGTTATAAAAATCATCTGTATCTTTAACTAAATTTGTGTTTGATCTTATTATTTCATGTGTGAGAAATGTTAAAAACCTCCCAGTGTTATAGATTTATCAGTTTTCTTCAGAATTTTGTCAAGCTCTGCTCTCTATATATTTTAAGGCTAAGATGTTAGGTTTGTATCATCCTCATGACCTAATAAATTCAACCATTCATTTACTGAGCACCTACTATGTGCTAGGCATTGTTAAAGACAGTGAAAAAACAGCATGGAACAAAACAGAGAATGATTCCTTTTATCATTGAGTAATGATACTCTTTATCACTAATAATTCTTTTGCTTTAACATTTACTCTGTATAATAATAATATTGGTGTGCCAGTTTTTAAAATATGCATAATTTCCTGGTATTTTATCATCCCTTTGTTTTCATCAGCATATGGCAGAACTTTGTTCTTTTTAAATCCAATTTGAGAATTGCTGACTTTTAATGGAGAGATAGAATCCCTCTTCTTTTGTTTTAATCACTAATATATTTGGTACTAATTTTAGCAAGTTATTTTATATTTTCTGTATACCCTGCTCTTTCTTTCTCTCTTTCTGTCATCTACTGTCTTGATTTTTTGAAGTCCTCTTCTTTCCTCTGTTGGTTGGGAAGTTATATAATTATATATCTACACTTTTAGAGACTTTTTTTTTTGGTTATTGTTAATATTTAACATGTACAGTTGTGTTAGCGATGTTTAAAGTTAACCAAGAGTTCTATCCTCTTCCCAAACAATGCATAGGCCTTAGAGACTTTAAATTTGCTCACTCCACCTCCCATTGACATGTTATTCTTGAGTGGTATTTTATTTGTACTTTGTTTCTAACCCCCATCAGTCTTTAATGTTACCAATGTTGTTTTCACAAATGAATATTTGTATAGATTTAATCCACATGTTTACCAATTTACCCCCTCTCTCTCTTTTTTTTTTTTTTGCATCTCATTTCTTCGCTTTTGTTTCAACATCTTTCTTCTGATACTTCAGGAAGAAGTAACTATCATAGGTCTTCCAGTGATAGCCTGTGAGTAATAAACTTTCTGTTAGTCTGAAAATGTCTTTATGTTAGCCTTATTTTAAAAGATACTTTAGTTAAGTGTATAACTTTAAGTTAAATTGTTATTTTCTTTTAGCTCTTTGAAGATATTAATCTAGTCTTTAAGATCCTATTGTTGATGATGAGAAGTCTGCTGTCAGTCTAATAGCTATTCTTCTGTGGTAATATGTCTTTTGCCTCTGGTTGCTTTTGAGACTTTCTCTTTATCTCTGGTATTCTGTAGATTCTTTCACCACCATTTGACTGTGTGTGGATTTTTTTTTTCCCTTGCTTGGTCCTTCAATGTGATAACTTACATCTTTCTTTAAGTATGGAAAAATTCGATCTGTTTGCTCTGAGCATTGTCTCTCCCCCTATTTCCTTCTCCAGGGACTCCTATTAGAGGCATCATAGTATCTTCTCATTGTATCTTCTCTCTCTTAGCTTCTGCCATGCATTTTCCATCTCTTTCATTTGTCTGTACTACATTCTGTGTGATTTATGAAAATCTATTTTCTAGGTAACAGATTCTTTCTCACCTATGTCTAATAAGCTGTTTAACATACCTTTTATGCTTTTTATTTCAGTGATAATAATTTTTACTTCTACAAGTTTTAAAAGAAAAATCTGCTAGATTTTCTTTTTTTTATTTTTAAAGATTTAATTTTATTTATTTTTGGCTGTGTTCAGTCTTCGTTGCTGTGCGCAGGCTTTCTCTAGTTGTGGCAAGTGGGGACTACTCTTAGTTGTGGTGTGCGGGCTTCTCCTTGCAGTGGCTTCTCTTGTTGTGGAGCACAGGCTCTAGGCATGTGGGCTTCAGTAGTTGTGGTGCATGGGCTTAGTTGCTCCGCGGCATGTGGGATCTTCCCAGACCAGGGATCAAACCTGTGTCCCCTGCATTGGCAGGTGGATTCTTACCCATTGCGCCACTGGGGAAGTCACGGGAAGTCCCCTGCCAGATTTTCTTCATTGTGGTTTCTTTCCTTTCTTGTATATCTTTAACTATTTGTTTAATTCAGATTTCACCTGTGTGTGTGTGTGTGTGTGTGTGTGTGTGTGTGTGTGTGTGTAGTTTTATGCAATCTTATCACATGTATAGCTTTGTGTAACAACCACCACAGTGAAGACACAGAATTGTTCATCACCCCGAGGTTCATGCTGCTCTTTAGAGCCATACCTACTTCCCTCACTCATCCACCCTGTTCTTAACCCCTGGCAACCACAAATCTGTTCTCTATAATTTCTATAATTTTGTTATTTCAAGATGCTATATAAATGGAATAATACAGTATATAACCTTTGAGATTAGCTTGTTTCATTCAGCATAATTCCCTCAAGATCCATCCAAGTTGTATGTGTGTTAATACTTTACTCCTTTTTATTGCTCAGTAATATTCTATGGTATATACCATTGTTGTTTAACCATTCACTAGTTGAAGAATATCTGGGTTATTTCCAGTTTTAGGCTAATATGAATAAAGCTGTTATGAATATTTCTGTACAGGTTTTGTGTGAACATAGGTTTTTATTTCTCTGGAATAAATGCCCAAGGGTTCAATTGATGGGTCATATGTTAGCTGCATGTTTAGTTTAAAACGAAATAGCCAAACTGTATTCCATAGTGGCTATATCATTTAATATTCCTAGCACTGTGTGAGTGGTCCAGTTTCTTCACATCCTCCCCAGCATTCTAATAGGTGCCTAGTGATATCTCATTGTTGTTAGGCTTTGCATTTCCCTAGTGGCTAATGATGTTTAGCACTTTTTTGGTGCACGTGTCATCTGCATATCTTCTTTGGTGAAATGTCTGTTCATGTCTTTTGCCTATTTTCTAACTGGATTTTTAAAAATTAATTTTTATTGGAGTAGAGTGGCTTTACAATGTTGTGTTAGTTTCTGCTAATTGGATTTTTTTTAACTGCTCAGTTTTGAGAGTTCCTATATATTCTAGATACAAGTCCTTCATTGGCTATGTGGTTTGCAAATATTTTCTGTAGCTTATCTTTTCATTCTCTTTATGGAGTCTATTGCAGAGCAGAAGTCCTACGTTTTGATGAGGTCCAATTTGTCCATTTTTCCTTTTAAGAATTATGGTTTTTGGTGTCAATTCCTTAATCATTTTAAACTTAAATATCTAGTATCTTTCTGATTTGCTTTTATACCTGGTTGTTAGCACACAAATTCTACCCATTGTTGTGTGTATGATCTCCACCTCATGCTGGTTCATTTCTTCATCTCTTTTGAATATTATGGGTTCATTCTGCGGGGGGAGGGATATAGAATGTTCATTTTTCCTCATCTTAGTGCCTCGACCTATGGGAGTCACTCTTATTTTGATGTTTTACATTTTCTCTTGCCAGGGTTTGAGAGATTTTGTGAGTCCTGGACCAGTTTGGGGATTTCTGTACCTTAGGGGTAGTAAATATATGGATCCCATATTTTCATTTGGGTAGTATAGAGTTTTATTCCCCCATTGGAGATTTAGTCCATCCAGTATTAGGTACAGAGCTTCTTTGCAACTTCTGTGGGACATTTGGATAACGTTTTTCCTGTTCCTTTGTCATGGATTTAACAGACCATCTTGGCAAAGCCCCAGTTCCAGCACTCTGCCTTTTTCAAGTTGAGAGTCATGCATTTTTTCCCTGTATGGACGATCAATCCCAGTTTCCAGTCCTAAACCTTACACCCGGTTCCAGTATCCCACTTTTCCAGGTTACTACAGGATAGCTGGAGTTTACTGCTCTGATTTTTTTAATTCACTTTTTGTTCTTGACCTCTGTGGTTTCCCTTTCTTTTTTTTTTTTTTTTTTTTTTTGTGGTACGCGGGCCTCTCACTGTTGTGGCCTCTCCCGTTGAGGAGCACAAGCTGCGGACACGCAGGCTTAGCGGCCATGGCTCACGGGCCCAGCCGCTCCACGGCATGTAGGATCTTCCCGGACCGGGGCACAAACCCGCGTCCCCTGCATCGGCAGGCGGACTCTCAACCACTGCGCCACCAGGGAAGTCCTCCCTTCCTTTTTGTTCTTTCTTCCTTTCTTTCCATCTTGACTATGTAATTAGTTTTATATTATTTTATACAGCATTTTAATATACTTGTAGTAAGAGTTGGTCCACACTAGCTTAATATCCCATGTTGTCAGGACCAAGACCTTCCACATAACAATTTCAGTGTTGTATCTGTTAATCCCATACCCCTAATTTGTCCCTCCTCTCTTCCCTCTCCTCCTCGGTAACAATAAGTTTGTTTTCTGTATTTGTGAGTCTGTTTCTGTTTTGTATATACATTCATTTAAAAGTATTTTTTAGATTCCACATATAAGTGATATATATAGTATTTGTCTTTCTCTATCGGACTTATTTCACTAAGCATAATATTCTCTAGGTCCATCCACATTGCTGCAAATGGCAATTTTTTAAAAAAAGGAATTTCAATCTTGCAGAAAATTACACACAATTTGAGAAGTAGAGAATGAAAAATTAAGAATGCGAAAAAAATCCAAAGAAGAGATCAAATAAACACTGATATTAAAGTGACAAAATTTTGACAGGGAAACCTATTAATATTTCCCCACCCGCTAAGGTATAGTTTTGGGTGGAAATCATCGATTTTCAAAAACTTTTCTGATTGTTTCTTTCTCTGATCCCACTTCTACCCCCCTTCCCTTTACTAGATTCATGTTTGATATTCCAGTGTATGCTGAATATAGAGAGTTCTAGACCATGTCCTGGGCTTTGTTTTCTGAATATTCCTCTTCATATCCTTTCATCCCCAACCCTGAGTTGTAATTTTAGGTCTCATTCTACCTTGGCAACTGGTTTCTGATTACCCAGCTACTTCCCCTGCCTATCATATGACTGTGCTTTCCAGGCTTATCTTGACAATTGTAGTGCTAATTTCACACTCTTAGTCCCCAAATTGCTTGCTATTCTTGGTCCCCCAAAACGCCATGCCAAAAAGTTTGGTATGGTGGGAGAGGGGCAAATTTGGAATTTGTGATTAACAGATACAGACTATTATATATAAAATAGATAAACAACAAGGACCTACTGTATAGCACAGGGAACTATATTTAATATCGTGTAAAAGCCTATATTGGAAAAAAAAATGTTGGTATAAAGTTAGTCTCTTTTGATAGATGGAAAGAAAAGGAGGTTCCATGTAAGGGAATATGAGGGAATTCCCACAACTACAGTGGAAGCAAGAAGGCCTTATGTTGTAAAGTAAAACCATTTCTTAATTCTCATATTTCATTTTTTTTCAGGTCCACACACTTTTTTTTTTTTTTTTTTTGGCTCACGGGCCCAGCCGCTCCGTGGCACATGGAATCTTCCCGAACCGGGGCACGAACCCACGTCCCCTGCATCGGCAGGTGGACTCTCAACCACTGCGCCACCAGGGAAGCCCCACACACACATTTTTACTTCTCCATTTTGTGTAAGCAGTGGTGCTTCTGATTACAATCCTCCAAGGGATTCCTATTACATTTAGAACAAAATTTAAATTTCTTATAGTGGCCTACTATAAGGACGAACATGATTGGTTCTTGCCAACTCTCCAGTCTCAGCTCTGTATGTTCCTTTCAACATGTAGATTCAGATATTCTTTTACTTCTAGACATTTTTCTCAGATTATAATTTTAAATATTAAAAAAAATTTTTTTTATTCTTTGTGCACTCTCTATTGGCCACTTGTTGGATCTTCTATGCTTATCTCATGTATTTACCACTCTGAATCAACTTTAAATAAATGGCTGTCAATTCAACTCAAGCATGTACTTATTGCCTAGTATGCTAGTATGTACCTCAATCAGGAATACAAAAACCAAAACCAAGAAACGATCAAACATGTTGCGTTTTGCTTTTTATGAGCTGATTATATATGGAGGTGACTCACAGGGAGAAAATAGCTTGATAAGAAGCAAGAATGTCAATATACGATTAACTGCTAAAATAAGAGTAAAGATACTAGATGATATAGGATTGAATTGTGTAGCCAATAATGAAAAGGCGGCTACTTGTAAAACCCAGCCTTAATAGGCTCTGAGGCAGAAATCTGTCTTTTCCATTCATTTATCAATGCTCACATTGATCTTTATTTTGACACTTATTGACATTATATTTATACTTCACATTTTCTCATCTTTATACTACTCTACAAGTTTTCCCCGAAAGATGTTTGATGCTTATCCCATGTTTCCTCATAACTGTGTAGAAACTTCTATTATAACACCAACTCCATGGGTTGTCAGTGGCCCAGAGCAGGGGCTCCGAAGTCAGGTAGAGCTTGGGTAGAATCTCAGCTCTGTCACATTAATTTTGTGACCTCAACCGAATTACCTAACCTATGACTTTATTTTCTTCATCTGTCAAATGGGGTTAAGAATAGATTGTTATAAATGCTAAATTGGATAATGCAAGTCAAGTGCTTAGTACAGCGTCTGTCACATAGGAAATGTCAACTCATCTTTACAGGCACTTCTCTGTCTTCCCTACTGGACTATGGTCTCCAGGAAGACAAGGATCTAGGCTAAATCTGTTGAGCGAATTTGTAGCTCTGTGTAATAGTCCTTTTTCTTGACGGAAGGTCATATGCCATGTTGGTTCACTATCTTGAAGACTCTTTTATTAAAGAGAGCAGATCCCCAGATAGCCTATCTTGTGCTCAGGTGGTAGGGCATGCTTAGGGGTAAATAATCTAGTTATTGATATTTTTACCTATCCCTATCTATGGTCTGGGAAACTCTATTGATCTGGGTTTTTCCAAAATTCTGGTGTCCATTAATTTTTCTGGTCACCTTCCCTATTGAAGAGGTGCCTGCACTTTTTCTGGGATGGCTAATCTTTATTTATTTATTTATTATTTTTTGGCTGTGCTGCGCGGCATGTGGCATCTTAGTGTCCCAACCAGGGATGGAACTCGCGCCGCCTGCAGTGGAAGCGTGGAGCCTTAACCACCGGACGGCCAGGGAAGTCCCATTTTTCTTTTAAATTCTCCTTTAAATCCTTCTTCCAGAGCACCCTGTATGCAGCTTAAGTTATTTTGCATTTGGCAATTCTGAGAAGTTAAAAAATGCAATTACAGAGCACATTCTCCTCTTTCCTCTAGTTACTCCAATGTTACATTTCCCATGAAGTTTATTAAGAGTTTAAAGGGGGAAAAACAGCCTAGCCATCTTTCTTGACTTATTGCAATAATTTAAATAGTCCCTTTAAAAGCAATGTGTGGATATATTTATATAAATATAGGTATAGTTATGGATAAACTGGAGATATATGTGGTTATATATATGGATGAAAAAGTCTGGAAGAATATATCTTAAAAAGTTAACAGTGATAATCATTGGGTGGTGATATTATCAGTGCTTATTTTTCCTTTATGCTTTTCAACATAAATCCTTATTGGGTTGATTTATATTCTGCTCTCACTTTAGCTGTAACAATTCTCTCAGAGACTGCTAACTGTCTTCAAAATCCTTTTTCTCATTCTTCTTTAGTAATAGAATTTTTACCTGAGTACAAGGGTGCCCAGAATAAAGACTACATTTTACAGCCTCCCTTGAAACTAGATGTAGCCATGTGTCTAAATGAGACTAAATGAGATGTGATTAGGAATGTCATATGTGACTTGGTGAAAGGGTTCTTGAATGGAAGATGCATATTCTTCTTCCTTTCTTTTTCCTTCTTACTGACAGAGAAGCAGGTATAATGGCTAGAAGTTGAGTAGCCCTTTGGACCATGAAGGTAAAAGTCATACCCTAGGGATAGCAAACTAGAAGGTTGGAAGAAACCTGGATCCATGACAATTTTGTGGACCTTGTCATACCAGCTCAAGGCTTCTCATCTCTGGATGTTTTACATGAGAGCAACATGTATGTTTAAGCCATTGTTAATTTGGATTTTATGGTACAGTTAAATCCTGACATGGAATTAGTGTGTAATTCATATTTTCCTTTGCCTCAAAGGTGAAGAATTTATATGCTCTTCCCTGGACATATTTTCTGTAAGTAAACTGTTGGGCTTGGATTCTTATGCAGTTTTAAGATCGTTCAATCTCGTAAAGGTCTGGTTCATTGGAAACATTAGTACATGTTTACCAGGACACATGTATAAGAGTGTTCATGGCAGGATCCACTGATAATAGCAAAAATTTAGAAACCACTGATGAAAATTATTTTAAAAATTTGTGGCACAGTCCTGTTACTGAATATTATACAACAGTGAAAATGAGTTAACTATAACATTATTGATAAATATAGGGAACATAATGTGGAGCCAAAGGAACAAGTCCCAGAAGACAACATGTAATACGACAAGTTCAAACATAAATAAACTAGCATATTGTTTAGGCCACACATGTGTGTAATAAAATGTAAGGAAAAGCAAGGGTATGATAAAAGCAAAATTTAAGAGAATGATTACTACTGAGAGGAAGGTTGGGGAATGGGATAGAGGAGGAACACATGGGTCAACGTAAGTCATGGAGGCCTTTTACCTCTTGGATTGAGAGGTGGGTCCATGAGTCCTTTATTATATAATACATACAGCATAAATCAATTAAATGAGGTTTATGAAAGGACCAAAGGACTAATGATAATCCTGGATTTGTGACACACTATTAACATGAATCAGGACTCTGATAATCCAATTTTGTGTTTCTGAAGTTCATAAAATAATCATACCACTTGTGAAGCTGCCTATTAGGCAGGCCTGGCTTAATTTGTATAAACCAGGCAACAAGGATAGATGTGTTTCTATTTGTGTATCCAACTGTTTCCCTATCCAGGTTTTTAAAAATAAACTTTTAATTTTAGAATGGTTTTAGATTTACAGAAAAGTTGCGAAGATAGTACAGAGTTACTGTAAACCCTTCACTGACCACCGACCCTGTTTTCCCTGCTGTTAACATCTTACATTAATGGTGCATTTGTTCCAATTAATGAACCAATGACGATACATTATTATTTTTTATTAATTTTTAAAAATTAATTAATTAATTTATGGCTGCATCTGGTCTTCATTGCTGCGCGCGGGCTTTCTCTAGTTGCAGCGAGCCAGCGGGGGCTACTCTTCGTTGCGGTGCATCGGCTTCTCATTACGGTGGCTTCTCTTGTTGCAGAGCACAGGCTCTAGGCACGTGGGCTAAAGTTGTGGCTCACGGGCTCTAGGGCTCAGGCTCAGTAGTTGTGGCGCACGGGCTTATTTGCTCCGCTGCGTGTGGGATCTTCCCGGACCAGGGCTCAAACCCGTGTCCCCTGCATTGGCAGGTGGGTTCTTAACCACTGCACCACCAGGGAAGTCCCTTTTTTATTAATTTTTATTGGAGTATAGTTGCTTTACAAGGTTTTGTTAGTTTCTTGCTGTACGTCAAAATGAATCAGTCATACGTATACATACATCCACTCTTTTTTAGATTTCCTTCCCTGTTATTATTATTAACCCTAACCAGACTTTAAGCTTCCTGAGAGCAGGGCTTATGCATTTTAGCATTCCCCAGCATCTTGCCTCTAGTCAGTGTTCCACGTGTGTTGTATTGATGAGGAAATTAAATGTACTAAATGACTAAATTGTCTGCAAAAATAAGCTCCGTATTTCATGATCAAATATAATTTGCTTTAAGCAGCTAAAGCTGCTTTGAGATATAACCCTGAGCTAACTTGGGTTTAATGTTCTTAAAAGTCATTGTTTTTGAATTATTTACAAGCGTCCTCATTAGAATAAGCACAGGGAGCCAAGTGCTGAATTGGGTATTTTTTTTCTTCCCTGGGTTTCTTTTCTAAATCAGGTCATGGAAAATGGATGCTATTTCTTTAAATAATATAACCAAGCTGATCCCTGGATTACAATTAGGTTACGTAACTTGCTTATGAGCTGCTTTTCATTAAGACTTGCAGTGGGCAATGGGGCTTTACATTTCAGAGCAAAGCTGGGAGAACAATCCTGCTAAAAAGCCAGAATACATGCGGTGTCAGAGGCAGGAACTGCAATAACTTCGGCACGGGATTGAGTTCCGTGTAGGCGGCTCCTTTTCTCTTTAAATCCTTAAAACATCCTTTGTCCTACCAAACTCCATGGTTCCAAACACATCCACAACAGAGTTGCCGAGGACCCACAGTAAGAGAGAAGATCAAGGTTGCTGGTCCCCAGCAGGCTGAGAAATGTAGCCCTCCAGGGAGGACATTATCAAGTTTCCGCAGAACCATGGCTCAGTTTCATTTCTTGCAGAACGCAAATTACTAGGAAACATTTAAAAAATGTGTCCAAGGGAGGTAACAAAAATCCTAGTACCAGCCTATAACCATATCTTTGCAAATAAGCATTTCAGAGGTACAGTAAGTAAAGTAGAAGGTGTCAGATCAAGGAGAAAGCAAGAAACTTGGTGTCAAAGAAATCAAGTTGGAAGAGATTCCAGATGGGGGTTCATCAAAACATACAAACATCTGTTCTAAAAATGGAGATAAAGCCAACTTTCCCCAAAAGGAAATTGTTCATTGCTGTTAAACAAGATTCTACAGGATGGGACCATTTTTGAGACTAACATCAAAACCAGTCACAGAAGATGATAAATGTTGGAAATTGAAGTAAGCAAAGTTATCAGAGAATGGGACAAAGCACCCTTGGCAATAAATGAGCAGGGAAAAGTGCTGCTCTCCAGGGTGAACCAGAACAGCTCATGAAAAGAAAGGATAGCATAATGCCAAAATTCTACTAACTGCAAAATTCTCTTTTGAAATGGAATTACTGCATAGTGATTAAAATAGCAATCAGGAACAATTAAATGAACTTGGAGCCCTTCATGCCCTTGAAGAAACACCTGTCATATACTCTATGGGAAGAGTTAAAATGATAATTCTTTAAGCAGCTAAATTAAAGCTTGTTTCTTAACTTTTGATAAGTGTGATCTCTTACAAAATTCCCCAAGTCGAGGACATTTTATTATATAGCTATATAAAATTATAAAGAAAATTTTTTCTTTTAATCTACAGTTAGCTTTTAAAAATTACAGTTAACTTTCAACTACTAACAATATTATAGTTAACTTTTATAAGTTTTTTAACATAAAAATTAACTTTTTACTATCAATTATACTACCAATGTAAATGTAAGTTATATGCTTGAATGCAAAGCAGTTAATTAATTCTAATGGTATTGCACATTAAGCTTGGCTTCAACACAGCCTAAAACTTGCCTAAGCCCTGTTGGTTGCTGGGGAGTCTTTGATTCTGTGTGTGTGTCTAATTTACTAATGAACTTGGTGTCATTTAGGGCTGAACCAAGCACATCTGAACGGGTCTGGCTGCTCCTGGGCAGCTGGGGAAGGGCACCCACAGTGTTCTGAGCAGAGTTGGAAGAACACCAGAGTTGAGCTGAGTCAGAGGCTCTCAAAGTGTGTGGTGAGTCAGAATCAATGCCCCTCTCGCTACCCCAGCTGTAGCAAAAAAAAAAGAAAACAACAAAAAAAACTAGGGAGAGTTCTAAGAGGGAAGGTATTAAAGGACACACTACAAACCTCCTCCCTGAGACCCTTTGCATGCTGAATGTTGTGGGCCTTGCCCATTCCTAGGGAGGTTCAGCCCAGAGGCCACAGTCTAAGCAATGGCCAGAGGGAGAGCCAGCAAAGGTAACCGTAATCCTAACCCTAGCATGATGGACAGCGAGAAAGGGAACAGGCTGGCCAGCACACGCCACTGGGGTGTGATCACCAGCAGTGAATCTTGGGGAATCTGCAAATGGTCCTGGGAGTCACAGAGATACATCAGAGAAGGGACATGAGCTCTGGGTCCCAGATACTTGGGTTTAAGCTTAAATCCTTCCTCTGTCACTTATGTGTGTGATATTGGGGCAAGCCACTCAAACACTCTGAGCCTTACTTCCCTTGTCTGAAGGTAGTAATCATTACCTGGTTGGTTTGGTGATGAAGAAAGTGTGTTGCATGTTGCTAAATAGGATTTCATGGTATTGCTTAGCTCAGTACTGGGGCCTAAAATAAAATATTAATGGAATGAATATCTAAGTGATACTACCACTAGACTATCCAGTTGAGGCTGTGCTTGGTCCCTGGTTGACATGTTTTCCAGGACATGATTTCTTTAGACCCCTCCATATCCCCAAGAGAGCAGAAGCTATCTGTCTCCTAATCTGGGAATTGTGTATCTCCTGTGAGGAAAGATTATATAGAAAAACTACAAGTTTAAATATTTAAAGTTTCAAAAAGCTCTATCAAATACTCTACAGATGTGCACAACCTTCTCAAAAATGGCTCTCCCAGCAAATATGCCACTGGCGAAGATTGATATCTTAAAAAAAATTTTTTTTATTGAAGTATAGATGATGTACAATATTATATAAGATACAGGTGTACAATATAGTGCTTCACAATTTTAAAAGGTTATACTCCATTTATAGTTATTATAAAATATTGGCTATATTCCCTGTGTTGTACAATAATCCTTGTAGCTTATTTTATACCTAGTAGTTTGTACCTCTTAATCCCCTACCCCTATCTTGCCCTTCTCCCCTTCCCTCTCCCCACTGGTAAGCACTAGTTTGTTCTCTATATCTGTGAGTCTGCTTGTTTTTTGTTATATTCACTAGTTTGTTGTATTTTTTAGATTCCACATATAAGTGATATCATACAGTGTTTGTCTTTCTCTGTCTGATTTACCTCACTTAGTATGATAATCTCTAGGTCCATCCATGTTGCTGCAAATGGCAAAATTTCATTCTTTTTTATGGCTGAGTAGTATTCCATTTTATATATATATATATCTCACATCTTCTTTACCCATTCATCTCTTGATGAACACTTACATTGCTTCCATATCTTTGCAATTGTAAATAATGCTGCTATGAACATTGGGGTGCATGTATCTTTTCAAATTAGTGTTTTTGGGTGTTTTGGATATATACCCTTGAGTGGAATTGCTGGGTCATATGGTAGTTCTATTTTTAGGTTTTTGAGGAACCTCCATACTGTTTTCCATAGTGGCTGCACCAATTTACATTCCTAACAACAGTGTAGGAGGGTTTCCTTTTCTCCATATCCTCGCCACCATTTGTTATTTGTGTTCTTTTTGACGATAGCCATTCTGCCAGGTGTGAGGTGATATCTCACTGTGGTTTTGATTTGCATTTCCCTGATGATTAGATGTTGAGCAGAGAAGATTGACATCTTAATGATGATGGAGCAGCCAGAGGCTTTCGAGTCTTACTTCAGTAACAGAGCTCATTTTGGAGAAATATCATTCAGCATTCTTTTGACCAAATTTTACTGAATGTTTCTCCTCTGCAAGGCTTTGTTTTAGGTCCACCCTACAGAAAGAATTACAGATAAGGCACAGAAGCCCTATCTAAAACCTACAATCTTATGGAAGGAAACGACTGCACAGATGACTAGTAAAAAGACAGGTTGTGGTAAGAAAAACTGAAGACAGAGTCGTGAGACCATCTTGTTTATTTTTGTAATTCTCACAGGGCCTTTTGTTCTGCCGCACAAAAATAATGATAATAACGATAATAACAATGATGAGGATGATGATAATGTAATCGCAAGCATCCTGAGTGCTTACTACATACCGGACACCACACTAAGAGCCTCATGCATCCATACATTGCTTTGTTTAATCTTTACAACTCTGTTGGGTAACTTCTCTTATTAATCCAGATTACAAATGAAGGAATTAGGGCAAAGATTTTCTCTGGGAGATGCTGAAGACATTCATTTGCTCGTTCATCTGAATTTCAGCACCATATAAAGGTTTGGGAAACAAAAATGGAATAAAAATTTCATTTCTAGACGCTACTAGAAAGTAGAGTTTGAAGGGGAAAGAAGAAGAAGACTGATATTAATTGAATATCGACTATGTGCCAAGCACCTTCAAATGCATGATTTCATTTAATGTTCATTTTACAGGTGAAGCAATGGAGGATTAGAGAGGTTACATAAGTTGAGCCCAAATATGCCTGACTCCACAGTCCACATTCCTTCCATTCTCTCAGTAGAGTTCTGGCTCTGCTACTTATACCTATAAATGTCACTTACGTTTTCTAAACCTTGGTGTTCTCAGTAGTAAAATGGGAATAAAATTGCTACCTGCCTAGTCCTTAGGACATTTTTTATTTTTTAATTTTTATTATTTTGGGGTTTTTTTTGTCACTCCATGCGGCTCACGGGATCTTAGTTCCCCAACCAGGGAGCGAACCCATGCCCCTGGAAGTGGAAGCACGGAGTCTTAACCACTGGACTGCCAGGGAAGTCCCACCCTTAGGATGTTTTGAGAAATCATGTGAAATAATTGGGGTGGTCTACAAAAATAAAGCAGGCATGGATCCAATAGCAAATAATCCAAATTCAAATCAAGGAGACATAAACATATCTATGATACAAAATGTTAGGAGTCAATATATCCATTTGATAAAAATGCTGGGAGCACTGAAAAGAGAGTTATTTCTGTTGCTTGGGTGAGCCATGGAAGAGTCCATCTAGAAGATGACATGGAGCTAAACCTTTAGAATGAGGAAGATTTCATTAAGTTTAGAAAAAAAGCTGGTGTGTGGGGGGGAGTGGAGGGTGGGCATTTTAAGGAGAAGAAATGACAGGAAAGGCATGGAGGCATGAAAGAGCGTGAGTGTCCCAGACACAGAGTACCAGGTGCCTGGGATTGGCAGACGATGAGCCTGGGAATAATTGGACCAGACTGAGAAGGCCTTGAATGCCATGCTAAGGCCTTTGGACTTAATTCTGTAGACAACTGGGGCCACCGAGGGTAACTACCCAAAGAATCCATAATGACAAAGAGTCTGAACAGGGCCTTTTGCCATCCTGTTCTTGTGATGATCACAAAGTCCCATGTTCAGAACATCACAGTCTGTTGCCATGGAAATAGTAATGGGCCTCACTATGGGAATAAATTATCCTCATCATTATACCTTTCTTCCAAGGAACTCAAAGTGTTTGTTGTATGTGTTTTCTTTCCTTTCTTTCTTTCTTTTTTTTAATAGAAGCACCAGATGGTGGTTAAGGGAAAGAAGAAAGCCTAAAGACTGTTGAATTAAAGGAGATTTCAAAGGAATGGAAGGAAAAACACAAGTAGAATTTTGAAAGGTTTAATCAAAACAGATGGCAGAATATCTCAGCCTGAGGGATGGGGAAAATTTTCTCAGAACCGATCTGAAGTGGAAGCTTCTTTACCCTTGCTTCCTGGGTCCCTGTCTGATGCCTCTCTGCAGGCTGACGGTTCAAGCTGGCTAATGAGGAAAGAGAGGTGTGTGTGTGTGTGTGTGTGTGTGTGTGTGTGTGTGTGATAATATATATGCCAGAGACAAGAATTAACATTGTTGAAATGCCTTTTTAAGTTACTGTAAGTACTGATTTGTTATTCATGTGATCTTTATTTTCAGACAAAATTTTTTTTTTAAATAACAAACAGAAAATTTTACTCTCTTCACGAAAGTGTGTCTGCTGTTTTTACTCTGGGGGTAGAAAAAGGAAACTATTACTTTGTGTATTTAATTTGTGCACAATTTCCTGTATCACCCTATTTTAATTATCTGTTTAATTCAGTCTTTGGACAGAATAGTCCTATGAGGTAGACATTGCTCTTCTTTGTTACAGAGGAAGATGAGGCCCACGGAGACTGCACATATTACCCAGGTTACTTCTAAGTGGCAGAGCCCTGCTCTGAGCTCTGGTTAGCGTGGGCTCTTTCCAAAATTCCGAAAGAGTTCTGCCCTTGCCGCTCTAAAACCGAGAGAACCTGGGTGAGTTTCTTATCCTCTCTGGGCCTCAGTTTCCTCTACATAATAGGAAAATCAATGCCTACATCAGCATTCTTGCTTTAGAGGCATGGGCGTGGAGTGGAATGTGAATCTGAAGAATGATAAACACTATGTACATTTTCTGATATTCTGATAATCATTTGAGACCTCTGAGTCCCTGTCTTGCCACGTTGCCTGGGGTTCTTTTGATTGGACCAATCATGTTCTGAGGATTGAAATAGTTATTTTTTAAAAATGTAAGGTACAAAAAGCAGGGAAAAGTTAGGGCATTGGAATACCCATAGTGGTTCTATTTATACCACGTGTATTTCATGAGTGTCTACTATGTGCCAGGCACTGTTGGTGGGGATACTAAATTGAACAAACAGACAGGATTTAGCTATCCTAGAGTGCCTAGAAAAAGAGCAGTCATGGGAAGATTTCTACCTGGAAGTTGCATGTGAAATGAGGTTCCAGCCATTATCCTTCACAAAAGACTATTTCCTAAATTTGTATGTTGTACCTTCTTCAAGCAGGTGAGGGAATTTGTATCACTCTGAACCTGCCCTAACAGTGAGGTATCTGTCCCCACTCCCTAGTCATCCTTACTACGTACAATAATCTCAGTTGCCTGAATATTTCTGAGACTTTTTAAAAAATATATTTATTTATTTGCCTGCACCAGGTCTTAATTGTGGCGCACAGAATCTGTTTAGCTGTGGCACGTGGGATCTTTAGTTGCAGCATGTGGGATTTTTTTTTTTTTTTTTTAGTTGCAGCATGTGGGATCTAGTTCCCCGACCAGGGATAGAACACAGTCCCACCACACTGGGAGCGCAGAGTCCCAGCCTCTGGACCACCAGGGAAGTCCCTTCTGAGGTTTTGATATATAAATCACACATTAGAGGGATCAGGGCAGAAACACTTGTGTTTGAATCCTTTATCATTCTGCCTTTTACGGACTGAACTACTGGTTGATAACCCAACTGACTGGTTGCATATTGTGGTTTTCCTGTGAGCGGGACGGGAAAGTGAGGAGGGCGAGGCAGCTGCAGTGTAACAAGGAAGGAGAAGCAGTTCACGGACCCCAGCCCAGGAGTGTGCCTGCTTCTCATCTTCAGGATGATCTTGTGAGTCCCTCCAACGTGCCACAGCACAAAAGGGGAGATATTTTTCCATAAAAAGCTATACCTTTCGGTTTGGACATTTCTAACACACATTCTCTCTTGAAGTACTTTGTTTTCTCTGCTCGCCCACTCAGATCCACCTGATGCAGCTCTGTGCACAACCAAATTTTATTGAGGCTTAAGTAAATTTGGAACGGATTCTTACTCAAGGTCTTTGGACTTCTGGCTGGTGGGAAGATAAAAGAACCTTTCCTGAGTAGCAGGGCTCAGGCAGAGTCAGAGAACATATCCCAAACAGATTGTAAATACCAGGAGGTCTAGAGAAAATTTGGAAAGACCATAACCAAAGAGGCCTTGGAAAATCTGGAAAGGCAGCAGTGAGAAGCAACAGCTGGAAACAGAGAGGAGGAATCGCTCGGGGGGGATTCGGGAGACAGAGACCAGAGGGGTTTTGTGCATTTTCATGGCCATGCCAGATTCATTTTAAGGCAAAGATAGAAGAACCTAAGGAGATGACCATGACCTTGGAAAGGATTTTGGATTTTATTCCAAAATAAAGTCATTGGGGTGGATGTTAAGACTGAGGGAGAAAAAGGAATCAACTGATGGTGCCATTTATGGAGGTGAAGAATTTTAGATAAGGACCAGGGTCCTTGATCCTGGAAGCAAATCAACAGAATTTCATTGGCTTTTGTTAAGTTTGAGTTGTGTTTGGACGCAGGGGTCTGAAACTCAAAGGAGAGGTCTGGGTTGGAGAAATGAATTTGGGAGTTGTCAACACAGATACTTAATGCCATACTTAAAAGAGGAGAAAACTGAAGCTGGGGGAAGTTAAGTAACTTGTCAAATATACCCATTCTGCCCCCAGTGAGCGGTGGAACCACCATCCAAAACAAGGCCTATAATGGGTATAAAAACTAGTTATTGTTATTTTTGTTGTTGTTGTAGCTATTATTTCTTGCTGAGGTTAAGGGCTTGGCCGCATTACCTTTATGTAAAACCAGCTTAGCACTCTAAACAGCCCCATAAAAATCCTCTGTGATGATACGCCACTGCCCTGGGAAACCCCCAGGCTCTGCCTCCCACCTGTTGTTTTAAACTGCTTGCCTCGCGCTGGGATCTCAGTTGCTGTGCTTTTGCCCAGCACCTGGTTATTTCTGCCTCGTTGCCCAGATCCTTTGGCCTGACACTTCGGTGGGACTCTCTGTTTGGCATCCCAGCTTTGCCCAGGGATGCTATCTTTCCCTTGGCTCCCTGAGTTACAGCCTGTGGGCCAGTCTTGCCTCAGCTTTGAGCCTAGTCCTGGATCCCAGTTCCCTAAAGCAAATATGGTTCCCTAGGTACTTGCTTTTTTTGCAGGAAGAGAGCTCAGACAATATCCTGGCTTTGTCCTTTAATATATATTCTTTCCATGAAAAGCATCCTGGATTTATTCTCCTTACTTTTTCTTATTCTATCTTATTTTTCCAGCCTTGGGCTAATCGAGTAAGAATTCTTTATTCCATTGTCTTGGATATTCTGAGCCTGCCTTCCTGCTTTTCTCTTCATTCCTCCATCATAGACTTTTATACATTTTTTTTTTTTAAACCTACTTTTACCTCCTTCTTCTTGCTTCCAAATGTCCTGGTTTTCATGAAGACCTTTCATCATTTCACTCCTGTGAAATTTCACTCCTCTTTCCCACATTATTCCTAGCTTCAAAATTAAAAAAAAGTTTAAACCTCACTGTTATTTTTTGACATTGGCTGATTCTAGCTCTTGCTCAGAGGTTTCTTCTCGCAATTCACAAATATCGTTTGGGCAAGGACCAGGTATTTAATCATACTTTCCCATCATTGCTAAATTCAGGGTGACCTACAGGTGGAAAATACCTAATGGCTGTTTATGTTCAGTATTCATTCAGCTTGTCCAGTAGCCATGCTGACCAGCTAGTTAATATTTTAAAGATCACTCTGGCTAAAATACTACCACTTCTAGAACAGAGGCACACTGAGAGTGACATCTGTTAACTTTAATCACCCTGAGAACTCATTGATCCTAAATGTCAATTTATAAGGCTCTTGGTGGCCCACCGACCTCTACATTCTTTCCAGAAACAGTGTGATGAAATAAACTCAGCAAACATTCCAAACGGAAGGTTTATACGTCTTCCTTTCTGGGGATTAATGTTGCTGCACTTCTCAAGAGACAAGATTTCCCTGTGCCTTTGTCCAGTGATTCACAACAAGGGCACCCTTGACCCTTGGGGAAACACAAGAATCTCCAGGTGCAGGGGAGGGGTTTGTTTGAAAAAATACATTCAACATTAGAATATACTTTTATATTTGAAAAATAAATAAGAACCCTTTTGTTTTCATTATGCAAACTGAAGAAAGTAAAGATGAACAAATGCAGGAAATAAAATAATCTCAACAGGGAGATCAGGGAGAGGAGAATGTTTTTCTAACTTTTTGTTGTTGCTGTGAACCACAACAAAATAAATAAATTTTGTCTTAATTCAGTACACGTGTGTGTGTGTGTGCAATTAAAAAAAACAAAAACATTTTACACAGTGCTTACTCTTTTCTTTTTTCCCAACTGTTGGTCATGACAAACTAAATTGATTTTATGATCCAAAGTTTGAAAAATATTTCCTTCAGGTGATACTGTCAGAATCTCGGGAGGGGTAAGATTTTTAAGTTTATTACAAAAAGGCATTTTTAAAGAAGTTGCCTATGTCCTTGAGATTGCAGACTTACTTCTTTTGTCTTCTCTCCAAGGTCCCTGTTACTTTACTTTCTTTTATTCCAGTGTGCATAGACAACAAGTGAGAATATAAAACCAGTTTGCTGCAGAACTCCTAGATTACATACTCTGTGAAGTTGGTATATTGTAGGTACATGGTTTCATTATTTAAACTTAAACTTATCTAACACCTATCAAGATCCTGATTAATAAATTGATTATCAATAAACACATTAATTAATTAATTAATTTTATCTTGTGATTTTTTTGGTTCTCTCCGATAATTTTTACCCCTCATTCTAAATGAAGGTCCAGTTCTTAGCTCACCTGGCTCATAGGGGAGCAAAGTCCCATTTTCCCTACATAGTTGAGGCCTCACCCTCTCATACAGGATGGGTCACATTCCACTCTGCCTCTTGAAATCCCAAGCAGTGATACTCTCCTGACCACCTCCTCCCCTTCCCCCATAATCGTCTCCTGCAGCTGGTCTCTCTTGCTGGCCTTCCGCTTAGTCTACTTTTTAAGTTAGCCCTTTTATAAGAGTGACTTTCTAATCTTTTCTCCTATTTCCTGATCCCACATCTCCTGTACACCTTCCATCCTTCCTTCCCCAGAAAGCAAGGGCCCAGAGCCGGTATATCACCTACCTTGTCCATCAAATAATTGTGTATATTTTCTTGAATCCAATCTGATATTGTGATTTTTTTTTTTTCTGGGTGTAAACCAATAATATAGAGATATGGAGGGCTGACTGTATACCAAGGCCCGGGCTCATTAACTCCTTAATTCATTCCCCTACGTTGGCTGTTATCCGCTATCTCCACTTGGATATCATGCCAACATCTTAGCGTATTTAAAATTGAATTTATTGTACTCTGCCTCAAACTATATTCCTTTTCAAGTTTTCTACTGACAACGATGAGAACGGTGATGGTGAACTGTGCTGCCTTCCACCTGTCCAGTACTACTGTGTTTTCTCGCATATCATCTTATTTGTGCCTCCCCAAAACACTATGAAGTTGATAGATGCACTTTACAAATGAGGGAACTGAGCCAAGAGGAGGATCAGTGCCTTGTTCAAAGTGGCAGACAGGTCCTCCAACTCTCAGTTCTGTGCCTAAGCTCTCGGCACTACCTGGCACCTCCAGCTTATAACCGCGTGGTGGTTTCTGTTCCTTTTCCTCTATCACAGTCCCACATCTAACCCATCACAACATTCCCCTGATTGCTCTTCTGCAGTGTCTCACACTTGCCATTATCAAAGCAGTTAAACAACTACCTCCTGGAAGCCCCCATCTGCTCATTCTTCAGTCACCACAGAAGAATGCTTTTCCATGCTTCTTTTCTTCTCTCATTCATCCAGAAGACATTCATTTGGAATATGATGTTTGTTTTGCATATGTTTCCCCTTTCATGTTTTCTTCCCCCTGTTCCATGTGCATCTTGAGGTGTAATTCTGGCTTTCCTCTCAGGATTGAAATGAGGGTCTCAGATACAACAGCTCTTAGGAGAGTAGTATCACACCCACACCCCATTTGAAGAGTAAATATCTGTGGATAACTGGAAAAATCATATGTGTAATATGTATATGTATAAATATGTTGATCTCATAATATCACTGCCTTGTGGCCTACTTTAGCTTCCTATTTCCTATTTTGGAAAATTCAAAATAGGCTGTATATCCAAGACTGTCTGTTAACTGTGAATTTTCTGACCTTGTCCTAGGTACCAAAGTAATGCAGCACTTAAACCACCTGTCCCAAAATTCAAGGGTGCGTGTGGCCAGGGGCTCCCTTCAGGGGATAGATAATGGATCTATTAAATGGATCATACTTCTGTGATGCCAGAAGCATCCCAAGAAAAGTAAAAGGAACCAACTTCTATTGTGTATCTTCTTGATGCCACCACCAAGTCTGGTATTTTATCCACTTTACCTCTTTGCATGCCAACACCAACCCTGCAAAACAGGTAAAGAGGGGGTGGGGGGGAAGTTCTGTCTTGGCTGCCTAACCTGGACTCAGAATTCTGACAGGTCTAGGAAGGTCCAAAAGCTGATGGGAAGGGAGCTATTTGCTTGAGGAATCAAGGAGGTCCTGAGAAATAACTCATTCTAAGGAGAGCGGGGAAAATTTGGATGAAAGCGGGAAGGATACTGTGGGTGTTGTGAGCTGCTGGTCACTAACATTACCTGCTGACTCTGCTCTGGGAATTCCTGTCTTAGTCCTAGTGAGACTGTACAAAAAGCAGAAACAAACAAAGCCATTCACTTGAAAGATATTAAGGCAAGATATTACGACCTGAGATACCCTTGCTGGACAGCTCGTGTGGCAGAGTGCAGCCCACAGGGCTCTGGAGGATCTGTGGGAGCAGAAAGCACACTGTGACCTGGCAGCATGAAGACACTGGGCACCTGCAGCCTCAGCCGAGGCCTTGACCACTGGGCATCAGACTTCACCCCAGGTGCCAGAGCCAGAAAACAGGGAAATGGCAGACTTCATGGGCTGCTTGGATGACAATAGTGTTTAAAGAATACTTGTGAGACAATCACTGTCTCCATGTTACCTGCCTCCTTCCCCGCTCCCAGAGCTATTTAAGAGGAAATCAAAGAAGCCTATTTCACAAATACTGCTTTGGTTGGCATATTTTGTTTTGTTTTTTGTTTTGTTTTGTTTTGTGTTTTGTGGTACGCGGGCCTCTCACTGTTGTGGCCTCTCCCGTTGCGGAGCACAGGCTCCGGACGCGCAAGCTCAGCGGCCATGGCTCACGGGCCCATCCGCTCCGCGGCATGTGGGATCTTCCCGGACCGGGGCACGAACCTGTGTCCCCTGCATCGGCAGGCGGACTCTCAACCACTGCGCCACCAGGGAAGCCCTGGTTGGCATATTTTTAGTCACTGTCCATTCCCACACCTGGCCTGAGAAGCAGATCACAAGCATATTTTCATCTCCATTGTATGGATGAGAAACTGAGGCTCAAGAAATTTAAGTAGCTTGTCTAAATTAATACAATTAGAAAGTGGCAGAGCTTGGGTTAGAATTTGGGTCTTCTAGATTTCAAAGCCCATGCTCTTTCCTTTATTATTTTATTATTTTATTCCACAAACGTTTTTGGAGTGCCTACAACATGTCAGGCACAGGAGGCAATGTGAAACCTTCTGCCCAAATGAACCTCATACGCAGTGGCAGAGATTGCTAACTGTTCACCAAAATTCATGGTCTCTTCTTCTTCCTGGACTCATAGCTAGACTACATCTCCCAGCTTCCTTTGCAGTTAGATTTCCAGCCTGCTGAATGGGAGTGGAAATGATGAGTGACACTTCCAGGCCTGGCCCATAAAAACCTCTCTCACATGTTTGTCTCCGCTGAGTTGACTAGCGCCACCTTGGAAGCCACATGTGGAAAATGGCCGAGCTCCTTCCGCTGATGAGGAACGTACGATTTGGTCTGTTACATGAACAAGACATCAATTTATATTGTGTTTGAGATATTATACATGTAGGAGTTTATTTTTTACAGCACTCTCTAGATCTTAATTAAAACATACTTCTACATGAGCACTGTTTACAGTGGTTTTCTTTTTACCAAAAGAATGAAGGTAAACATTCCTCCTTTTTAAACTAAACTGCTTTCTAAAGACGGCTTTGAAAAGTCTCGTGGTGTTGGATGGAAGACAATCATCTGCTGGCCAGAAGGGGCTCCTGTTGGCTGAAAGGGTGACACCAGGGACCCACTCGAGAAAGCCTGCGTTGGTCCTGTGTTGCTCACAACTGAGGGGGCCATTCTCTCTAAATCTGCTTCTGTTTTACCCATCCTGCTGTGCAAAAAGACTTGATGCTACACTCTCCAACCTGGTCTCTCTCAAATATAATAAAGGCGATATCTTAACCTCCCTCTGCCACTCTTGTTTTACTTCTCAATTTATTCAGAACTCAGGTTGGGAAGAGGTTTGCTACTTATTGGGCTCCCTCAGAGATTTCTGGAGAAATCAGTAGTCAGTGATAATATCATGATGATTGTATAAATAAATCTTCACAGTTGAACCCAATGGAATACTGTGGTTATGTTTTGTTTCTAGTACAATTTTTGCCCTGGAGTTAATAAAAACCATGTTTTTTGTTTAAAGTTTTCTTAGTTTTCTATGAACCTACACTATTTTTTTTCCAACTACTACAATTTCTCTGTCAAAGATTTTTCAAACAGTATGCTAAAAGTGCTATCCATAAAAGTCAATAAATTGGAAAGCATTAAAATCAAGAACTTATGTTTATCAAATGACATGATTAAGAGAGTAAAAAAAAAAAAAAGTGACTCTCCTGGTGGCTCAGTGGTTAAGAATCTGCCTGCCAATGCAAGGGACACGGGTTTGAGCCCTGGTCCAGGAAGATCCCACATGCTGCGGAGCTACGAAGCCTGTGAGCCACAACTACTGAGCCCGAGAGCCGCAACTACTGCAGTCCGCGTGCCTAGAGCCTGTGCTCCACAACAAGAGAAGCCACCACGATGAGAAGCCCTCGTGCCGCGACGAAGACTGGCCCCGCTAGCTGCAACTAGAGAAAGCCCATGCGCAGCAAGGAAGACCCAACGCAGCCAAAAATAAATACATTTATATAAAAATAAACCAGAGAGTAAAAAAAAAGCACAGAATGGAAGATACTTGTAATCCATGTATCCAAAAGAGGAATTGTGTACAGAATATATAAAGAACCCCAATGGATCAGTAAGAGAAAGACAACAGAATTTTTTAAAGGGAGCTAAAGATTTCAACAGGCACCTCACTAAAGAGGATTCCAAATGGCCTACAAACCCCATCAAAAGATCAACTTCATTAGTCATCAGGGACGTATAAATTAACACCAGACTGAGGCCCTACACATCTACTAGAATGGTTAAAATTAAGAAGGCAAACAGGGCTTCCCTGGTGGCACAGTGGTTGGGAGTCAGGCCCGCATAATGCAAAAAAAAAAAAAAAAAAAAAAAAAAAAAAGAAAGCAAACAATCCATGTGATGCCAAGGATGTGGAGCAACTGGAATTTCTACACACGGCTGTTGGAAATGTAAATCTGTACAACCACTGTGGGTAACTGTTTGAACTACTTATTAAAGACGAACTTACACATACTCTGTGCACTAGCAGTTCCCACTCCTCGATATATACCCAACAGAAATGAGTATAGTACTCACAAAAGACGTGTGTAAGAATGTTCATAGCAGTCCTAGTTGTAACAGTTAAAAACTGAAAACAAAAGTCCATAAACAGTAGAATGGATAAACAGTGATGTACTCATAAAATACGGTACAGCAAGGAGAATGAACAAACCATTACTATTTGTAACATGATGCATAAATCTCATAAAATGTAACATTGCATGAAAGAAAACCCCATAAAAAAGCACACAATATATAATTCAATTTATATAAAGCTCAAAACCAGGCAAAACTCACCGATGGAGATGATAGAACTTAGTTTGGTGGTTACTTTTGTTGGGTGGAAGAAGAGTGAGACTTTCTGGGGTGCTGGTTATATTCTATTTCACAGTCTGGGTTCTAGTTGTTTGTGAAAGTTCTATGAGCTGAGCAATTATGATTTGTGCACTTTCCTGTCTGTATGTTATACTATACTGAAAAACTTTAAAATCTACCAGATCATGTAGACATACTGAAAATATATTGAAAATTCTAGGGCTTCCCTGGTGGCGCAGTGGTTGAGAGTCCGCCTGCCGATGCAGGGGACACGGGTTCGTGCCCCGTTCCGGGAGGATCCCACATGCCGCGGAGCGGCTGGGCCCGTGAGCCATGGCCGCTGAGCCTGCGCGTCCAGAGCCTGTGCTCCACAACGGGAGAGGCCACAACAGTGAGAGGCCCGCGTACCGCAAAAAAAAAAAAAAAAAAAAGGATTGAAAATTCTAGGAAACGAGAGCCTTCTGGATAGATAAGCTTCACAGTATACAAACTTGTCATTATCAGTAGGGTTTGGTCTCTGGAATGACAAATGTTAATTCAGATGTGTAGACTTCTCAGGGGTGAAAGGGCACTTAAGTAGCAAATTATTCAATCACCTGTCCACACCCTTTTGAGGGTGAATATTGAAGTGGAAGTATCCAGAGTGGACATCAGTTATTTTTTTCTGCCTAGAATTACTTCCTTGGGGGCTGCTACTGTCCAATATGTTCAATATGTGGTTTTGATGTGTTGTCAGTTACAACAATCTCTCATCTACCCCCAACATAGAGGTTGATGTTTGATCTTTGCTTGGCCAGTAACATTTTTTATCCCAGGAAGCTGAACTTCGAGTTGAGAAATACAGGCACAGAAGGGGGTAAAGCTATGTTCATATGTTGTCATAAGAAGAGAGTTCACAGTTCCTGATTCCCAGATCCTTGAAGCTGCTTTGGTTCTGGCCTCCTGACAACAAATCCAAAAGATCTTTTTATTTTCTGACCTGCCCTATATCCTCCCAATCAATTTTTGCCTCAAGTAGCAAGAGTTTATTTTCATAACTTTCAACCAAAGAATTGATACAGCACTGGAACCTGCAAGGTTTAGAAACTCAGTTCTATTAGTTCATTCAGGAATTATTATGCTGCAAAGAAGTGATACACATTGACCAAACTCATAGGAATTTGATATATAAACCATGATATTAACTTATTACTTTATTCTAGGAGATATTCTTGGTCTAAAGACAAACGCAGTCATTTTGCAGAGGGCATTCATTTCATAGTTAGCATTTATTTACTAAGGACTGACTCTTTGGTCACTGTAGCCCATGTGCATTAGGCCTGCAATCAGTACCTGTTTATCTTAGTCTTCTAGGGCCTGCCATAACAAAATACCACAGACTGGGTGGCTCAAACAACAGAAATTTATTTTCTCACAGTTCTGGAGGCTGGAAGTCCAAGATCAAGGCATTGGCAGGTTTGTTTTCTTCTGAGGCCTCTTTCCTTGGTTTGTAGATGGCCACCTTCTCATCGCGTCCTCAATGGTCTTTCAACTCTGTGCATGCACATCCCTGGTGTCTCTTTGTGTGTCCAAATTTCATCTTCTTACAAGGACGTCAATCAGATTGGATTAGGACCCACACTTACAGCCTCATTTTAACTTAATCATCCCTTTGAAGGCTCTTTCTCCAAATACAGTTACATTCTGAGGTACTGGGGGTTAGGATTTCAACATATGACTTGGGGGTGGCCATAACCCTGTTGAACAGACCATAGCCCTGTTGAACGATTGGTTAATTATAATGCTGTGGAATAAGTTACACCTTCCATAGGAGGCTAAACGGTTGTGGCAATTGCCTGTGAGTTGTCGACTAATGCAATCTTGGATTTCCAAAGGCAGTCCACCAGGTATGCTTCCTTTGGTTTTACAGCACAAAAATACAATGTTAAGACACAAAGAAGAACTTAATTCCTTAAGCAATGAATAGAGTGTATCATCTCTGTATTTGGTTTTCCATCTTTTAAAACTAGAGGTGGAGTCTGTACATGACCTACGGGAAACTCAGGGGATTATAATCTTGTCTCTTGTACGATCATCAATGTGCAACTTCTTGAAATTTAGTTTTCAACCATTGGTCCTCTATGTTGTAAAATGTTCTTGGAGTCTTTTCTGTGGTTCAGTCCTGTCAAGATCTTGGTCTGTTAGGTGCATGATTAGGGTGGGTGGCAGATATTGGGGGTAACTGCAGGCTAGTGAAGGTAACTGGCAGATGGATTAGCTAAGGGCAGGCCTTGTACAGGGATCAGGGTTTGCTGGAGTCTGGAGGACAAAGTTGAAGAAACAGTCAGTAAAGTTTTTCTCTACTGGATAGAGAAGACTCAGGCTAAGAACTTGTGGGGAAGCTGTTGCTCTAAGAGCATGCAACACTCTCCCTTCTACCCAGTAGAATAGCCTTTTAAAAACAGCACTACTGGGCTTCCCTGGTGGCGCAGTGGTTGAGAGTCCGCCTGCCGATGCAGGGGACGCGGGTTCGTGCCCCGGTCCGGGAGGATCCCACATGCCGCGGAGCGGCTGGGCCCGTGAGCCATGGCCACTGAGCCTGCACGTCCGGAGCCTGTGCTCCGCAACGGGAGAGGCCACAACAGTGAGAGGCCCGCGTACTGCAAAAAAAAAAAAAAATCACTACTGCTCTCTGAGCATCATCAATATAAGCAAGAGTCACATGTAGTCCTGATTGTCAGTGTGCACAGGTGCAGCTCCATGGGTTGCCAAGGGCTGGTCTGTTGGCTTCTGTGTCATATCAGTTGTTAAATACTTTCAATATCACCCCTGGGCATGTGTAAGTTTTCTATCTTTTTTGGTAAAATTTCTGTCAGGGGCACCAGCTAATCTTCTATTCAGTGTCATACAAAGATTTACATGATAAATTTCACTTGGCATTCAGAGCTCAGGATGATAAATAACTTTATGTTGTAGTGTACAGTTCCAATTAACATCAGCACTGAAGTCACCAGAACTGTCAGTTTCTCTATACGGCAGTGACTACTGACAATTTGTCTTGCTTTCCTGGATGTCATCCAGTACATTGGCCAAAGAGGCCAAAGCAGGCATCTGTGTTATATTTCAACCTCCTTCCTGCCTCTTTTTTTTTTTTTCTTTTTTTATTTGAATCTAAACTTTTGCTACTGAGCACACAGGTGCAGCATTGGGAGGTTCCTTTATTATTCATTCATTTGTTTATTCCTCCAACAAATACAGAGTTCCTACTCTGTGTTAGGTACTGGACACGATGGTGAACAAAACCTGATATGGTCCTTGTCTTCATGGAGTTTATTCATTTACTTTTAAAATATTTATTTATTTATTTGGTTGTGCCAGGTCTTATTTGTGGCAGGAGGGCGCTTTAGTTGCGGCTCGCCATCTCCTTAGTTGCAGCATGCAAACTCTTAGTTGCAGCATGCGAACTCTTAGTTGCGGCATGCATGTGGGATCTAGTTCCCTGACCAGGGATGGAACCTGGGCTCCCTGCGTTGGGAGCATGGAGTCTTATCCACTGCGCCACCAGGGAAGTCCCTTCATGGAGTTTAGAGTCAAATGGATAGTTTAATGGCAGGATAAATCAAGAAGTCATGTCTCCACTTATGGCTTTAATCTCATCCCTGTTCACTTCTGTTAAACGTTTCTTGGTCAGTTATTTTTCTTTTTTGCCACTTCAATCTCTTCTAATAAATGATCTTCCCCTCTGCCCACCAACGTGTCATATCTGCCTTCTACTGAAATGATAATCCTCCTGTGTTCATTAAAAAAATTTTTTTTCTTTTTGGTTCACCGCACGGCTTGCGGGATCCTAGCTTCCCAGCCAGGGATCAAACCCGTGTCCCCTGCAGTGGAAAAGCGGAGTCCCAACCACGGGACTGCCAAGGAAGTCCCTCATTTAAGTTCTCGATTGCCATTTTCTCTTTCCATCAACAGACTTCACAAGTGAGTTAGTCTTGACCTCCGAGTGCGCACTCACTTCTTTACCACTTGTAATCCTGCGTCCACGCCCACCTCTCTGGGTGACCAGGTGATTTTATTGCTCTCCGTGTGGCCTCTTTTTGGTCATTGAGTGTTCTTCTTCCTTTTCATGCTAACAGCAAGCAGCAGGCAAGCAAGATCATTTACATCTGTGAAACTTGTCCCAGAAAGCCTTCCCTCAGACTCATCCCAGCAAGAATGCCTCCTGCAGGAAGCAACTAACTAGCGGTTTGGACAAGTCACTTAAGTTCTCCAGGCCTCAGATGTCTTAGCTGTAATATGAGTAAGTGGTGCCAAGATCTCTTCCTGTCTTAGAAGTTTGGGGGTGTAGAAAATCAGATGAGGGAAGAGTCAAGGGAAAGAGTGCTCCCAGTGTCTCCTGACCCCAGGGACAACAGGAAAGTGAGGAGACAGCAAACTCTGACAGCTCTTGGAGAAGGGGT